>NW_021604569.1:12929658-12958633 GCF_004785775.1 Grammomys surdaster
CCTCCAGCCCTCCAGCCCTCCAGCCCTCCAGCCCTCCAGCCCTCCAGCTCTCCAGCTCTCCAGCTGTCCAGACCTCCAGCCATCCAGTCCTCCAGTCCTCCAGGCCTCTAACTGTCCAGCCCTCTAGCTGTTCAGCTCCCCAGCTGTCCAACCCTTCAGCCATCCAGCCCTCCAGCCCTGCAGTTCTCTAGTCTTCCAGTCTTCCTGCACTACAGGCCTCCCAGACTATGAGACAGAAAAATCCTCGTGTTGATTACTGCCTTGCAATGAGCATAATCTGAGTGTTTGTCAATGAAGGCATTTAAAGTAATAAAACAAATGATACTAAAATAAAATGATAAAATGATACTAATAAAAAATGATACTAATGATTTAAAATATTTCCCTTTGTAGAACTTCTCAGATTTTAAATATATCTGGATACATTTATGATTCAATCCAAATATCAAGCCACAGAGGCTTTCTTTGGTAGAACATCAAAACGAATCTGATATCTAATGGATTTGTTTTCAGGGGAATATTAAATAAATTGATACACTTAAACACAGTTGAAAATAGTGCAAAAATGTTTCTATATACTAATCATTTAGCAAACTAGAGAAAAAAAATCACCAAATCTAAAGATCAAAGCAAAATACACAACAAAGCATTAGAGTAACTGCAAAATACCTGCTGTTTTATAAGCATACTTAAAAATACACTAGATAGATATATGATCAATAGGTAGATAGATGATAGATAGATGATAGGATAGATAGATTTATTGATAGATGATTGATAGATGATAGATAGATAGATAGATAGATAGATAGATAGATAGATAGATAGGGTGAAGATAGGGTGAAGTTATATCACCAGGGGTGATAATGTTCTCCTAAAGATCCCATATATTATCTAACAAAAACCCCAGTGCCAACTATGGGAAATCTATGGAATCCAAAGGACTTCCAAAGCAATACAGGCGATTGCCACCATCTTTGGTTGCTACTCCCAATTTAAAGATAACCAAAGCCTATTTCTGAAGACACCACACATTTCAGACCCAAGACTTTGTGTCATTGTTCTGTAACTGTCTTGGAAGCCTCCTCTCTGAGCACTAGCTCTCATAGTATCAGAAGGCACTATGCAAGACACCTGTGACAAGATTGTTCCTGTCCAATCTATTTAAATATTAGTGTAGCAGGAGGCCTGTGATTGGACAGGGAAAAGGGAGGCGAGCTAAGAGTTGCAGAGAGAGGAACACAGGAGGAGACAAGAGAATCAAGGTGGAAGACAGACAGGGAGAATATCATGAACCAGCATGGCTTTAATAGCCACAGGTAGACTTCATATAGGGATAGAATGATTGGAGTAAGTTGTCTATTCTAGGTGGACAGCTTGTACCATTATCAATTGACCTTGAAATTATTGTGTGGGCATCTTGTGTATTGAGATTTTATTGATATGTAAATCTGACTGGTTTAAGAGTGGGTTAGTGGGTATTGTGATATCTAACTTCGAGGTTGGTAGTAATTGAATGGGGCTAGGCCTAGAGACGTGGAGGCACTGCAGTTGGTGGGCAGAGGCAGCAACCACGCCAATATTTTGGAGGCCCTGTGAACTGAAGCTGGCAATACTGTGATTGGTCACTTCGGGGGACAGGAGATGGGGGTGCAGTAAGCGGCTGTGGGGTGGGGTGTGGCTGAGTGGTGGTTAGAGGTAGAGGCAACAGGACCATGCTGGATCTGAGAGTTGCCGATGGTAGCGTGGGAAGCCTGTAAGTTTGTTTGTAATATTTCCTGCTACAGACACCAAGGGAGAAAAACAATAAGTAGGCATACTCAGATGTAAAGTCTTTAAACCACAAGAAGGACCATTCTGGCAAGATGATGCAATAGTGGTACCATTATCTTTAGCATAACCAGCAGCTGTCTCATTTGACTTAATGTCTACTCAGCAGGAAACAATTTATGCCTGATACTGTGAAATTAACCAACTACTCATGGCTAATGAAGTCATAGACCCTAAAGGAAAACCTACTGTAGTCTTTTTTTCTAAACTAATTTAATTACTGACTGGGTGCTAAATATACAATTTTATATTCAGAGAGGTGTTACTCTCACTCCTCATCAGATAAGCTTTCCACAGCATTGACAACTTCAACAGACGTACACTACTTATCAAAACTCAGAGAATGAGTGACTGTTAGGTGCCCAGACACAACGAGCACATCTGTAGTACAACTCCGTATGCCTAGGACTCCAAGGAATGTTATACACAGGTGACAGAAAGATTGTAAAGATCCAGAGGACCAGGTCATCTGCTGAGACATAGTGTCTTCTAGTTATAACAGGGAAGCTCTGCTAATGGAATCTCAACAATATAGTTCCACCAACAAGACCTACAAAAGGACAACAATGTCTATGTACAATAGCAAACCAAGAAGTCACCAATTGCAGGTCTGCCTTTTCTTCTTGTCTTGAGTCTATAGGAATAACTGTAATTTGCCATGTCAATCTTATAAGTTTCAGAACTGTGAATTTATATTCTAGGGGTATTGAATGATTTTCTCTTTTGCTTTTTGAGAGAGGGTTTCTGTGTGTAACCTTGGCTATTCTGGAAGTCACTCTGTAGACCACTCAGACATCTAAATCACAGAGTTCACCTGCCTCTGCCTCCTGAGTGCTAGGATCAAAGGTGTGTACCAGCACCACCCAACATTGAAATATTATTTTTGTTCTTTCTACTTTATTTTGATCTTTAACTAGTGTGCCTTTTTCATAAAAAGCTATAGGCTTTATGTCATTATATAAAAAAGTTATTTATATTTTAGGCACCACATATTTAAAAGCAAAAAAAAAAAAAAAAGAAAAAAAAACAAAAATTTTTATATCCCAAAACCTGAATTGTATCTCTTTCTGTAGTAGAGATATAAAAACTTTTAAAGTCTTTTAAAAACATTTTTATATAAATATTGTACATTTTAAATATTATTTTTAAGTAACAATAACCAGGTTCAGAGTTTAATTTCAGGATACACGGCAGTTCCTCAGTGAATATCTAAGGAAGCCAAACTCCTTGGGTAGGACTCTAGAACACTTTACTCACTTGCTCTCTTTTTGATCCTTCTAAGCCATTTTCTGAGTCTCAGTTTTAGTGTCTTTAGAATGAAGCAAGATGTCATATAGACCTCTGTGTGGATAACTAAGTTCCCATTTTCCAAGTACCTTAATCGTGGTCTGAAAATGTCAACTGTGATAAAATGATAATCTTTATGTCACCAAAGTGTTTGAATGGTAGACTTGGAAGTTTCTGTATTCCAAAGTCTCTTCTAAAATTGGCACAATTTTGACACAACCTTGGGTGGGGTCTAGTTCATCTGAAATAGCACAGTGCACAGTGGAATTCTATTTTTGCTCAAATTTCACTGGGGTTTTCTTGTTGTTGCTGAAACCCATTGACATGAGAGATTCATTTGAAGTTCGAGCTATGGACATGGCCTTTCCAAGCAGGAGTCCAGTAGTACAGGAAATAGTCATAAGAATTGACAAATGGGACTATATAAATTTTTTTTTAAAAAGTTATTCACAATAAACAAAATAGCAAAGTAAAGAGCATTCAAAATAGGAGAAAAATCTGCCAGTAGTACCTGAGACAGGGAACTAATAGTTAGAATTCAGAAATCAGCCAAAACCACAAACACGCCCAACAATAGGCAAATGAAATGAACAAACAGTTCTCAAAGGAAGAAACACAAAAGGCTGATAAATATTATTTTTAATATACAACATCATAATCCAACAGTGAAATGCAAACTAAAATCACTTTGAGATTGCATCTCACCCCAGACAAAATAGCTATAATTAAAAAAAAAAAAATAGCAACTGATGTTGAAAAAGCTGAAAGGAGAGAAGGGCCTCTGTTCACTGCAAGTGGGAGTACAAACTAGTGAAGCCACCCTGGTATTCAATATGGGCTTCATGCACAATTGAAAATAAAACTACTATATGACCCAGATATCCCACACTCAGACTTTTGTTTTGGCTTCTTTGTTTGTTGTTTTACTTTGACTGTAAGGCCCTACGGAGGATGTCCTAACTCATTTTCTTGTATCCACTCAGAATTCTCTAGTTTGCAAATGTTTGTGAATTCATAGGTGACTTTGAGTCACCATTAGAGAACTCCTGCCTTCTTTTATCCCTTTCAATATTTCAATATTTTTTTATTTTTTAAATTAGCATATAGTCACATCATTCTAACCCTTCCCTATAATTTATAAGGGTACTAGAAATGCAGTTTGTGCGCTAGTAATTCGTAAACATTCACACACCAATACATTTGGTTCTGATTACCCATGGGCCCGAGAAAGTGATTTTCTCAATATGGAATATGTCCAGCAGTGTGCTCACTGCCTGGGAACATATTGAGAAGGCAGATTCTGAGGCTGTGTCCCAGATTGACTAATCAAGAACTCTGGGACTCCCTTCTGGCAATGCCATTTTAATATACCCCTCAGGTAATTCTGATACAGCAGATCTACCTTGGGGGCCATGACCTAGCGCAGCTGCCACAGATGGACCACTGGTTTTACCAGAAAGTCTAGTAGAGCAGGGGCAATCTGGCCAGGAGGGGAGCACCTGGCAGGCTCTGACTGATGGAATGCCCTAGCCAAGTGCAGCTGCAGCATCCAGCTGGGACATGATCCTTAAGGGTGGAGCCCTCATTATTAATGGAAGCTGGGTCAAGCTGGGGACATAGGGTGTGGGAGGACCAGTGGAAGCATAGGTCTGAATGAAGGATGAGGAGTTGGAGAGCCTATGCTGATGTGCTTGCTTCTGGTAACTCCTCCAATGTCTTCTTTGCAGTGGGTGACATCTCTGTGCTGTTATTTCACACACACACACACACACACACACACACACACACACACACACACACACACACACACCCTCTCCATCTTGCCAACCTCTCTCTTGGTCTTTTTTTCTTCTTGCACTTCTCAGTATGTACCTACAAGGGCCTTCATTTACTCATTTCCTTGATCTCGTAGGTTTCACCAGGCTGACTAATGTGTCTCCTTTACTCCATTATCCTCAAAGTTCAGAATGATGTTTGCCATGTGCTAGGGTCTTACAAATTAGTTGTTGGGTGAGTCAAGTATGACTTGTACTGTACCATTAAGCACTGTACTGATTACAATTATAACTAAGACTTATACACTTCTTTGTATAGTTATTGCTTGGATTTTCAAGTGTTCTTTAAAACCTGTGTACTGATTGCTTAGCCCTCAGCCTGCAATACTACTGAAAAGTGATGGAGCCTTTAGGAGATGGGGTCTAGTGGAAGAGGATTAGCTTATAGGGAGAGTACCCTTGGATAGGCACATGGAACTCCTGATTTTTCATCTTGATTTGCTTTCTGGATGTCACGATATAAGTAGGTCTTTTATCCTGTTAAGATATACTGCTTCACCATGGGCTAAAAGGCAACAGTTCTGAACAATCACAGAGCAACCCCCCTAAAACCCTGGACCAAAATGAAACTTTACACTTTGTAAGTTGATTGTCTTAGTTAATATGGTATAATAATGGAAAGCTGATTAAATCAATTATTTTACTTTTTACATGAATTACATTGTTTAATCGAATAGTAGACGTCTAACAATTGTGTGTAACAGTGTGTTGATTTAGCTAATAATGCCCCTAATAATACATGTTTTTTCTACTAATTCTTACTGATTTGTTGATATTAGGGGATGGAGGCTGTGAGGGTTTGTATATACTTGGCCCAGGGAGTGGCACTATTAGGAGGTGTGGCCTTGTTGGAGTAGGTGTGTCACTGTGGATGTGGGATTAAGAGCCTCAACCTAGGTGTCTGGAAGTCAGTATTCTGCTAGCAGCCTTCAGATGAAGATGTAGAACTCTCAGTTCTGCCTGCACCATGCCTGCCTGGATGATGCCATGCTTCTGCCTTGATGATTATGGACTGAACCTATGAGACTGTAAACCAGCCCCAATTAAATATTGTCCTTGTAAGAGTAGCCTTGGTCATGGTGTCTATATACAACAGTAAAACCCTAAGACAGAGGTATTTACTTGAATACCTCTGGTATTTGGCAGTGGCTTCTTGTATTTTATATTCTAGTGCAGAGTAGGGAAGAGATCCTTTGGGATGGCAGATTCAATTAAGAATATTGCAGTGAAATAGGCATCACAAAGGTAACCTGGGAATTGAAGTTCCTATGAAGGGTGCTCAACACTGCTTAAGTTCAAGTCTCTTGTTCAGTGTAAGAACATATGTGTCTCTCAGGAGGATGGTTACTCAGAACCCTTCATTCAACTCATGCAACATTCCTTGGCCCTGACCATTTATTTTTTGTTGGAAGCTTCCAGTTCATCTTGGCCCTGCTATGGGAAGGGAAGATTGTCTTGAGATGTTCTTCTGAATGGCACAGTCTTCAGCAATAAAAAACATATGAGCTTAGTCTCAGTTTCTTAAGAAGCATATGCTATTCTGTTTTTGAAATAGAGAGATTTGTCACAGCATCCCCCAATATGTGACTGGCTTTAATACTGAAAACTATAAAAATGCAAAGAGAATGCGTAAATCAAGCCAAACTTCATAACTCTGAGACTTCTGGCACAGATGTTGTTAGAAAATAATCATCCATCATGTGCTGAGAACAGTTTCACAAGATTCCTAATTCAAGGCTCCATTGCCAGGGCTTGTTTCCACAGAAATAAATTCAAAATTTCCATTGCTTGTTCTCATTGTAAAATCCCACACTTCGATGTTCACTGACAGGTTGCCATGAATGCTTCTTGGGTTCTGTCTATTACAGTATTCAATGCAGGTTCTTTCTCTAGGCCAGTATGAACACTGAGCTGCCAATCACAGGAATGCACCTCCACTCTGTATGACCATCCACTCCAGGGCCTGAGACAAGGAGTGCGTGAAGGAATAGGGCTTTGGGTCAGGCCACTTCTCTCAGTCCTAAGTGAAGAACTTCCTCTGTGTGTTGGGTGCAGGGTTGGGGTGGCAAGGGGAGAGTAGAAAGACACAGAGACAAAGTCAGAGACAGAGGGAGCTTTTTACACAGGGCCAAGGATCCATTTCCGCTGTGAATAGATACTGCAGTATAAAATTACTGGGTAGCTGTCTCTCTTTTTCTGTCATCAGGGTACATTTCCCTCAGAAGTCTTATCTAGGAACAAACATTTTTCATACCAAAAAGATGGCCAGTAGATGTCTCTCTCTTATGCTGAACATGATTAACACCTCTCTACCACACTGCCACATGGCTTTCTCTGGAAGAGAAACAGGAGGAAGAGAAAAATTACTCAATATGCCCAAGGTCACTCTGTTTCCTGGCTCATACCACAGGTTGTAAATCAAGGTCATGTTTCTCCTGCTTGTTCACCGTGCAGCACTTTGTGGCAAACACCCAAGCTGACCGCATCTCTCAAAGACACTTGTTCTTGCTCCTTGCCTCCTTTAGTGGAAAGACCTCATGATAATTTTTATTTTATATTTGACATTCAAAATTGTACTTAAAACCTATTTAACAGTATGCATTATTAGCACAAAGGCCTCCCTGGGTACTTATATTGTTTATATTTTCCCTCTCTACCAGTGCCAGATAGTAACACAGTTCTTAAATATAATTCTTACATTTGTACAGTGTTGTTGATTTAATAATTGAGATCTGTGAAGCAAATACATAAAAATCAGAAAGGTAAGAAGAAAAATTTGAAAAGACTAAGGCTAAATATCTGCTGCCAGTAATTGTCAATTGTCTTCATCCCTTGACACACTTGAAATCATTTAAGTAATTTAACATATAAGCTACTATGTATTTTTATATTTATATGAAAGCATGCTGCCAGCTTTTTTTAAGTGCTCATCAACCCATGTTATCATTACGTTCTATCACAGGGCACCAGCGGCTTATTGAATCACTTTTGTATCATAAGGTATATAGATATTTTATAGGTTTTTGTTTCTTTCTCTGAAAAGAATTAAATGTGTAAAGGACAGAAAAAGTGTAAGAGCCAAAGGTCAGGGGAGGTGGGAATGAAATAGAATCTTCTGGACCTGACAAGATGGCTACATTCATGAAGCCACAACATCTGTGGCTGCCTATGAGACCTGAATAAGATAGAGCCAGTCAACATTCTGCCATGGAGTGTCAAAGGTCTCATGAATTTCCACCCCTAACTGAGGAGCTCTTGACAGATGATGTCTTCTAGAAGAGGGACATTCAGTTTTCTTTAAGGGTGTAGCCCTGTAGATTTCCACACTCCAGAGGATGGCTTTACACCTATGAGTATACAGGCAGCACAGATGGAATTCTTGGGAGGTTATTAAAATAGAGTATACAAAGTGCAGAAGAGGGTGGATCTGGGAAGAGGTAGGGGAAGAATTGGCAGTGAATAGGATCAGAATAAAATGATAATTAAATTATTATTTAATACAATAATTATATGTGCATTATTTGATTGTTGTAAAGATAAAATGTCATACCTACATTAGCTGATTAGTAATGTTTTTTTTTCTGTGAATAGTCTGTTAATTTTCAATTTACTTACGGAGAGATAATTATAAGAACTTGGTTGTATCAGAAAAAATAATCCATAATCAGGAGATTAGAAACAAGACCAAAAGCTAAAGGCTGAGATAAATGCTTAGGCATCACAGCTTAAGGGCAGGAGAGAACACTCAGTTCTAGACAATAAATTGACAAGTGGGAGACTGAGCTAAACACAGAAGGGCAATTGAGGCCTAACGTCATGAATCAAGATGTTCCTTTCACAGTGAATCTCGGCACCCAGGCTACAGGCAGAGAACTTTAAAGACATGCATGGAACTGTGTACTGATTATACAAAGACGCTCAAAATTCTAGTCATACACACTCTAACTGTAGCAAAGGGAACAAGAATAATAAATGTGTTCCCTACCCAGTTTGTTCCAAGGTCATTTTGTAACAGGAAGGTAGAAAGTTCCAGCAGTCACTAGGTAGGATTCTGGGAAGGGTCATCTACTTACAGTGTAGCATATCTTGGCTGAAAGAAGACAATGATTTTTCTCAAGTGCCAGCTCTAAACTGAATAAGAAAGGGAATAAAAAGAAAACAAGCTAACTACTGGCATCCCTCTTTTATGCCTTCTGATTTACCAAACATACTGCTTGCTACCATTAATTCTCCATCATGATGGGCCACTGTATGCTTCAAACTCTGAGCCAACATAAGTTCTCTTGATTGCTTCTTGTCTGACATTTGGTTACAACAATGAAGAACATAATTGATATATGGCCATTGGCCAGCAATGTCATGAATATGAAGAGAAGAAAATCCTTTAGATGGGGTACACATTGAGGCAAGTAGCACTAGGCATGTGGAGTGTTTGTGGGGCTTGAATTTCATTCAGAGATTGGTGGTGAAAACAGATATGGGTAGGGCCTATGGCTAGATTTGGGTTCTGACATACCTGAAGGACAGGCATAGAGACAAGTCGGGGGTAAAACCATGTGCTAGTAGCTATTGTTCTTAGCTTTTCGATCTTCTCTATATCCTGCTGTGTGTGTGTGTGTGTGTGTGTGTGTGTGTAACTGCCTACTTAGTTTGATAGTCTATCCTTGTCAGGTTCTGCCACCTGGTGCTAGAGAAAGACAGAGGACAACAGAGATGGAAAATCTTACTCAATTCTTTTCCCAACAGCCCACCCAGCAAAACTTCTTTGTCCAAACAATCCTCAGTTACAATCTTCTTTCTCTGACATCTCCAGAAGCAGGCTTCTTGTAACCTCCTCAGAAGAAATGGTAGGCATTTGAAGAAACTCTACCTCTAACAGAACTTAAAACACTGCAAAGAGTACCACTTGGGGTACTCAACTAACAGTTTTCACACAGCAAATTTAAAAAGCAACTTTTAAAACAAAATGGAAAGGAACAGATCCACATGCTCCCTTATGAAGCTAGAGCTCCCACTCTTGGCTGTCCAGGACAGTCTTGCAGCAAGATTCAGCAAAAGTACAGTATCTCTTAGCATTCCTTCTAGGCACCGCCCAGCAGTTACCTGGCAACAGCCAGGTAGGCCTGGCTTACTATAAAAGAGGCTGTTTGCTCCCTCCTTGCACTCTTATTCTCTAATTCTCTCTGACTCTCTTCTCTCCCTGACCCCTTTCTTCCTCCCTCCCCTTCCTCCTCCCACTTTCCTCCTCTCTCCCCTCCTCCCCACCCAGTCTTTCTCTCTTCCTCTCTTCCTCCCTGTCTCTCTCTGTCTCTCTCTGTCTCTCTCTGTCTCCCTCTCTCTGTCTCTCCCTCTGTCTCTCTCTGTCTCTGTGTGTGTGTGTGTGTGTGTGTGTTTCTCTGCTTCTACTCCCTTCTCAACTCCCTTTCGCATGCCCAGAATAAACTCTCTTCTACATTATACCTGTCGTCGCCCACCGAGGCATCCTTCCTACCTGGCTCTTTTTATAAAACATAACAGTATCAGAGGCCATCTTGGCAAAGGTGGCACATTATGGTCCACACCAGCTTCTCAACTTCGGAATGTTTGCATCCCAGGGAGTTTTGAAATATTCTGAAGCTTAGCTATTCACATTCACAGCCTCTCTGAGGATGAGTCTCAGTGTCTTTCTCTCTCTCTCTCTCTCTCTCTCTCTCTCTCTCTCTCTCTCACACACACACACACACACACACACACACACACACACACACACACTTGCAGATCCCACTGGTCCTTGAAGCCTTTCTTTTCTGTATAGCCAGGTTGATAGCTGACCAGCAGTCAGAGTCTGGCATGGTCAGTGAGGATCCCAGTAATTTGGCTGCTTCGACTACAATAAATGACACTAGAGAAAAGGTATTCAAATGGAATTCTAAAACATTTCTGAGAAAACCTGCCCAGTTTCAACTTGTCCAGCATTCTGCACACAGAAATCTCCATGAATTCAAAGTAGAGATAAGGGACAAATGGAGAGCTCGGCTACTCTGGCAAAAGCAGCTTCAGGGCCCAGACAACCTAGCCATGCCAGGGATCTATAGATAAATATTACCGCTGCCCTTGCAGAGTACATGTAGCTGCATATAAAGCTGCAAAGGAAGGACTCGGAAACGGCTACAGAAGGTTTAATGAAAGTTTAATAGCAGCAAGGCCAGGTGGTCTGACCACCAACTGCAGCATCTGTTTGGAAGAGGAAGGCGTGCCTTACTCACTCAGGCTAAGAAAACCCCCCTCACAGCACGCCAGTAACCCTCTGCTCTCCTCTGGCTGCATCACCCTGGGCTCTGCACTTGAAAGGCAATCTGGCAAGCCTGGTTACTCAACACACCACGTGCCTTGCATTCCTCACAGGACTTTACAAAAGGTCTTCCTCCAGCTCTCCTCACCAGCTGTTGCTGCTCACAGGGCTGCTCCGGATGAGTGCATTCTGACCGGAGCCTGGCCTCCTGCTGACTCACTTGGTTACTATGGCCAAGTCACTCAGCGTCACTACACGCCTGGGTGACCCTATTTATAGATCTCATAGCAGCAACAGGACCTTCCTCACCCACACGAAGCAGCCATGTTCTAGTCTACTCACGGGTTACATCCAAACCCGGTGCTAAAGCCCAGGCAAAGGAGCTGGAACCCTGATCATTGAAGGGGGCAGCTGGTTATAATCATCTTCCTTTAGCCTGCTTTCCACAAACAAACACAAAAATCTGTTGGAAGTGGGAAACGTTCCCTATGCTGCTAAATATAGCGTTAAAGCTTTTCTAATTGTAAATGTTATGTAATAGTATTGCTAAAATCTCACACCTTATTATGCGTGCGTAAAAGTGAGGGAAACTTTTAAAATCTCAATCCCTAAGGATAATTTTGAGTGTATTTTTCTATTCTGTTTCTTTAATATATGCACAGAGTTGTATTTATAAAAACAACGACGTTTCATCTTCCTTATTGATTTTTACTTGCTTTATTGCAATTGTGTTTGTCTTATTTCCATGCGCTGTAATCTTTTAATATTTGTTTTATATAAACAGATGTGAGGCATCCCCACCCCAGGTAGAATAGAGTTTATTTTGTGGCATGGGAAGGGGAGTTGAGAAGGGAGTAGAGGGAAAGAAAGAGAAGGGACAGAGAGGGAAAGAGAAGAGGCCCCCCAGAACACGTGGAGAAAGAGGGGAGGGGGAAAGGGAGAGAGGGAGAAGAGAGTCAGAGAGGGAGAGGCCAAAAGGTCCCTTTTAGTAGCAAGCCAGGCCTACCTGGCTGTTGGGCGGATCCTAGAAGAAATGCCAACAGAAAGAATGAAGACTCTACTAATCTATTTTTCCCTTATATATTGTAATGTCTTTTTTTTTTATTTGAAAGCTATTTATTTGATGGAGGTGAAAATGTCTTTTATTTAGATAAGTAGCATCTACAAAAGTCCCTTTACTTATATTTCCTATAATTTTGTTTACTGCTTAAGTAGTTCCATTTTTTTCTTTTTTTTTTTCCCCATCAGTCAACTATATGTAAGCCATTAAACCAACTTTCCTCAAACTACAATCTGTGCAAACTCACACACACGCCACCACTACCAACACCAGCTGCCTCTTACTTATCTTCCTGAGAGCTCAAGTATTTCCACTGTATCTGATTATCTGACTTACCTGTGAACTTTAGTCCCGTCAGTCAGAGAGGCAACAAATAAAGATAAGGGTCCCGAGGGACCTGGTCTTTTAAACAGGTTCATCACTTTCTACATTTTTTTTTAACTGTGAAGTACAAAATAATATACCTCATAAGAATTTAAATTCACTGGTATTGAATGGATTCACCAGTTGGGAATTCACCAGCACTAATTTTAAGAAATTCTTTCATGTTCTTTAACTACCTGTTTGTCTCATAAAAACAATCACTCCAGACTCCCCGTTCTTACAGCTGTCTCCCGTCATTGTTTTCTGACTTGCTGAATTTGATTGCAGTTGTCACCCAAGTGACATACATACATTGATTTTCTGTGACTGTTTATGTATCACATAAACTTTAAGGTTTATGCATATTGTGTCAAAACTTCCTTCATTTTAAAGCTGAATATTAGTTCATACACATATAGTGAATTAGCATTTTTGGTTTACTAAATTATTTATTTTGTAATTATGTATTATTTTTGAATTCTCAGATAAAAGTGTGCATATCACTTCCATCTTGATTTCTTCGGTGACCCATTCAGCATTTGACAACCTAATTCCCATTAGTTTGTGTACTTCCTGCAGTTTCTCTTGCTATGAATTCCTACCTTTATGCAATTGTGATCAGACAGGATATAAGTAATTAGCTACATTTGATCCATGATGGCATTTAACTTCTAAATTTTTTGTAGTTTCCTTTGCTGTGGTGACCTGTCAATCAATGAGAATGGGCTATTAAAATCATCCACTGTCATTTTGCATTTTCTTTTTTAAAATTTATCCTATTTGTCATTGAATGAGGGTTTCCGTTCCTCTCATCTTCAAGCCCCGAGGACATCCTGCCCTCCCAGAGATCCATTCTCCTGGTAAGGCTTTTCCAAAGAGCTTTATATTTAACTCACTGGATTTTTCATTTCTAGCAAAGTTTTCCTATATCTGCTGGCTTAAAATTTAGATAATTTTCTATTTTTTCCTGACCATTTCCATTCAGCTGTGTGTGCTCTCTCTGGAAGTTCTCAGGAGTCTGTGTCCTCTTTCTTGCCTGGAATTTTATCTAACTCACTCCTATTGGGGGGCTGTTACTCTGTGATTAGTAGTTTTGCATATATATATATATATATATATGCATGCCTAATTAAAATGGACATGTGCATATTTATAAATTTTGGTAATATAATAAATAAAGGCCTAATTTAAAACATGTGCCCTAATAAACTTGGATACTTGTAACTTCTTAAAACCTATTATAATGATACCTTTGGATCTATTTCACAAAACCTTAAAATGTTATGTGTTTAATGCTATGTGTAAAACAGCATTCACTGGAGTCACAAGATAACCTTAAGCTATAAAATGTATGCTATATGGATAAAAGATCTCCTACCAAAATACATATATATGTGTGTGTATAAGTGTGTATGTATGTTCCTTTGTATGATATACATGGGTAGCATATAAGTCAAACAAATTATTATTCAAAATATTTTAAACGTAAAACTGCTAAAATTTAAGGTTTTAATTAAGGTTGAACTAGCTACATATATATTAATGAATACATACATGTGTGTTTTGTGTTTGCCAAAGATCTTTGTGTTAACTTTCTTTTTTAAAACTAAGAATTATAAAATACATAATTCCAACAGTCATCCACAATTGGAACTCTTGGTTTTTTTGTTTGTTTGTTTAAAAAAAAAAAACCTTGTCTTATCTATCTTAGTGTGTGGTTTTACATGTACACATATGTGTTATTGCACATATGCATTGTGCACAGGTGCTACATTTTTCATATATTCACTCAGTACTGCATTGTCTTGTAAGTAGTCAAATAAACTAAAGCTGTTAAGTAAGTCCTGCTTCCTTTTGGTTTGTGGTGAAAGTAGAATTTTAATGGGGAAAGTCCCAAATCCAACTGCAGCAGGCTAAGAAAAGTTGGCGGAGTGTTCCTTATGCCAATCGGTAGGGACAAAGTAATGACAAAGGGCATTAGTCAATTGAAACAAATACAACTGACTGAGGAGTCTAGATCTTACTTTGGAAGACTTCATGTGAATTCTTAAATTTAAATTTTTGTAAGAATTCCTAAAGGATGAGATATGCATAATTATCCCGTTCTGGTCCTGGTGTTATCTCCCTGATTCTTGTGGCAGCTCTGGTTCAACTGAAGGTCCCTATTGCTTAAGGATACAAATTAGGAGGCAATTATCCCTGCTTCAGGGTGCAAACTTTACCTACGTGATAATTGCCCTCCTTTGAGATGATAAGTCCTTTATTGGAAGGAGTAAGAGTATGACTTAGCCCTGTGCTTCTGGGAGCCTCATCTGTGTAATCATGTGGATAAATATTTTAAGGACCTGAAGAATATTTTTGACCACTACTATATCTTACAAACAAAAGTTTTTCAAGGCTCATATCTGAGCCAAGCCTGTATGAATAAAATATCACTATTTTAAAGAATCTGCATCATGGCTCATAAAAACATCTCAAGGTTTATGTATATCTTAATACATCTCATTATATTATAACTTCTCTTTTACATATTTGGGGCAATAATTATTCTTGGTGATTTTAGCTTTAAAGAAAGGTAACTGGTTAGGCAAAATGCTTGTTAAACAATTAGCACTTTACTACAGATAGAAACAGGTGCTCAAAAAATTAAAGTAAAAGATGCAAAAATTTACTTTATCCTGCCTCAGATGCCTCAAAAAGCCTATGCTGAACTGATACACACACACACACTCATACACACACACATATACACACTCACACACACATATCCTTTTATAATTATTTTAATATTTAACAAATGATTTAAATTGGTTCAAAACTACAGGATTATTACTATATTTACATGTATTTATAACTAAGATATCTAAGATATCTTAAATATGCTTTATGTGTTTTCACATTAAAACATTCTAAAATAACAAAAACAATGGTAATAATTAGAATGTACTATCAAGAGAAGAAAAAGATATAAAGGTTAGAGACAAAAGACACATTCTTGGTTAAAAAGGTATAAGACAAGCAGCATGCTTTTGGAGGTTTGTACAGTGAGATAAAGAAGATTCTGCAAGGGAAATTCGTGAGAATATTCGAAGATTAAACTGTGTTGCAGAAAGACTGTGAAAATCTAAAACTAAGCAAATAGACATGATAATATGTTGATTTTAATGTAAGATTACAAAATCTTTTCATTTCAAAATTTATATTACATCTCAAAAAATCTAACAGGATATAGGGTACCAATATTTTAAATCCAAATTTTAACAACCAAGGAGGAATAAAAGTTTTTCCTATTAAAAAGAAGAAGAGAAAAATAACTGGATTCTAGAAATCCCAGAAGAAGGAAGATCACACCAAAGTGTGGATGCTACAGTACTACTCAGAAGGGGGAAAAATAATCTCTGGGAATTAGAGGGAGAGATGGAGGGTGAGGGGAAGGAAGAGGTGAAGGGAAAAGGGGAGCAGATCAGATATGGGAGGAGATGGGGGAGAAGTACAGACAGGGTCAGGAATTTGAAAGTGGGTAAGTAGCAGTGGTGCACGGGGAACTAGGGGTAGCCACTAGAAAGTCCCAGATGCCAGGGACCCAAGAGGTTCCCAGTACCCAACAATGAGGACATTAGCTGAAATATCCAATAAAAGAGAGATAGAACCTGTAGAGACCATATCCAGTGGATAGGAACGGCCCTCGGTTGAGGGATGGGGCCACCCACCCACCTCAAAAATATTAATCCAGAATTCCTCCTGTCAAAAGGAAATGCAGGGACAAAGAATAGATCAGAGACTGAAGGAAAGGCCATCCAGAGACTGCTCCACCTAGGGATTCATCCCATCTGCAGACACCAAACCCAGACTCTATTGCTGATGACAAGAAGTGCTTACTGACAGGAGCCTGGTATAGCTGTCCCCTGAGAGGCTCTTTCAGAACCTGACCAATACAAATGTGGATGTATGGAGGCAAACATGAACCCAGGGACCCTAATGGAAGAGTTAGAGGCGGAGCTAAAGGAGATGAAGGGGATTACAACCCCATAGGAAGAACACCAATATCAACCAACCAGACCCCCCAAAGCTTGCAGTGACTAGACCACCAACCAAAGAGTACACATGGTGGTGGTAGTGGTGGGGGAACCCATAGCTACAGCTGGATATATAGCAGAGGATTGCCTTAGCAGGCATCACTGGGAGGGTAGCCCCTTGGTCCTGTGGAGGCTTAGTGACCCAGGGTTGGGGAATGCTAGGGTGTTGAGGCAGGAATGTGTGGGCGGGTTGGGGAGCACCTTCATAGAGGAAGGGGAGAAGGAGAGGATAGGGGGTTTGTGGAGGGGAAACTGGGAAAAGAGGTAACATTTGAAATGCAAATAAATAAAATAACCAATAAAAAATGAAAAAAAAAAACCCTGGATTCAACTAATTAGATTACTATTCTTTTACAGATGTTAAAAATGTAATGATATAAGAAATTAAATACAATAAAAGGCCCTATAATATGTTTGGAGCTTTAAATCTTTTTACTGTAGTTAGAGGTACACAAAGATTTGTGTTAGCTTTTCTTATTCAAATTATGTATAGAAAAGGAGACAGCAGTCTCAATAATGTCAACATTCATGGTATTTGATATCTTAAGTACGGGTGTTTCTTGATAAATGAGTATTTAATGTGTCTTATGGTGTAGATATTCAGGGATTTTAAAAATTAAACAAGTATTTGTATTTTGGTAATAAAAAAAGAAATATACAGTGCTACAGTGATTCCTACTAGAATTTTATTTCTACTTCTAATTATTGGTATAAAATCAGATTAAGTTATGCCTACAAGACTCTAAAATTCTGATTTTTAATTGGTCAGATCTCTGGTTTCTCTTACTGTTATTGAACTTTGGTACATAAAAAAGGCAATCTTGCTAAAAAGAAAATTCAAGGAAGTACTGTGTTATCTAACGTAACTTTCCATTTACCTTTCCAAACAAAATACAGTCAAATTAGCATCCACAGAGAAGAGCTGTGCTTATTTAGATACTAAAAACTAGTCTTTCCTAAGAATGAAAGTTAGCCACTCCATATATAGTTATTATTATGAGATTAGGTGGCTAAAACTAAATTTTTTTAAAAAATCATAAATTTGTTTACATTCACAAAATATAAAGAAAATGATTGAAAAAACTGTAGAATATAAATAACTGTGAACTGTACCAAGCAGGAAACACTGCCAACCTAGCTTTACAAATGTGTAAGGTTTAGTTCTTTAAATGATTTGCTTCTCATTCCTGCTGCCTTCTCTTTGTTAAGGCAGTGTTCTTGATCATTTTAATTTTAGAATATTACTCTTGATATAGGTTACAAGGCATATTAAACACAAAGGATTGACACCATTTCCAGGTCATGATACAAATATATACAATGATACAAGCCAGATTTTTTTTTCCTTGAGGGGTTTACCAGCTATTTTTCTCTCCTGAAGACTGCTGTCCTGTCTGGTACTCAGTCTTGTCTACATCAGAGCCTAAGATCCAGTCTTTCCTGGCTACACGGGGCTTTAATAATATTTAATAGGCAATGTGTGGTCCCTACACGCACAGAATGTGATGCTTGGCCTAAGCTCAAGTTTCCAGGGAGAGCACACCTTCAAGTGAGCCTTCTGCAAGGCTGATTATCTGATTAGAACTTCAAGGACAGTGAAGAGGTTGGAATGTTGCAGGTCCAGAACCTAATTGCAATTTACTTGGGTATCTTTAGTCCACTAAATATACATTCCTTGCCCACCTTTGTGTCTGACCTAACATCCCGTGACATGACTAAAGATAAAAACCTTTTGGAAAGCATTAGCTTAACAAAACTCTAACTTTTACCAACCAAAAAGCCCAAGGATGCCACCAGAGACCAACAACAGAATGTTTCTGGCTTTGCCTTAATTACCTATTTAATGTTTCTACCGATGTCCTTGAAAGTTATTTGATTCATGACTTCTCTTTTGTTCTGATACTATAAAACTTCATCAAACTGTTACCATGTCAAAACATGGAATCTGAGTTAACTAAAGTCTGTCCCTCAAAGCCATATAGGGAATAAACTATCCCTATCTTTATGTTTTTACTGGACACTGACTAAATAGCTATCCCAAAGTGCTGGTTTAGAAAATTTAGAACGGGTAATGGATTTGTAGAAAGACAGGAAACCCAAGCTCAGGGGTTGGAATTTGAAAAATGCGTCTGGTGCATGGTGGGGCTGACACTAATAAAGCAGAGTGAGGGCCGGCAACTTTGAGAAGGACTTTGCAGTGGGATCTTTTGTTTGCGGTAGAGGTGGAATGTGATAGAAACTGAAGGCACTTGGAAGGATTTGGAAGGACGTGGTGCTTCCTGGAACAATCCAGGTAATCAGGACACAAGCAAGGGCATGAAGAGAAAGAGTCAGAGTCCTGTCCTGCTCACTCTGAAAACCACTTGACAGCAGGAAGTTTTTAAGCATGAAGAAAGCTGTGCTGATTCATGCTAAGTCTTCAGAGTTTGAAGTTGTTCATTTAAAATAAGCTATTTTAACAAGGATTTTAGTGGTTTACTTTAAAGGAATATTTTATGCCACTAAAGCTGGTGTTTGTAATGTTTCTTAACCAACATAATATAAAGACACTTCATTTTATTTCAGGAAAACTGTGAGTTCATTGTTCAGATTATGACTGAGTCTCACCAAATTATAACTTCTTGAAATTTTAAAATTCAGTTCTGCTTTTGCCTTTAGTGGTGAACTTGTGCTTGTTTTTATTTTTATTTTGTTATTGTTTGATTAGTTTTTCAAGAACTAAGACTAAAAGAATGTGTGAACAAATGCCATTTTAAAAATAGAATGTCACTATGTATTTTCTTTGACTTTACATTTTGTGGAATTGGCTACTTATATAAAAGCAGTGGTTTTGTATAGAGGCACCCTGCAGACTACCAACTACAAAGTTGCAGACGGTGTTTGATAAAGAATATGCATTGAGAATATTCAAAGAACTCTTACAACCTACCAATGCAAATACAGCCCCCAAAATGGAGCAAAATACTATAACAATGAGTATATTAAAAGTGTTCAACATCACTCATCATTAAATAAATGAGAATTAAAATCATTAACTACTATGATGTCCAATTTGTTAGCGACGATATCAAATAACAAAACTATGAAAGAAGGAGAATCCTGCAAGTGGCTGGTGGTAATGTAAAGTACTCCAAACATTTGCAAAGCAGGTTGATCACCCACCAGTTTAAAATTCTTTTACCCCAAATTGTCCCTGTCTAAAGGAAACACAGGGACAAAAAAATAGAGCAGAGGCTGAAGGAAAGGTTATCCAGAGGCCGTCCCACCTAGGGATCCATTCCATCCACAGACACAAAACTCCTTCACTATTGCTGATGCCAAGATGTGCTTTCAGACAGGAGCCTCCTACGGCTGTTCCCTGAGAGGTTCTACCAGCACCTGACCAATACAGATGCAGATACTCACAGCCAGCCGTTGGACTGAGCCCAGGGAGCCCAATGGAAGATTTAGGGGTAGAGCTAAGGAGCTGAAGGGGATTACAACCCCATAGGAAGAACAACAATATCAACTAACCAGACCCCTCAAAGTTCTCAGGGACTAAACCACTGTGAAAGAGAATACATAGGCTGGTCCATGGCTCCCTCTACATATGTAACAGAGGACTGCTTCATCTGGCATTAGTACGAGGGGAGAAGTTTGGACCTGTGGAGGCTTGATGCCCCAGAGAAGGGGTATGCTTGAGGGGTGAGGCAGGAGTGGGTGGATGGGTGGGGGTACACCCTCTTAGAGGCAAAGGGGAGGAGGATATGATGTGGGATCACTCTCTTAGAGGCAAAGAGGAGGGGGATGGGTTGGGGAGTTCATGAAGGGGAGACTTGGAAGGAGGATAACATTTGAAATGTAAACAAATAAAATGATTAATAAATAAATTTTAAAAGCCTTTGGCCCACTCCCTCCTCTCCTTTCTTATCAAGTAATACATAAGCTACCAAAACACCCACTAGTTGTTCTAATTTGCTATTTGATCCTGACAAGAAAACCGTGTCTACATAAATATCTTACTTGAATGGTCATAAATTTTCTTATAAAAATCCCAAAGCAAACACAGTTTAAATGTCCATCAACATGTGCATAAAGCAACTGCACCATGGTCCCACAGTGCAATGTTATCCAACAATAAATATTAAAAACACCTCTATTAGTACTTCAAACACTATGGGTGAATTTTTGAAATACACTGTGCTCATGAGAAACACATATGCTATGTCTGTTAACAATATCCAGGAAATGTAAACACCTTAGGTATTCATCAGGTAATGAATGGATAATGGAATTGTGGTATATTTATGCAATGGAATATTATTCAGCTGTTAAAAATGAAATTGCAAAAGCTGTAGATAAACAGAAATAGATGATGGATGGATGGATGAATGGATGGATGGATGGATGGATTGATGGATGGATGGATGGAAGGAAGGAAAGAAGGAAAGAAGAAAGGAAGGAAGGAAGGAAAGAAGAAAGGAAGCAAGCAAGGAAGGAAAGCAGTAATACCAATCCTGAGAGGCTGTGGAATGCTCATCTCTAAATGGAACATCTATCCTGTGGTCCTTTTTCTAAGATTCAGAAACCATTATAGGAGAGATAGTGGAAAGATTATAAAAGCCAGGGGCAGTGAATGAATACAGGCAACAGTGTTCTCCAGACAGAACAGTGCAGCTGCATATATAAACCCACAGCAATTGTGACAGGATGCATAAGATCAAAGAAAGATCAAGACAGACTAAATCTCAGCATATGCCAGAAAGGAAAACTTGAAATTTAACCTCCTATCCAAGTAGTTATTGGCAGCTGCTGGGAAGAGAGTCAGTTTCCTTTAAAAAGTGTTGCCACGGGTAGGACAAACCTAAATTCGACCCCCAGCAATGGCATAATGGAAGGAGAAGACTGAGTCCCCTCAGGTTTTTCTCTAATCTCAAAGAGTGTAACTCATTGTACACATTAGATAGCCAGGACATGTACACACATGTGCACGAGCACACTTTGTTATTGCTGTTTCTGAGATAAGGGCTGTAATGCAGATTGATCTGCTGCTTCAGCCCCCACCATGCTCTCCTCACTTCAAAGTTCGTAAAAGAGCAAGAATTAGAAAATAAGCAAACTGAACTGCAGGAACCACCACCACTGTCTGAGCAGAGACGGCTGCAGGTGGCTGAATGCCAAGCCACCGCTCCTCCCCACATCCACAGTCCGTTTAGGATTTATGACTCTCAGCCATTCTCATGTTGCTCCTGTGTGTGTGTGAATCCTTCCACGTTTCCAGATCCCATTGTCTGTCTCCCTGCTGGGGTCTGTTTAGGAGAACAGCATGGGTACCACTCTTCCTGAAAGCTGCAGATCTTTTCATCTCTCAGCCTTTCACACCCTCAGTTTCACTGAAATTAGGGCATCATGGTTATAACGTCTTGCTGAAGAGTCTTGGCTCTGATAACTGCCTTACCTTCTTCTTGGCTCTGATAACTGCCTTACCTTCTCCTAACAGAATGCATTTTTTTTTCCTTTTCTTAGCTGTGCTATGCCTTTTCTCAGGCAAAAAGCACACATGTATAAGAAGCCAAGAAAATATTTGAATAAAATTTTCGTATTTCAAGAAATAGTTCTGATGAAAGAAAAAAAACTGTAATGGATATAGCTAGGTGTGAAAATGGAATACACTCTGCTTGAAGTCAAACAGCAGCACACAGAGGCAGCAATCAGTAAGTAGTCCAGGATGTGTTCTGTGACCGTTTCCCTATTGAGTTGAGTCAACAGATTGACTCAAACAAAGCCAGTCATATTTTCTGCTAGGAATGTATGTTTGCGACTGATAATCTCAAGACTCATCAGACTACAAAAGAAATTACTGGCTCCAGGTTCTGTTGGCGGAAGCACTCCTGTGGAAAGGCCTGGAGCCTTTACTTCAAAGTCCTCATTACTTCCCGATGCTCCTTCCCAAGCCTTAGCTGCTGAGTTCATCCTAGGTTCTGGGACATGATCTGGACAATGACTTCTCTTTTTTTCTGAAAACCATGTCAATTTCTGTTACTTACACTACTAAATAGTACATCGCCTCACATCTGGAAACAGAACTGAAAATCTTTAATGAGTTAGAGGAACTCTACCAGATAATGATTGAGTTGGGAATTTGAATTTGTTATTAGTTTAATAGTGTATAAATGTATATGAAGAATATGTATGAAGGATATGAAGATATAAAGCCATGAAAAGAAAGATAAGGGGAAAAATCAGAATATCAGTGATGATTACAGACAGGAAATACATTTTTGGAGTTGCAAACTGTTGTGAATTTTCCTGGGGAGATGGGAATGATTGCTGTTCATTGACAATAAGGCACTGAGAGCACGATATGAGATTGCCTCCAGAGAAAAGGGTGTCTCATCCCAGCATGACTGAGGCCTCACAGAAGCCCTATCCCTGGGACTCCTTATACAACTTGCAAACACTGGGGCTCAAGGGTATCTTTTCCCTAGGAGTTGTTGCTGCTTCAATAACCCCAGGGAGGCAGCTTGTGCATCTTGTCATTAGTAGCAAATACAATATTTCTACCAGAGCCCAGCAACTCTATAACTGTAGTACCTGAGAAACAGGTAAATGAACCACATTTTCAGTATCCATTCTTTGGTTGAGGGGCATCTGGGGGTTGCGTCCAGTTTCCGGCTATTATGAATAAAGCTGCTGCTATGGACATAGTGGACCATGTGTTTTTGTAATATCATGGAGCAGCTTTTGATTACATGCCCAGGAACAGCATAGTTGGGTCTTCGGGTAGAACTATTTCCAATTTTCTAAGAAACCACCAAATTAATTTCTAGAGTAGTTTTGCCAGTTTGCAATCCCACCAGCAATAGAAGAGTGTTCTTTTCTCTCTACATCCTCATCAGCAAGTATTGTTGTTTGAGGTATTGATCTTAGTCATTCTGATTGGTGTAAGGTAAAATCTCAGGGTCATTTTGATTTGCATTTTTCCATAATGACTAAATTGATGAATGTTTCTTTAAGTGCTTCTCATCTATTCGAGCTTACTTTGTTGAGAATTTGCTTAGCACTATATGCCAGTTTTTAATTGGGTTATTTGTTGGTGTGTGCTTACTGATAAGTAGATATTAGCCATAAAGTACAGGATACTCATGATACACCCCACAGAGCCAACAAAGCTAAACAAGAAGGAAGGCCCAAGGGAGGATGCTTGAATCTCACTTAGAAGGGGAAATAAAATAGTCATAGGTAGAGGGAGGGAGGGAACTGAGTGGGAGAGGCCAAGGGGAGGGGAGTTAGGAGGCAGGATCAGGTGTGTGGAGAGAAAGGAGAGAGGACCAGAGAGACAGGAGAATGAATAATAATCTGTAGCTGCTGGGGTTAGGGGGTGGAGGTTGGGGTGGGATGAGGACTCTCTTGGAAGAACCAGAGACCTGGGATGGGGAAGGCTCCCAGGAGTCAATGCAGGTGACTTTAACTGAGTTCCCTAACAGTGGGAACATGAAACTAGAAGAGGCCACCTTCTATAACCAGGCAGAACTCCCAGTGGAGAGATAAGGACACCACCCATTCACAAAACTTGTCATGTCTAAAAGAAGCGCAGGGACAAAAATGGAGCAGAAACTGAAGGATCAGCCAACATGTACCTGGCCCAATGTGAGACCCATCCCATGGGCAAGCACCAGTCCCTACCACTGTTAATGATACTCTATTATGCTTGTAGACAGGAGTCTAGCATAACTGTCCTTTGAGAGGCTCTACCCAGCAACTGACTGAAACAAATGCAGATACCCAGAGCCAAACATTGGATGGATGTTAGGGAGTCTTATGGAAGAGTTGGAGGAAGGATTGAAGACCCTGAAGTAGATAGGAACTCCTCAAGAAGATAAGCAGAATTAACAAACCTGGACCCTTGGTAGCTCTTAGAAACTGAACAATCAACCAAAGAGCATACAGGGGCTGGATGGAGGCCCCTAGCACATAGGTCTGCCTTGTCTGTCCTCAGTGAGAGAGGATGCAGAGACTTGATGGCTCAGGGGGTGGGGAGCGGGGGGATACCCTCTCAGAGGAGAAGGGGAGGAGGCAAGCAGGAGGGAATTTGGGAAGGATACTGGGGGGAGGACAGAGTTTGGGATGCAAATGAAATAAGTATAATTTAATAAAAAAAGAAGCATGAAGAATACTAAATAGGGTCAGAAAAGAAATTGTCACAATACATAATCAAAACACTAAATGTACATAACAAAGAAAGAAGATCTACAAGTAAAAGGGGGAAATAGTAGGTAGCTCTTTAAGGCAAACCCATTAGAACAACACTTGGCTTTTTAAGAGCCACAGGGGAAGGATTTGGACAGACATTCTACAAACTTTGAGTGATCACCGATAGTGGCCCAGACAACTACGCCAAGGAAAACAATTGATCACAACAGATGAGAAATAAAGACATTCCATGATAAAACAAAATTTAGCAGTGTCTATCTACAAATCCAGCCCTACAGAAGGCACTGGAGGTAAAACTATCATTGGAAGAGGTTATTCACATCCAGGAAAACACAAGGAATAAATAACCCCAGAGAAACAAATAAAAGATGGGGGTGGATGCACTCCATAAAACCAAAATAACAGGAAAAAAAATTGTTCATTGATAACTGTCAACATTGATTGCCACAATCCCCCAAGAAAAAGACACAGACTATGAGATTGGATTAGAAAACTGGATCCATCTTTCTCATGCATCCAAGAAACATATCTCTATCCTTGAAAGACACACACACACATAAACACATGAGAGAGAGAGAGAGAGAGAGAGAGACAGAGAGAGAGAGAGAGAGAGAGAGACAGAGAGAGACAGAGAGAGAGAGAGAGAGAGACAGAGAGAGAGAGAGAGAGAGAGAGAAAGAGAGAGAGAGTCCAAATTAAGAACATTGGAGACAAACTGGGAAACATAAGAACAGACAGCAAGGATATCCAGAGAATCATAAGCACAAACATTAAAAAGCTGTACTTCAACAAATTGGAAAATCTTTAAAAAAATGAGTAATTTTCTTGATGCATGCAGCCTACCAAATTAAATCAAGATCACAAAAGCAATGTAAGCAAACTTATATCCCCTAGTGAAATAAAGGCAGTCATTAAAAGCCTCCCAATGTGGGGAAACAAAAAATAAACAAGCAAACAAAATAAAAAATAACTAACCAAATAACAATAAAACCTCCAGGGTCAGATAGTTTTATCCTGGAACTCTACTGGCCTCTCAGAAAAGAGTTAATACCAATCCTCTGCAAATATTCCATAAATCAGAAACAGAAAAAACAATGCCCAGTTTGTTTTATGAGGCCACAGTTACCCTGAAATATAAAATCTCAACAAAGAAAAGCATTATATAGCAATTTTAGCTATGGACATAGATGTAAAAGTTCTCAATAAAATACGTGTAAACTGAACCCAAACCAGCAGCTGTGCCTAGCTCAGTCGCCATGTTCGGAGACACAGGCCATGTGTGCACTGCAGCTAGAAACGGTCAGCCAGAAACACCAGCCCTGCCACCCATGAGACACCAGCATGGGAGATGGCTCTGCCAATCTTCCATGCTGTCTCCGCAAGGCTGGGCATTGCCCAGACCATCCTGCCATCCACGTGGGCCCAGTAGGAAAATGAGACTCTAATGCTTAAATATTAATCAAAGGCTTTATATGTTTGGTAATGCTCAATAACAATATGTCCATACAATTAGAGGTGTTTCCGAATTAGCTAACCTAAATATAAGTTGTTACCCACGACTGCTCTTTCCATCCTCCTACATCTCTGCCCTCTCTAGCTCCTCCTCTTCCTATTCCTCCTCCTCTCCTTACTCCTCCCACCTTAGCTCCTCCTACAATTATCCACCATGATCAAGTAAGTTTCATCCCAAAGATTCAGAGATGGTTCAACGTATATAAATTAATAAGCATAATCCATTACATAAACAGAATGAAAAACAAAATCACAGGATCATTTTTTTAAGTGCAGAAAAGACCTTGGTGAAAACCTAACATCCCTTCATGTCTTAGCTAGGACTATAAGAAATCTGATGGAGATAAAGAGGATACAAATAAGGAAGGAAGGAAGAAGTCAAAATACCTTCATTTGCAAATTATATGATTTTATGCATAAATGAGCCTAAATATTTCTACAGCTGATGAATACTTTCAGTAAAGTATCAGTATACAAAATTAACACTATATGCAAATGGAAGACTTAGAAAGAAATTAAGGAAATAGTACTTTTCACAAAAGCCTCAAAAAGACACCTTAGAGTAACAGCAAGTAACCAAAACGGAAAATACTTACATAATAAAGCTTTAAGACATTGATAAAACTGAAGAAGATATAAAATGATGAAGAGATCTACACACATGCACACACACACACACACACACACACACAGCAAAAACAAAAAAATGAATCCTGAATAGTAAAGAATTACTGGAGGTATAGCCATCCTTGATCTTATATTTTATTACAAAGCTGCAGTAATAATAACATAAAAGCATAGTATTGATAACATAAAAACAAACACATTTACCAATGGAATCCTATGAAAGACCTGGAGATAAGTCTGAATACCTTAGGGCACCTGACTTTTGCCAAGAATGTCAGAATACACATTGGAAAACCCAGCATCTTTAACAAATAATGCTGGTCAAGCTGGATGACTGCATGCAGAAGAATGTCCCCTTGCACAAAACTCAATTCTAAATTGATAAAAGACCTCAAAGAACAGCACAATATCTTAATCCTATGGAATAAAAAAGTAGAATAACCTTGAATTCATTAATAGCACAGACACTAACAATAATGAAAAAATATGCAATTAATGGAGTACAGATTTATACAGAGAATTTTCAAATGAGGAAACATAAATGGCCAAGAAATATTTAAAGTAATGTTCAACATCTTTAGTCATCAGCTCAGTGCAAATCAAATCGACCCTGAGGTTCCAGCTTACACCAGTCAGAATAATCAAGAGCAAGAAACAAGTAACAGCTCATGCTGTGGAAGATGTGGGGTAAGGGGAGCATTTACCCCTTGCTGGTAGGAGTGCAAACTTGTACAGCCATTATGGAAATCAGTGTAGCAGTTTCTCAGAAAGCTGAAAATAGATCTACCTCAGGATGCAGGTGACCCAACCTTAGGCATATACCCAAAGGGCTCTGCATCTAACTATACAGACATTTTCTTGTCCATGTTTATTGCTTCTCTGTTCATAATAGCCAGATATTAGAAACAGTATAGATATCCATAAACAGACATACAATGTAAATGTAATAAATTTACACAACAGAGCATTCTTAGCATAAAAAAATGAAATCATGAAATTCACAGGTAAATGCATGAAGCTAGAAAAAAATCATCTTGAGTGAAATAACACAGACTCTAAAATACAGATATGATATATATTCTTTCATATGTGGGTTTTAGGGTTTTAGCCCTCAGTAGACATGCTACAATCTATGTAAAAACAGAGATTAAGTTTAGAGTAAGGAACTGGCTGGGAGAGAAGGCATTGCAAAGATGAGGGAAATAGAATATGGAGAGGCAGCGGAGACTGGAAAGAGAATCAAATGGAGAGGAGGGCTGAGGCTTTCTAGATACAATAGGGTTGATGCACATATGAACTCAACAAAGCCGGTGGCAGAATGCCTGTATAGATCCACGCCAGATAGGCTCCCAACACTGACAGTGGTAATGGACATGAACCCCCATCCCTAACACAGAAGTTATTTTGAATGAACAACTGCTGGCAAAGAAAAACATTTGTTTTCTTCAAAGGAGTCTCATTGGGTATACAAACCACACTTAGGGGTGATCCCATGTCTAGCAGTAGATGGCCAACCCAAAATGAACTGATTGGCATCTTTTGGAAATGCTTTGCCTCATAATGCTTTTTCAGAGGTATTTGTTTGCCTTACTTGCCTTTTGCTCATCTATTACAGTTTATCTTATGTTGTTATTGTGTGTGTGTGTGTGTGTGTGTGCCTTGTGTGTCTGTGTTGTTTCTTTTCCGTGTTTGTCTGCTTGCTTTGTTGTATTCTGGTTGTTTTGCTGTTGCCCTATTATTTTCTAAAGAAAGAGAGAAAGAAACTGGAGTTGAATGGGTGGAGGGGTGGGGAGAATCTGAGAGGAGACTAGAGACGGGAACCATGTCTAGAATATATAGTATGAAGAAATATCGAGAGAGAGAGAGAGAGAGAGAGAGAGAGAGAGAGAGAGAGAGAGAGAGAGAGAGAGAGAGAGAGAGA
>NW_021604569.1:12958643-12961572 GCF_004785775.1 Grammomys surdaster
AGAGAGAGAGAGAGAGAGAGAGAGAGAGAGAGAGAGAGAGAGAGAGAAAGGAAATTAGTTGAGAGGAGGTTAGCTAGAAAGAAACCTGGCAGACTCCCCTTCACATTTAGCGTTTGCCAACTGGGAACGCCAACCCAACCAAAGGACAAATAAAAGGAGCCTGTGAGACATGAACTTGTCCTGCATCTTTCATTTTTCCTTGAGTGAAAGAGAGGCTTTGATAGAGATTTATACTCATCCTGTCTGATGGCTTAGACTCAGTGCGATCATATGATTTATTTTTTAAACTGGATTTCTTTGCAAGTGCAAAAGAGTATTCATATTATGTCAGAAGAAGTATAACTCTGCATACTAGGACAATGATGAGTCCATCTATACTTTTCCTGATATATCTTCCTTAAGAAAACTCAAAACCAGAAATTAATCATGGATCCACAAGAATGGGTCAGCAAACAATGACAAAAAAGGTGATGACTTGATCTAAGAAGACTCACGTTAGGATCCTTCCAAAAGATGCAAGAAACCCTAACTTCTGCAAAATGGCTACAAAACAGGAGTACAGGGCCTAAACCTAAGGCAGAAAGGAAAAGGGAGCGGTTATTTTAAGTGTCGTTGGCAGGAAAAGTTGCTTTCTGTTTGGCATCAGGACTAAAAATGGATATTTCCTTGTTCAGGAGTATTTTACTTCCTATAAACACAGCTACCTAATCCCAGGCAGCAGAGTTTTAAGACTCTTTGTTTCTATAGCCAACACCCTGTCATTCGCATATGAACATGCAACTGGAATAGGTGAGCTATCTATGGTGATGTGACCCAGAGACTAAAGCTGAGCAACTGGAGGCCATGCAGGGCCATCAAGAGCTCAACCATGGTCACAGCTATCAGGAGCTCAGCCAGGGTCACAGCCATCCTGGCTCAGCCATGGTCACAGCCATCAGGAGCTCAGCCAAGGTCACAGCCATCAGGAGCTCAGCCAGGGTCACAGCCATCCTGGCTTCTATCTGATCGATGGAACTTGAGCCATCACCTGCTGTAGTAGGTCTCCAATAGAAATGACCCATAAACAAAACAAAAAAGAATTTCCTTAAGAAAATTAGCATGATGATTGTATCAAAAAACAAAAACAAAAATAATTAAACCTTTCTCAAATAAACTCTAGAATCTCACAAATTTCATAATGATAATCAACGTGACCTATAATTGATGAAAATAATAATAGAAATAAGTACAGTGTTAATAATAAAACACCATATACCGTAGTGTTAGGCACTCTATTGTTAGTCCCTAACTAACTACAACTATGCATACAATCTAACTTCACTGATGAGGAGACATGAAATGACTTGCCCAAAAATAAGTAGAGCTGGCTGGAATTCATGTGGAGCCAATGCGAAGGCTCTGCTGTTAATTATCAGGGAAAAGTGCCTAGAGCCTTATCTCAGGCAAACATCTAAGCAGAAGCATTTTCAAATCCATGGTGTAAAAGTCCTAGAAGTGCACACTGACTGTAGGTAAGGCACTCTGGTCCATGTTGACGGCATTTATAGGGTACCGCAAAGATGACTAACTGTTCTCCATTCTAATAGGAATGTGGACTTTATGCCAATAAATTATAATATTATTCATAGTACTAATAATTAAACCAGTACTGGCTTTCAACAGAGAGAGATTATTAGATTTTATTTTTGTGAGAATGTTTTATTCTTTTTTAGGAGCTTAAGTCTGATGTTTAGACAGCTGTGAAGTAGTAGTTCAATACTTCTCTTGTATAAATAAATTAATTTTGCTTAGAAATTAGATTTTCCTTGTTTATATCTAACATACAGACAATCGAGTAACACATCATTTCTAGTCATCTTATGTATTAGTGAAACCTGGAGTTTGAAACTCCAGTTCGCAGTGTGTATACATTCTCATTCTGGCATCTTAACAAATTAAAGGTGTCCCGTTCTGAATAGAATATACATTTCGAGGAACGTGTTTACACAGAGGAGTGCATGATATACCAGAGGTCACTGTGTGGTGTGGCCTCCTCCTCTCTTTTGGTTAGTGGGAGGCTGGAAAAGGCAACGTTCTCACGCAGCAGCAGCATGGCAGCCATCACTGGAGCTACACAGACCAGAAGCAGATGTGACACAAGTCTCCTGCACGGCTTCTGAGAGACCATTGCTCTGTTGACTCAAAGTGCATTCATGATGGGGATTTCCTGAGCTAAGACGATCTGGAGGCAAAGCAAACGAGGCGGGGGGGGGGGGGGTTCCTTTAAATACATTAAACAAAAGGGTGTAACTTGATAGAGTAACTTCAAGTCAAGGTCATTTACTTTGAAAAACATGGCCTTTTAAAGTGAATGTGAACATCTGGAAATCTTTTGGAAAATAAATCCCTCCTCAACTGAAACATTAGATGGCATTTTTTTGGCAAGTGCTCTATCTGAGAATTACTCAGAAATAAACTCCTGGCAACCCCTGAACTAATGCTCTTCTATGAGAGCAGCACATAATTTGTTATATTCTTAGGGTGAATTCGCTCCAACTATTTCAAGACTTTTACATAGCAGGAAATGAGTTTGGGGGTGAGGCCTCGGCACACAGACACAGTAGATTCTCAGAGCAGATTCGTCAGTCTGGATTCAAGTCAGTAACTGCATGCAGCCATGAAAAATTTTCAGGAAATTGTCTTTACATACTTAGTTAAGAATCTTACCCAATGAAAACCACATTCAACATAAAACAAATCTATTTTTAAAATATATCTGATGGCTATAGAGAAACTACAAGACTTCTGTGGATAGGAATCACTTATTTGTAGCAAAAAGGAATAATAATAATAAGAAGAAGAAGAGGAGGAGGAGGAGGAGGAGGGGGAAGAAGAAGAGGAGGAGGAGGAGGAGGAAAGAGGGTGAGGAAGAGGAGGAGGAGGAGAAGGA
>NW_021604569.1:12961972-13027148 GCF_004785775.1 Grammomys surdaster
AGAAGAAGAAGAAGAAGAAGAAGAAGAAGAAGAAGAAGAAGAAGAAGAAGAAGAAGAAGAAGAAGAAGAAGAAGAAGAAGAAGAAGAAAACTATCCTGTGTGGAGGGTTTTAGTTATGGAATACATGATGTATAATGATTTAAAAGAAACACTATTATCATTAAAAACAACTTCGTCTGAAATACAAACCCTAAAGGTACAACAAAACCTTTGTGTGGATGGATGAAGAAGAGGACTCATAAGCAAGATGGTATGACTGTAGTAATGATGGCTTGGTGACGCCATGGATGGTACATTGGCCAGGAGAGAGGTGCTTCTGTACAAATGAGGGGCCTGCAGCAGGGGTGGAAACTAGCTTTATTCCCTTGATTTTGCTTATGAACTTTGTGTTACCAATTACTTAGAAGGTGTTATGAACATTTATTAGACTAACATGTGTTCTGGAACTTCCAACAAAAGAGAACTCTGATCAAGAAGAAGTTGCAGCATCTTCCTGAGTCATGGACCTTTTTTTTTTTTTAACAATTCGTTCAGTTGTTTTATTACCCTCCCTGAAGTGGTAAGAAAATATTTCAGATGGAACGAAACTTTTTTTCTAAGGAAGAAGTTGTCCTTTCCTGAAACTTGAAAACACTCACTGGACATGTGGAAGGTAAGAGATAATCTTTCAACATTTCATGTCCCAGAAAGAGCAAAATGGGAGTTCTTTTTTAGTAAAGAGATAATGGGCATCGTCCTACTTCACATCTGTTAAACCTTCCACAGTCTAAAACCTCTGTGCTCTTAGCATATTAAAAAAACCCACAATAAAACCACCTAAATAACAAGTCAATTGTTGAAAACATGGCTACTTTGTTTCTGTGTCCCTAAAAATTTATATTCCAAAACTCAGATGTAATTGCAATAACACAAATTACTATAAACACACAGTGGCTTTTATTTGAGAGATTTTACTTCTACATTAGACGAAAAATGTATCAAGTAGTAACAATTTCATCTGATTTCTGTATCTTGTTTGGATCTTTTCCCATGGACTCATGAAAGCAAGGCAAAAATATATCTTCATGAACCTAAGTTTATTATTTAAACACATTAAATATATCCTTACTTGTACTGTTTTCCTGGCTCATTATCTGGGAACTCTGAACTCTTGGTCAACAGAAATATCAGACATGGACTGAGGAGATGTTTTTCTGTTAAAAGTGTTTCCTGGGAAAATGACCTGAGTTTGTACCTCCAGAACATAAAAAATCAAATGCAGTGATGTGTGTTTGCAATCCCAGTATTGTGGAGTGGAGGAGAGAGATGTATCATGGAAGGTATCTAGCTCCAGGTTCAGACTTGGTCTCAAAAAAAGTAGAAAGATGATTGTGGAAACAAAGTATCCCAGTGTCAAGCTCTGGTCTCTGAGTGTGTCTGCACACATGTATGCACATATTCACACACACACACACACACAAACAAACATACACACAAACACACACACACAAACACATACACATGGGCGTACATACATATACTCCCAAAAGTTTACAAGTTATAAATCAAATAACACATGATTTTTAAATGGTTTACCTTCTTGATGAATGTACTTCTGTTGTGACCATGCTACATTGTATAGCGTTTTATATTGTTTTGAGTTTCCCAGAGATGTTGCATTGGATGGAAAGATGGGGGAAGCGATGGCCTATGACTCATCTTCTCTTTCCCTGTCATTGACAGCACTGACTCCCCAGCATATACACTCGCACATTTCCACACAGATGCCCTGGGGGTTGTGTACTATTTGACTAGATCCCTATCATAATCACTACTGCCATAGCATTTATTTCTCATATCTCAGTTTATATTTTTGGTGTTCTTTGTTTCTGGGTGTTTTTTCTACTTAAAAGTAATCCTTTCAATAAATAAACAATTTTCTGCCACCCTGAAAATTACATATGTATCCCCCCTTTCCCTCACCTCTTCTTGTCTTGCTGGGGACCAAATTCATAGCCTAGTGTGTGAGAGGCAATATTCTACCACTGAGCTCCTTCCCAGCCCAGTCCTTCTTCTTTTTCTTCTTCCAGTTACATCCCACTTACCCTTTGCACTTATGTATCTGTTTCTCTATAGTTGTTTCAGGGCCATGCATCTGTTGCTAGCCTTTTTAAATTTAATTTTAGGATTATAATATAATTATTTCCTTCCATTTCCTCCCTCCAGTCTCATATTACCCACCCCCTCTCTCCTCCAAACTCATGACCTCTTTTTTCACTAATTTTTATTTCATATTTCTATGTTGTGGTGGTTTTAAGAGGAGTGCTCACATAGTCTTATATATTCGAATGCTTGGTCATTAGAAAGTGGCACTACTTGAGAGGGACTAGGAGGTGTGGCCTTGTCAGAGTGGGTGGGGCCTTGTTGGAAGGAATGTGTCATTGGGAACAGGCTTTGAGGTTTTAAATGTTCAAGCCAGATCCAGTGTCTCTCTCTGTCTACTGTCTGAAGATCCAGACACAGAACTCTCAAGCTACTTTCTAGAACCATGTCTACCTGCATGCAGCCATGCTTTCTGTCATGATGACAATGGCATTAACCTCTAAACAATAACTCAGTTCTAATTAAGTGTTTTCTAAGAGTTGCCATGGTCGTGATGTTTCTTCATGGAAATAGAAAACTGACAAAGACAGAAGTATATACATATATCTCCCTATATATAAACTTCTCATGTAATGTTACTTGTATGTATGTTTTCAGGGCTGATTGGATTTCTGGCACTTAACAATCAGATGATGTATTTTTCTCTGAGGAAGACTATACTGTCTGCTCCCAACTGCTTCAGTTTTTTATAGTTTTTTTTTGTAGGTTTGAGATTTTATTTTTGTAGGTTGGGATTTTATTTTATCCTTTTCTGGATAACTGAAAAACCTCAGCATAATTTTACAGGGTGAGTAAGTATCCATTGCTTTAGGTATGGGGTGATAGACTGATATTTTTAATCTTTGACATGTGTGTATATGTTCAAAAAACCCATGTTGTGAGGAGTGAGTGGCCCGTGTCCCATATGTAGTCTGAGGAGCAACATTACTCAGGTATGATGGGCTGCTAGCCTTCCACACACAGAGTGCATTTCGGTCATAGGCCTGCTGTAGACAAGTACACAACTCCTGGGGCCAAGGATGGAGAATTTAAATCAACTACTCCTAGAAAACCCAGTTTCACTCAGGAATCTATTCCCATTTGTTTCCAGAACGTAATCTAATATCCAAAACCCTCTGTCTCCCATGTTTTTATTTATCTACTTTTATAGACAGAATTATTCTAAATTCATAAACCATTGTAACTGTGTTTTGGAAACACAGTTTCCAAACGGAAGAAAGTAGCTTTTATGTCTCTTTCACTCAAAGGCTTTGAGAGTATGTAGCTGTAAATGTGTTAGGAATAAAGCCATTCAATAAGTAATAGGTTTAAACTATTGCTGTTAGTTATTGTCACTGCCTGTGAAATGCAGTGATACATTTTTGACAAATCTATCTCAAAATCATAAGTATTCAAGGAGAATAAATCACCCTATCTTCCTATCACACTATGCACCATGTCAATATGGAAGAGAAGACAGAGATATCACACTCTAACAATACACATAGACATAGCATAACAGAGTTCACCTTCTGGGGAAAAGCCAGAAGTCTTCCTGGTAATAGTGGCTGCAGTGAACATTTGATGATATGCACATGGCAAGACTAAGGACTCTCTACAGAGGGTTGTAAATCATTCCATTTTCTCTCTAAGCCAGGAGTTTTAACCAATCAACCTCAAATCTATTTGTATGCATATAGAAAAACAGAGAAAATAAAATCTATCACATAAGTCAAAAGGTCCATTTGTGTTGTGATGTGACATTCTAATGACAGAAATGAGTTTACCTAGTTGCTCAGCTCTAAGGACAACCTATTTCTGTAGTGACATGTACACTGATGGAACTTTGACAGCACAGGAGAAAGATAGGCATCTTGGGAAAGATCACAACTAGCCTCAATCTTGAGCTAGTCCTAGAGTTTCTCAAGTACCAGTGTTAAACTGCAAGACGTTTGTAGTGAATTGGTAAACTGGTTTATAACTTAAAACCAGCCACAGTGGGCATATTTACACTGTAGAATTTATCAGCTGCATGGCTAAAGAGATGGTTGTTTGAGTAAGAGTCTTTGCTGCACTGAGTCTTGCTGACTGCGATGTGGCACCAGGTTCAGTAAGAAGCAGTCTTAGGTGAATAGGACAGACAGTTATAGAGTAGGACACTGGACATTCTCCTCTCTCTCTCTCTCTCTCTCTCTCTCTCTCTCTCTCTCTCTCACACACACACACACACACACACACACACACACACACATACACAGACACACACAGAGACACACACAGACACACACACACCACTCTCACACATGTGCACTCACAAGTAAACACACATCAAAAAGGAAGAAAGGAAGACATCAGCAATGGTACAAATCAAAGTCACTGTAGCCCTTTAAACTTATAAATCCCATCTATTATTTACACCACTGTATGGCAGTCCAGAAAGAGACAGGTGAAAGTAAGCTGATATTATTCTTCTCATAATAGTAAGAGGAATTACTCAGTTTGCATCAGAATACCATGAAAGCTCAGGACTGCTGCCTTCTAATGCCTTCAGTCTATAGATCTGAGGATTCATTTCTTAAGATTAAATTAAATTGTAAAAGGTCAACACTCTCCATGTTTTAATAATTATTATTTCAAATTATGATGATAGTACAGCATAAAGGTTAATAACCCAATATTTTGTGGCTTATAGTTTATAAAAAAATTTTTAATAAATTCTGAGAGTAATTTCAATGTACAGCCAATAAAGAAGCAAGAGCGAAGTGAAGAAACAGAGCATAAAACTAATTACACATATCAGAAAAGAAGTGAGCAACTTTGTAGGAAATCTGACTCATCTTCCTCTCTGTTCAGACTGGGCAGGTGGAGATGGTGGCATTTACAGGAAGGACAGGAATCCAGGTGAAGCAATGGAGCAAAAGCAGCCTGACTAATCACCATCCTGCTGAGTGTGAGTCAGTGAATGGCGAAGTGTTCTTTAAGACTCATCTACAGGGGGCTGAGGTGCCCTTCCAAGCTAGTCAGAGCAAAATCCTATTTAGTACAGCAAGAAAATTGTAAGAGAAATCATATAGGTGTTTCTCTCAATATTCTCAGAAGTCATCTTAGTCAAATAGATGCAGGCATCAAAAAGCCAGTGCTCAGAGAGAAACTCCAACCAAAGAGACTGAGGGAAATAAATGTATAAACATCATAACATCAAGAAAGGTCTCAGACCTAACCTTCCAGATATGGGGAACAAATATCCAAGCAAGACACATGGTTGAGACTCAGTGCAGAGCATGAAAAGCATGTAAGGAGCACAGCATGTAAGGACTGAGAAAAATGGACCCATCTTATTTTAAAAGAAAGGTAACATGATGCTGTAATGTAGCCAAGCAACCATATGGAAAGGAGGAAGACATATCAGGAGGAGGCTTTGCTCTGGATTCCCTATCATAGTTAGATCACACCTGCCTAGTATTGCAGTGTCCCATAGGCTGAAGTTATTTTTAGCTATTGAAATAAAGGGGTTTTGTTTGAGAAAATATTTGTTATGCATTACACAGATAAAATTCTGCCAAAACACAGATTAGCTGGTGTGACGCCATAATATTATAGGTACACATTCATGTATATGAATGTGTATATATGTATAAATGTGTAGCTATATATGTAGCTATATATTTCTTATGTATGTATACATACATAAGACATTTTTTATTTAAAAATATAAAGGGATTTCCTCCTGAAACATTATTATTTATTTTAATTTTTTGAGATCTTATTAATTTTTTATCTTCTTTTGAAAATCCATTTTTTTCTCCTATGTTATATCCCAGTTGTAGTTTGCTCTTCTTCTATTCCTCTCAGCTTGTCTCCTCTCACCTTCCTCCTCTCTAGGGCCCCTCCCTCTCCGTCTCTCATTAGAAAAGAGTAGTCTTCTATGAGACAGCAACCAACATGACAATATGAAATATAATAGGATAAAGCAAAAAAAAAATTATATGAAGTTGAACATGGCAATCCAACAGGAGGAAAAGAGTCTTAAGAACAGGCACAAAAATCAGAGACACACTCGTTCTTACACGTAGGAGTCTCATAAAAATACTAAGTGACAAGCTTTAATATATAGGCAGAGGACTTGGTACAGACCCACGTAGGCCCTGTACTTCCTGTTTCACTCTCTGCGAGTTCATATGCATATTGCTTAGTTGATTCAGAGAGCCTTGTTTTCTTGGTGTCCTCTATATCCCTTGGCTCTTACACTCTTTCTGCCTCCTCTTTTGCAGGGTTCCTTGAGCTATGAATGAAGGGATTTGATGGAGACACCCCATTTAAACTCTCTCTATCTGAGCAATGTCTGGCTGTGGGCCTTTGCATTTGTTCTCATCTGCTGCTCGAGGAAGCTTCTCTGGTGGTGACTTGATAAGGCATTTATTTATAAGTATAGCAGAATATCAACAGGAGTCTTCTTATTGATACTTTGTTTTTAGAACAGTAGTGTTTGGTTTTACCTTAGGTCCCTGGGCTATCTACTTTCTGGTTCTTGGATACCCTAGCAGTGTCTGGCATGGATTCCGTCTTATGGAGTAGTCCTTAAGTCGAATCAAACATTAACTGGCTACTCCCACAAGTTCTACGCTACCTTTGCCTTAGAATAGTAAAATCAGGCAAGACAAATTGTAGGTCAAAGGTTTTGTCCCTAGGTTTGTACACATATTTCTCTTTTGGTACCCTGCAGAGTACCTTCCCAAAGGCTCCATGTAGGCACCAGCTCAACTGTTCCATGTTCAATGAGCTGTGTGGGTGTTGTCCTTGACAATGGTGTCCCTCAATAGTTGGCAGAGAACAACTCGGTATCTTAGCAACAGCATGCATTGTTAGGGGATTTCCAGGGGACCACCATGGGCAACAGTTCAATTGAATGCAACCAAGTCCTGCTACAGGAAGCCTTGTCTGGTTACAGAAGATGACCAGTTGAGACTTCATATTGCCCATTATTAGGAGACCTCATTAGGAGCATTATGGATTTTAAAAAGTTTCTGCTTTCTAAATAGGTTTCCACATCATCTCTCAAATGTTGCTGAATTTCATCAGTCTTTTCCCACATTCTTTCCCTCTACCCTATTTCCCCTTCCCCTTCCAACCTGACCCACCTACTACTCCCTTCTAGACCCCCCAGTCTGCCTGTAAAATCTTATCCTAATTCCCACCCTGAGGGAGATTCATGTGTCTCCCACTGACTCTTCCTCTATTCCTAATCTCTCTAGGTATACAAATTGTAGTTTAGTTATCATGTACTTAACAGCTAATATGCACTTAAAAACAAATGTATACCATATTTATCTTTATAGGTCTGGATTTCCTCACTCAAAGTGATTTTTTTTTATTTCCATCTACTTGCTTGAAAATTTCATGATGTGATTTTTTTAACAGCTGAATAATACTACATTGTATAAGTATACCACAGTTTCTTTATCCATTATTCTGTTGAAGGACATCCAGGTTATTTACACTCTCTGGGTATTATGAGTAAAGCCAGAATGAACATGTTTGAGCAGGCTAAAGCGTCCTTTGGGATGTTAAAGCATCTTTTGGGTATAGTCCCAAAAGTAACTGTATAACTGGACCTTGGGGTAGGTCAATTCCCAACTTTCTGAGAAACTGCTGTGTTGATTTTGATAGTTGCTGTACAAGTTTACTTTCCTAGCAGCAATGGAGGAGTGTTTCCTGTGCTCCATGTCCTTGCCAGCATGAGCTGTCACTTGAGTTATTGACATTAACCATTCTGACAGGTGTAAGGTGGAATCTCAAAGTAGTTCTGATTGGCATTTCCCTGATGACTAAAGAAAATTTATTTACGAGTTTCTCAGCCACTTGAGATTCCTTTAATGTAAATTCTCTGTTTAGATCTGTGCCCCATTTTTATTTTATTTTATTTTATTTTATTTTATTTTATTTTATTTTATTTTTTTTGTTTTTTTGAGACAGGGTTTCTCTGTGTAGCCCTGGCTGTCCTAGAACTCACTCTGTAGACCTGGCTGGCCTCGAACTCAGAAATCCACCTGCCTCTGCCTCCCAAGTGCTGGGATTAAAGGTGTGCGCCACCACCGCCCAGTCTGTGCCCCATTTTTAACTGGATTATTGGGTTTTTGATGTCTATTTTCTTGAGTTTTTTAAAATTACGGTTTAGAAATTAACCCTTTATTAATATGGAGTTGGTGAAATTTTTTCCCATTCTATAAGCTGCCACTTTGTCTGATTGATGATGTCCTTTGCCTTACAGAAGCTTTTGGTTTCCTGAGGTCCCATTTATTAACTGTTGATTTTAGTGCCAGTACTATCAATGCTCTATTCAGAATGTCTTCTGTGTCAACTATACCCTACTTTCTCTTCTATATAGTTCAATGTGTCTGATTTTATGTTGAGGTCTTTGATACACTTGGAGTTGAGTTTTGTGCAGAGTGATAATTATAGATCTCCCTGAATTCTTAGGCAGACATACAGTTTGACTAGCATCATTTGTTGAAGATGTTGTCTTTCTGGATGTATATTCTATGTTTTTTTTTAATCAAAAATTATGTGTCCTTATGTATGTGGATTTATGCCTTGGTCTTCATTTGACTGTGTTGATCAACATGCCTGTTCTTTGCAAATACTATGTGGTTTTTATTACTCTTGCTTTGTAATACAATTTGTCATTAGGAATGGTGAGACCCAAGCAGTTAAGTTTATCTTCATAAAGGTGTCTTTAAGGTACTTTTCTTGTGCTTCATCTATGTTGGAATATCCAGGGCCAGCCATGATAGGATAGCAGGACTCAATAGAGAGAAATAGTGCCCTGGCTGTTATTGATTGTATTTTTTTTATACTGATGTCTAAATATCTGGTATTGTATTGATTATATGCCTAGGTGCTGATTTCTTGATTTGTCAGTGGGTCAGTGTTTTGTTCTTTGGCTTCTTCTTCCCTTGGTTTCTCTTTATGGAGAGTGTGATGCTTGCTTGTATGTTACCTGTTTCCCTCGTGCTGCTCAGCCTCTATGTTCCCAGTTAATGACTGCTGGTATTGGACGCTGGGATACTGGGATGAGTTGGTGGAAGAAAGGTTGAAGGAAAAGATCTTTGTGATATGTTGGGGCTGAGTTCAGAGAGGAAGGGAAACTGGAGCAGGTGTTCTGCTACAGAGTTGGGGTTTTGAATCTGGGAGAGAAGGAGATATGTGAATCCACTGTCAGCTTACTTTTTGCTTTGACTCACTGGTTGAAGTCTTAGTTGATGGCAAAGGTTTTGTAATCTGTACAAAGGCCCCAGATTCTAGTCTATAATAGCTTGTATCAGAATGGTAATTCTGCTGTGCATGCTGACCCCCTGCCCTTCAGATATTCTTAAAGGGAAGTTTAAAACAACAAGTAAAATGCTATTCCTTTTAAAAAAATATTTCCAGAAAGCCAAAGACAAAATGTATTTATTAGAAAGTCAAACTGATTCAGAAGGGCTTGGGTCTATATTTATATTCAAGACATGGTGTGATAGGGAAATCTAAACCTAAGTTTGTTTCCCCATTTCAAATGAATACCTTTGAATCAACATCATCCCCTCTCCCAATGTTAAAGACAGTATGGGAGGAATAGACCTCCATTTCTGACTACCCTTTATTGTTCTTTGGTCTACTTTTTCCCTAGAGGGAACACTGGGTATCTTTGATGGAAAAGTGGTGTTTTAATTTTTTTTTCCTTTTCACAAAGAAACACACTTTTATATCCCTGGACTATCAGATAGTGAAACTAAAAGTTCATAATTTGGCTACCTTGCCTGCTCTAAAAACAGAGGATTGTTCTACGGGGAGGTGATTGATGATCTCCATAATTCAACATAACCTTATGGAGCAGCTGTTTTTTAAGTCCCCCAGTTTGAGTGTAACATAAAGGAGTCTAATATATCTTCTACTCTTACAGGAGTTTGAGAATGTCAATGGAGACACTTAGAAAAAGTACTACATAGCTAGGGTTGTAGCTTAGTAGGAGATCTTCTAGCGTGGACACCCACAAGACCATGAATTCAATCCCTAACACTAAGGAAAAGTAACTATAACACACTTCAGCAAGTGCAACACTAATAATGTGCCCATGATGAACTGTAATACATATTTAACTAATATACATGTTTTCCCACAGAAAGGCTAGCTTAGTCAACTTAAAATGATTTCCTGATTAAGTACAGAAATAATAAATTGATTACTAATCATAATTTATCTGGATGGAAAGTAGTCCAAAGTATTTTTGTGTGTTATATATTTGTTTATATATTTTGTGTTTGTGCATGTCTGTGTACAAGTGCACATGCATCTAAATAACAGAGAAGTCAATTTTCTCCCTCTACCATCAGGGAACCCAGATCACCAGGTTTTGCAGTGAGATCTCTACCAGTGAGAAATTTTATTAGCCCTCATTATATAGACATTTGGACACAAAACAATCACACAGAAAAAATAATAGACTAATGAACTCAAAGTTTTTTAAAATAAAAAGATTAAATACACACAAAATTTATTAGTAAATTAACAGATATGAAAAATCCTTACTACTGTTTTACCTGAGAACATGCAGTTTGTAATGGCACTGTACTGCAATGTTGTGAAATTACTTTCCCCATGCTGGGAATGGGGCATTCACTTCTGGAAATGAGAGGCAGAATTGGACATCAGCACAAGGTTGAATACATGAGGCTATTTTTGAGTGACAAAGGGCAGGAGAGGCCTGAAAATGTTAAGAATCAGGACAAAAGGTGCCTGCTTCCATAACAACGTAGCCTTTAATGGGCTGAATTTGAGAGATGTTATCTTCCTATTTATTTCACTTCCACTTCTACAACTTACATAAATTCATTGTAATTGAATTTGTTGCTAAAACAACACTGATTCCTTTTTCATTAATTCATTTTACATTTTTATCTATGCACCAAACACTGTATTGTCTGATACATAGACAGTCAAATTTGCTTTATTCTCAGAAATGTGTCTAAAGAGGTGGTTACTATGTACAACGAATCAGAACCAAATTAAAAATGTAAAGTGCTTTTTAGCAATTTATCCTACCATCTTGAAATCTAATTGCAGTCACTGTCTCAGAGTCATGGTTATACAACATGCAACAGTCTAATTGGCTTAACTTCTATCAAGGAACTTTTTAAAAGTTTCTTTTAGATCAGCTATTCTTGGTTTTCAATTATTAAGGCAAACTGTGAGTCAAGTTCAAGATAGCAGTTACCAGGGAAGAGAGCAATCCAAGGACAGAATTAAGAAGGTAGCTAAGAAACCTCTAGATCCTTAAAGACTGCAGAGTCCTGACCATAAACTATGGCATCACGACAGATGTTCTCAGCTCTCCAGACTTCCATCCTGTGTGATGACCTCTCTGTGTACAGCTCAGAAAAATATCAAGCTGGGGCAGGGTGGGGAGGATGATGCTCTCCTACCAAAAATATATCCCAGCTCTCTCCTAATTAGGAGTTTAGTGAAAAACAGGCATTTTTGGTATAAATGTTGCAGGGATAATGGAGAAACATGTTTTGGAATGCTACCTTGGCTTGCATAATTCTGAAAAGCAAAACAAGAAGTTTCCAGAGTGGTATTCTGGTATGGCTCCTTAATAACCCAAACTTGTTTATGAAGAGTGATTGGCATACAGCCTGGTGCCTGCAGAGAGTGGAAAGAGAGAGGTGGCATTAATTTATACAACTAATGTAATACCATACCACTGGCCAAATATATCCTAAAATTGCAATGATACCTCCAAGTATAAATTTGATGTCACATTTTTCAATTCAGATAAGTACAATGTAACACATTCAGGCTCAATGTGACTTTGTTGAGTAAGAACTCTGCAAGGAAAATGTCTTCATAAACTTGGCCCTCTTTGGACAATGGCATATTGTCCTTAAAAAACTACCATTGATAAAAACTTAAAATGGATGCTTGATCCAGATCCAATGTAGGAGGTAGTAGTAATCTAGTGTCCTTGAAATATCTATTCATTTTTCAAATATTTATTATTCAACTGTGTGTGTGTGTGTGTGTGTTTATGTGTATGAGAGTGTAGTTGTCGACAGAGACTAGAAGAGGGTGTTGGATACCTTGGAGCTGGAGTTATATTCAGGTAGTTTTGAGCCCTGCTGATGTGGGTGCTGGGAACTGAGCCTGAGTACTTTTCAAGAGCAGGTAGACATGCTCTTAACTGATAAGCCACCTCTCCATTCCTATGCATGCATTCTTAATCTTTGTGCAGAACTTTTCCAGAGAAGACTAAAGGCTGCTTGGAAAAAAAATCAAGAAGGATGTCTAATGGCAGTAGTTCCTATCTTTCTCCAAGAGGGAAACCCTCTAACAGACCACACCTGCATCTTCATCCCCACCCCAGAAGGCAGATCAGCTGTTACCTGAGAATGCTCACCCCAGGGGACTATCAAAATGTTTTTCTAGCTATATCATGACTGTCAATCTATGTCATGTGTCATACGTCAAGGAACTATGACCAAGGTTTCTGATAATCACAATTCACAGTCATCTTGCCAGCTACCTTAGTGATGTATTATGGTTCTGAAGAAAGCTCCACAAACTATTGGTTTTAATATTCATGACAAAAGAAATTTTTTTCCGAGACAGGGTTTCTCTGTATAGCCCTGGCTGTCCTGGAACTCACTCTGTAGACCAGGCTAGCCTTGAAGTCAGAAATCTGTCTGCCTCTGCTTCCCAAGTGCTGGGATTAAAGGCGTGTGCCAACACCACTTGGCTGACAAAAAAAGATTTATCTGTGTGAAAACAAGTCTGCAAACAGATACTAGGCTTTCTAAGTGCCTTGGTGAATTCTTGGGCCATATCATGAAATAGCTTCTCCTTTTTGCCAAAAAGCAACATAGGAATTATTCAGTTACCATTTAATCGTAGAGCAGAAGATGAATTAAACACTGCACCTTAACAGTGAATTTTCACAGTCAACCTAGAATTCTTAAATTTTTATTTTCATCTTCAAGAATACGCTTTATGTTGAGCAGAATCTCAGTAAATATTTGTACATTGATTGTTGATCTAACTTATTTAGAGTTTTAAAAATAAGAAGTAATATTTGAGCACACAAATGCTTTAGACAAACATAAATATGCATATTTTATGTTCCTAGAAAAGTTAAAATAAAACATAGGCTCTAGTAAATATAATGTATCATTTGTAAAGACCTTTCACAAGTAAATGCATTTTATAGAAAATTATCAATGCAATGCAGAAAGAGAACAGTAGACATCAAAAAAAAAAAAAAAAGAACAAATGTGAAGGCCAGTGTTGCCCACACTAACCAACTGTGCACTGTTATTACTAGGGAGGACAGTTTACCCCAAAATAAGGAGTGATAGCAAAATTACTCCAGTATTTATCCACAAAACACACATCAGAATCCATTGATAGAGAAGTTTTTTTTTTTTCAAAGAAGTCTTAATCATGACTTCTCAGTATTTAAGAGAATTGATGAGGAAAGGTGCCTTAGTATAAGAGGACACATAAATTCAATAAAAGCACCACAAGGAAAATAAGTGGAGTATGGCCTTCCAGGATCTTTTGGAAGAAAAGACACATTCTTTTTACATGGTTTGAAGGAGAGAAAAACGCATGCCTGAGGAAGAGAGGCCAAAATGATTAAGTTCTCCAAGTTTCTCCAACATTTCAATTATTTTAAGAAACAGAGACATTGCTTGATGGGGTATTCTACAAATAAAAACTAGGAGTTTTCTAATGGCTTCTCTGTAATGCCATGAAAAGTCATTCATAATATCTATTGTCTTTGTGTCTATATATTTTTAAGAAAGGAAGAGTATTTTAGTATTTGGTTTAAGGTAATACAAGGAATGATAATTAGGAATTAAGACAGAATAGAGAGCCTAGAAATACTCATTCATATATATATATTCACACACACACACACACACACTGATGATGATGATAAAATAGTCTTTTAAATATTTTAAACACAGAACTGGATAGCTACATAGAAGAACCATGAGAGTCATTATTCATTATCATAAAATTTCTAAATCCCAGACAGATCTATATGTGGAACTAAAATGACAGTTTTGTGGGGTAATAGACAAAAATTTCAAATCTTACATAGACACATGTGTATCTAGTAATAATCCTCTTAAACAAGTCAAAAAAAAAAGGAGTGATGCTTAAGCAGAGCAAAATTATGACTATTGGCTTCCTAGAGTCACCATCCCTGAACTATTACTGTCTTTGTATATGTATATTTTTTAAAGGAACTTACACGAACACCTTCTTCTAATTTCAGTGCTGAGGATCAGACTCAGGGCCTTGTACGTGCGAGGCAAGCACTTTACTGAGTTACATCCCAGTACCTCAAGCGTCTTCTTGGGTCGTAGTATTCTATTCGATAGTACTCCAAATTCATTACCTCTTAAACCTCGTCTCCCCACTTACGTTACTTATCAAATCAGAATCTTTCAGTGTGATTTTCCTCTAAAAAATCGATCACCATTTCACAGATGACTGAATGTCATTCTCTTCTTTGTTCATACGACACAGTGGTTTCTTTTCGCTGTCTTGACATGTAGCCATACTGTGTGTTTATTGGGGGGAGTGTGTATCATGTGTCTTGTACTCTTGAACTAGTAAGTGGCTCAGATTCTTACAAATCTGTACCCAAAACACTTAGCATAATTTCTAGAATGAATTTTAGACAATAAACTTCCAATCTAGCTGTTCCAGTCCTTCCCCCTTCCCTCATTCTTTCCAAACATACCACACACTACTTTCTGATTGATGTGGTATAATCCACACAATTTTGAGAATCCCTTGTCTCTTGAAGTTCTTTATGCAATAACTTTTCCTTGGGATCTTTAATTATCTGCATAGGAAAATTTAAAGAAAGATGGCAGTGATGCTGGACCAGATGGTTATTAACCTTGTATTTATGCACAGGACCAGCGTTGCATTTGTAATTTGATCTTCTCTTTCTCAATTATTTTAGGACCAATAACTAAACAAATAAAGGGGTTGGGAGTGTGTAATGTCAAATAATGTTTTAACAAGAGACTAGAGGGCAACACCGTGCCTTATTTATATTAACAGGACGTGGCTGTAAGGTGGTGATTGTGCCAGAGCTTGACATTTTATTGGCATGTAGAAACTAATTAAACTGATTATATTATAAACATCGCTATTTGTGTCTATGTATTTGTCTCTGACAGAAGAAGTGTCAAATATAAGTCTGATCTTAAATGAAGGCCTCCAGTGACATTTACTTTTCTGATCTGCATAGCCAAGTTAAAGTTTATATAGTTCTTTATTAAAGCCAAAAGAAATATAGGTTTGAGTCAAAATTGCTTTTATGACTCCCACATGAGGAGCCCAGGCTGAGTTCATAAAGGCGAGGCAGGTCCCAGGGGCACTGCTGTTAAATATGGAAAACTATTTCCTTCTCTGGAGCCAGGCTTCAACAATAATAAGATTACACTGGGTACCACACAGTGAAGAACTGGGATCACACATCTTCAGATGAACCCAACCACCTACAGGACTGCAATTTTTAATGTCTCCACATGTGTCCAGAAACAACAGAGAAATGAGCCCAACATAAATGGTGAACTAACGTGGTTTTATAATGTTAGGAAAAGTATCAAGTAACATAAATCCCAGAAAAATGAACAGAGACTCAAGGGTAAATGAAGGCCCTAAGAAAGTTTCAGGAAAAAAAAAGCCAGGAATATTTCTTGGGAGTTGTAACCACTGTGCCCTGGCGGGGAGTCAGCTTGGCACTAACAGTCAACTGTAGGAGTGATTCACTTGGCTGAGAGAGAGGTGCTGTGTGAGAATACATGTGAGCTATTAGCACCTTTGATCTCCCAAAGAAAAGGATGCACCATTCCTCACATCTCTTAGCAAAAAGGACCATGCACATCACCACAATACTACCTTGGAGAAAACTGTACAAAGAATCTTGGCCTGAAACTAAGAAGACATGGGCAATGCACTGAACGCCAAACCTCATGAGCATCATGGGACATCTGTGCCCATCTTCCCCTGGAGAGAGTTGGCAATGTTACTGTTGACTCTGGAAAATGAACTTTAAAAATCTTTAGTCACTAGAAGAAGTATGTGACACACACATTGTGTGAGACATTTGGATTCAGAGACGTAGAATTGAGTGAATCCTTAAGGTTATGCCAGAAACCTGCCACACAAAACTCCTTGACTTACACATTTTGGAAGTGAGTTCATGTGAGGTACATGCATGAGTTTATTAGGGTTGAAGCAATTTGAGTATTGTATGGCACCTCTTTATTAATTCTTGAATGGGGCAATGAAGAGACGTTTCAGCACCATCTGGAAGCTTGAGACCTGTCTCTGTGTTCCATTTACCCACTGCTTCATCAGTTGTGCCTCGTGGTGCTGAGTCCCACCATTGTCTCTCTTTTACAATGCCCACCTTTAGCATTGTCAGAGTTTACAAACTCATCCTTGTCAGGAAACCATCTAAAGTGCTAACCTTTCCAAAACCCAATACTTTTATTTAAATGTATTGTTTATTAAATCTTTGATACTTTTATACATGTATATAATATCTTTTGATCACATCCACTTCTCTTCCCATCTCTGACTTTTCCCAGACCTTCCCATGAGCCCCTCCCAACTTTATTTCTTCTTCATTTTCCTTGATAAGTAACTGTGTCAAATTAAGGCCGCCATATGCTCAGGAGTATGTATGTACCTGGAAACATGTGCAGCCTATGAGATGCTCCTCCCACACAAACTGGAAGCAGCAAAAGTACTTCGGGTTGTGGATATATAACAAAGTGTATCACATCTAGCTAATGAGTAAATCAATAAAAAGACTATACATAGGAGAAACTTAAATGTACAGTGTTAAGTGAAAAAGTCAGTCTAAAAGAACTGTATATGACTCCTAACTCTACAGTATTTGAAAACACATATGCTCTGTTCTCCTGTAAGTATGTGAGTGCAAAAGAAGGAAGGGAGGGAGGAAGGGACAGAGAGAGAGAAAGAGAGAGAGAGAGAGAGAGAGAGAGAGGCTGAGAGAGAGAGAGAGAGAATCCAAGGCAGTACTCTGAAAGCCTTATGATATCAGGATGGTTACTGGTGTCTAACTTCAACAATGAGGTGAATTGGTGGAGCAAGAAGAGTCTATACCTACTAACTGAGTTTGTGGTGTAGGCTTCTATGTGCAGAAACTGTTGGTTAATCCATCTGCAAGTGGAAGCTGAAGGCGTGGCAGAATGACAAGAGGGCAGTTTCACATCACCGAGATCTCCACTGCACTTGCTTTGACCAGTTACCAGAGAAGTTTACTCAGCCTCAGCTCCCTCTTGTGCAAGTCAGTATCATGGTGTCCACAAAGGATTTTTTTTTTATTAGATTGGAAAGAAGAACGTCTTTCCTCTTCCTGGCAAGAATCCTCAAGTTTCTGTTTTAGCTTCTTCATTTCTCCCTCTCCACGCCATGTATTTTATGATCTCTTTTTCTAATATTATTGTTAGAAGCAGAAAATTTCCTCCAATATGCATGTTCCCAGTATACCTATTTGATTTCCATATTGTTAGCGGACAGTTGCAGTATTATCTGCTCTAGAACTTTTAAAATAGTGACTATAGAAAAGTTTAAGGTTGAAGGACACATCATATTTTTATTTCTCGGGGCTTTATCCATAACTACACATGCTAACCTTCTGCTATGTTTACTCGGTTCCAGAGTGACCAATAGGTGCAGTTTATCATACTCTTAATTAGAAGTCTCTCCATTGTTACTTTGCTGCACTAGGCAGCTGAGTTGGGGAATGTGTACAAGACCGGCTTTCTTAGGCTTGGGAATTTGAAACCCAATTTGGGTAGATGACAGGAAAAAGAAGCATAGATGCTGATGGGACTTTCTCAAACAAGAGATGGTTTTGCTCAACCTTCAAGAGAAGTCAGAAATTACAAAATGACTCTATGTAGAACAAAACCTACTATTATGTGGAAGAAAGGAAGGGAGAAGCAAATGGTAAAATATGGTTAGCTTAGTGGGACCTGAGTTTGTCACTTCAGTGAGATAATCATGTCAATTGATCAGCTTGGAATAGACCAAGAGAAGAAATATTGTAAATAACGTGGAAGGAAGCTTGTTAGGGTACAAGGCAAGAATATTTTGACTAGAACTATAGTAACGGATAAGTGTCCTTACCAGATATCAGTATGCACTATAAAGCACCATGTTTCTTTTTTTAAAAAGAAAGTAGATAAAACATTTTCTAAAGAAATATGTGGTGGAATCATGATAGGGAGAACCCAAATTAAAGGCTTAATTGTGCAGAAATGCAAGAATTTAATGAACAATTATTGGGTTGTTTTCACAGTGATATATGAAAAATATACATCTTTTAAAAATGCTCAAATATTTCCAGGATGTAATTATTAGGAGAAATATTGCTGATGGGAAGAATTTTTTAAAACTTTAAAATGGTATAGTATTGCAAATTCTAAAACATACAACCTAGAGAAAGATGACAGATTACGTTGCAAAACATACTTTTAAAAATTCTGAGCAAAAATATGATTAGAATTAAAATGCCAGGGGAAATTAGGCAACACAAGCAAATGATATAAAACAACAGCCCTTAAAAAATAAATGTAAAATATTCATATTTTTATTGACATTGTAACACCTAGAAATTTATCCCAAGGAAGCAGCAGACAAGTAAAATAGCTAGGTCTGTGAAAACAATTTTAAGATGACAATAATAAAATTAAACCAAATACCAAAGGTTAAGGAAATCCAGGTACAGTAATTTGGTGCCATTTTTATAGCTATTAACATGTTTATTTGGAACATTATTCAATAATATAAAGTATTTGATGTAATACTGTAGAGCTAATGTTATCCAGGTACACTGCAAAGACAGGTATTCTCTTTGTGAATTAGGATGGCATGTGACTTATTTTTTCCTATTCTGTGCAAGAGTTTAAGACATGGTTATGTAATACAAGTCTGAGAAAATGGAGCAGAAGAAATAGGTGAAAAATACAGCATGAAATTGTTTCCCAGTTTCTGTGGAGGAAGAATAGTAAGGCATCCAGGCTAAGGGCTGACTTTTCTAGGTTAGTTCTGATAACCAAAGGTCATTTCCTTATTACCTTAATTCCTTGGCTAGCACGTAAGTAAATTTGTGTTAGTCACAGGGAAAGGTGTGCTCAGATGGCTGACTTAATTATGCCAGACGTGTCTCCTCCCATATGTGGCTTCCTCTCAGTAACTACATGCCACCATCATTTGCTAGGCAATCATAATTCAGGACAGTCTATCTAATCTTTTGAAATATATTTAGAAAGTTATTTTCTACTTATTTTGACTCCGTGAATCTTCTCAGAAGGTGGAGTGGTTCTCACAATGATCAAATCTCATACTTTTTTTTTGGTTTTTTTTTTGGTTTTTTGTGTTTCTTATGTTTTATTTTCATTATTTGTTTGCTTTGTTTTTTTTTCTGTGTGTGTTGTTTTCTCCATGACATCAGGCTAAGCAAGACTTTTCTTGATTCTAATTTCTTTTTTTAAAATTAATTAATTTTACATTCCAAATGCTGCTCCCCTCCTGGTCCCCCCTTTCAGAGTTCCCTCACACATTCCTCCTTACCTTTTGAAAGGCTGCTCCCCCATCCCCAATATTCTTCCCATTCTGTAGCATCAAGTCTTTGCACAATTGGTTGCTTCCTTTTCCACTGAAACAAGACACAGCAGCCCTGTTGGTGAACTGAGTCCACAGTCCAACTACAGCTTTAGGGACAGCCTCCCATCACACCAGTTGTTGGGGGACTCACATGGAGACTTAGCTGCATGTGTGTTAAATATGTGCAAAAACCTTTTTCCAGGCCGGGTAAGCTCTTTGATTGGTGACTCCCAACTTAACCACAAAACTTTACACCCAAAATTTATCCTGATATTAAACAATGCAGGGACAAAGACCTAGCAGAGCCTGAAGGAATGACCAACCAATAACTGGCCCAATCCCATGGGCAAACAGCAATCCCTGACACTGTTAATGATACTCTGTATGCTTGCAGACAGGAGCCTGGCATGGCTATCCTCTGAGGGGCTCTATCTAGCAGCTGACTGAGACAGATGCGATACCCACAGCCAAACATTGGATGGACTTTGGGAACTGTTATGGAAGAGTTGGGGGAAAGTTTGAAGGCTCTGAAGGGGATCAGAACTCCACAGGAAGACCAACAGAATCAACTAACCTGTACCCTTGGAGAGTCTCAGAGAATAAACCACCAACCAAACAGCATATGTAAGTTGACTCTTCTTTCTACTCGTTCTTCATTATAGTGTAATAATGACTTATCAGAAACGTGACAAATGTGGAAAACTAGCTGTAAGAGAAACTGTGGGGGAAGAATACAAGATGTTGTCTGTCAATACAGCACGGCCATAAGAAGAGAGGATTATGAAAGGGTGATGGACACTTTAGAATGTTACAGAGCTTTCAAACAAGCACTGGGAAACTGGAGACTGAAGGACATTATCTGGGAGGAATTGTTCTGGAGCTGAATCTGATAAAACTAAGTGTTCCCAGCACACACACACACACACACACACACACACACACACGATGGTTATGGGTGGAGATGAATGTGCTAATTAATTCGATTCTGGTGATTAGTACATAATAGATATCAAATCGTTATATCATGTACCTAGACCAGAATGCCTTTCAAACTAGTGTTTCTTTGAATTATACTTTATTCCTGTCATAAAAGAAGACTCATGCCAAGAAACTATGAAGCTCCCTCCCCCTCTTCAGATGGGTAACTACCACTTATTTCAGTGTTGGTTTGACTGCACAATGAGCCTAAGCTACTCCATACCTCTCATCCTGGGAAGGGGAAATGCCAAAGCATCAGAGCCAGGTAGAATGGCTAAGGCAATTTAACCTAGAAGTTCTCTGTGGGGTGTTGGTACCACAGAAGGAACATGAAGTATCACCTCCAGTGTCAGGGTCACATGGTAAGAGATGCCAACAGGGACATAATTCTGCAGAGAAATTTTTGTCTCCTACCAAGTCCTCTGTGGGCCAGAAAATGAAAGGTAGATTTAAAATAAAAAAAAAAAAAGGAAGCAAAAAGCCGAGTGTTTTTGTCAGACTTTCAGTATTCTTTTTCTCCAGGGGTAATATTTAAACTATTGATCAACTGCTAGGGCCTGTTCACCTCTGGAAAGAAAAAGGGGGTGAAGTATGACAATATCATTGAAAAGTAGAGGCGATTTCACAACAACTTGAAACTATTTCAATGTTTTAACAAAACATGACCATGTCATTCAACATTCCCAGCCTTGGTCCTTGGTCCTACCTCACTCTCATCTCTTCTTTCTCCTATAGCTGTGCCTTCTTCTCCTCCTTCACTCTTTCATCCTCCTGCTTCTCTCACTCTCTCTCTCTCATCCTCCTTTCCTTCTTTCTTCTCCTACTCTTCTTCCTCCTCTTAGTGTTCCTCCTCCTCCATTCTTCTTTTTAGTTGCTTCTATTTTTTTTTTAATTTTTTTCTTTTTTTTATTGGATATTTTATTTACATTTCATATGTTATCCCCTTACCCCATCCCCCACCCACCCGGGAATCCCCCATCCCCTTACCCCTCCACCTTCTTCTCTGTGGATGTAACCCCCACCTACCCCCCCCCCCACTCCCACTTCCCCACCCTCAAAATTCCCACCCCCTGGGGCGTCCAGCCTTCATGAGGTCAAGGATCTCATCTTCCACCTGTGCCCGGCAGGGCCCTCTACTCTTACATATTCAGCTGACGCCCTGGATCCCTCTATAAGTGCTCCCAGGCTGGTGGTTAGGACCCTGGGAGCTGTGGTTGGTTGGTATTGTTGCTCTCCTCATGGTGCCACAAACCCTTTCAGCTCCTTCAGTCCTCACTCTAACTCCTCCATTGAGAACCTCATGATCAGTTCAATGGCTAGTTGTGAGCATCTGCCTCTGAATATGTCAGACTCTTGAAGGCCTCTGAGGAAACACCCATATCAGGCCCTTATCGGCATGTACTTCCTGACTTCCACATCAGCATCTACCTTTGGTGACTGCATATGGGGTGGATACTCAGGTGGAAAGGTCTTCAAATGGCCCCTCCTTCAGTTTCTGTCCCTCACTTTGTCTCCATGTTTGCTCCCTTGAGTATTTTGTTGCTCCTTCTAAGAAGAACTGAATCACCCCCACTTGGTCTTCCTTTTTTATGAGCTTCATGTGGCCTGTGAGTTGCATCTTGGGCATTTCAAGGTTCTGGGCTAATATCCAATAATCAGTGAGTGAATACCATGTGTGTTCTTTTGTGATTGGCTTACTTCACTCAGGATGATAATTTCTAGTTCCATCCATTTACCTAGGAACCTCTCGAATTCATTGTTTTTAATAGCTGAGTAATACTCCATTGTGTAAATATACCACATTTTTTGAATCCATTCCTCAGTTGAAGGACATCTGGGTTCTTTCCAGCTCCTGGTTATTATAAATAAGGCTGCTATGAACATAACCAACAAACTGGGAAAAGATCTTTACCAATCCTACATCTGATAGAGGGCTAATATCCAATATATACAAAGAACTCAAGAAAGTAGACACCAGACAACCAAATTACCCTATTAAAAAATGGGGTATAGAGCTTAACAAAGAATTTTCAATGGAAGAAACTCGAATGGCTGAGAAGCACCTAAAGAAATGTTCAATGTCCTTAGTCATCAGGGAAATGCAAATCAAAACAACTCTGAGATTCCATCTCACACCAGTTAGAATGGCTAAGATTAAGAACTCAGGTGATAGTAGATGCTGGCGAGGGTGTGGAGAAAGAGGAACACTCCTCCATTGTTGGTGGGACTGCAAGATGGTGCAACCACTTTGGAAATCAGTATGGCAGTTCCTTAGAAAATTGGACATAGCATTTCCCGAGGATCCAGCTATACCTCTCCTAGGCATATACCCAGAAGATGCTCGAACATATAACAAGGACATATGCTCAACTATGTTCATAGCAGCCTTAGTTGCTTCTAATTTCCTTTCTTTCCAGTTTCTATCCAGACAGAGTTCCCTCTCAGGCTATTCACATATGACTTTAAACCAGGTTGAATGTATGCATGGTTGTGACCAGGAATCTACAGGCAGATTTACTAATTAGATGTGAATGACATCAAGATAAGGGTGATGTAACAGTCAAAGTAATATTGTTGTTGATGATGTCAAGCAGCATCCTGTCCGTTGCAAGCAGAAGGCCAGAATGCCCAGTGGTATAGTAGTGTCACCATATGGGGAGGAGTATGAGTTTGGCCATTAGTAAGAGCACCCTAACAAACACCTTCCTGCCTGGATCAGCAGCACAGTGTCATCACCAATAATAGCAGTCAATAGCGACCAGAAAAGCCTGTCCTTAATTTTCCAAATGTGGCAGAATTTAGGCAGGCAGTCACATGCTAAGGCCAACTTCCTCCTGATGTAATACCTGTCCAGGTATTGTGGGTGATCAGGATGTGGGTCGTTGTTGTCCCATTATTTGGGGTGAGTTATTGACTCTTTCAACTTGTTGCCTTTTTGTCACCAGGTCTATCTAGTTAACAGTTCTAAAATATGAACCATAACTATTTCTAATTCATAAGGACAGTGCAGAGATTAAATGAGTTAGTATTCGTTAAGAGTCAAGGTTGGTGCCTGGTATTGGGAAAAGAAGCACAAAGATACAACTACTGTCATGTTACATTACTTTTCAGCTCTGTATACTACTATTGAGACAACTAGCTTGACTCCTCTGCTTCACTACTCTTTCTGAATTACACACATGTCCAGATTTTGAAAATAGCTTAGTTTTTATGGAGACAGTTTCTTGATCTTTTGGATTACTCTCACTTTCAATAAACAAAAATATTATACCCAGTGCTTCAAGATGATTTTGGCATATTCCTTAGTGGATCTTGCTTCTACTTACCTTTTTCTTTAATTTTAAATTTTTTCTTATTTTGATGTTTATGTATATGATTGCTTTGTTTTCATATATATTATATATTATAAATATGCAGATATAGGTATAGCTATAGATGAATGCCTAGTACCCTTGGGAGGACATAAGATGGTGTCAGACCACTGAAAGTAGCGTTATAGATGATTATGAGCCACTATGTGGGTCCTGGGATTATTGAGTTTTCTGGAAGAATAGCCAATACTCTTAATGGCTGAGTCATCTCTTCAGCCCTCTGACCTTTTCTTAACTCTGTATCATTTCCTCTTATGGTGAATCACGGGTATGGATCAGAAGCAAACCTAAAATTTTAATGACAAAATTACCATGTAGTCATCTTGAGCATAATTACACAATTCTCAAATACTTGAAAAATTCACCACTGTCAGTTCATTCAGAAAGACCATATTAGGATCACCTCAGTGAATTGAAGGAATTACATATTTAGTAAATACTTAACTGGTTCCGAATTAAGAGGACTCTCTACACTTTAAAGTCAAGGAAGATGTTAAGTTAGCCAACCAAAAAGGATAGAAAATGGGACACTGAACAAAAAAAAAATGATGCATGTCTAGAACCTCTGATTCAGATTTATTTCACGAATAATGAAATAAATAATGGTTTGAATCTGGATCCAAGATAGAAAGAAGAGACAAAACAGCAAATCAAGTATTTGCAAGCAGTAAGCACTCAGGGAAGATGTCTTCCCAAGGCTTCTTTTCATAGTGACAGCCATGGAGCAGAAGTTGCTACAGTTGACTTTATAATCTTGAGGACTAATATAGTGATTTGAGAAGAGGTGACTTTGGTGTTTTCAAATCTGGCCTTAGGGATCGTAAAACCAAACTGAGTTGACAGACCCTGTAGAGTAACTACAGCAGACGTGACAGGCACTGAAACTAGCAGGGGAAAGTAAGATAAGAAGGGAGATTCTCGAATGTACCTCTCTCCCAGTAAGACACTTAAAATGGCACATTAGAAAGGGAAAGTAGTCTTATGCAAATAAAAATAGAGCATCCTACCTTAAACAGAGATGAAATGGCTACCACTGAGAGACACAGACATTATATGTCCTCTAGTAAAGTGCATTTAAAAGGTACACACATGAAGAATAAGGGAGATTAAAGAGCCAGAGGTCACCTGAAGTCCAAGACATGTCCTGAGCCAAGAGAAATGAAAACAAATAGGAGGAGGTTAGAGTAAGGTATATCAATGCTTCCTGGCATTCACAGTATGTTATTAATATAGATTCTTATTATTAAGAATTTTTGATAATTTTAGTATGGCTGTTTAGAACAAGAAAATTTGATGAGAGAGGGGATAGAAACTCTTTGAAGCATTGTTACAGTTTTCTGTTAACTTCAAACATACATAAAATTTTCAAAATTAAATGGAATATAGCAGAAAAGCCCAGCTAGTACCTTCCAGAAACTTGGTGCTTGCCAAATCCTATAACTTGACCGACCTGAAGAGAAACTAGAAGAAGCATTAGCCCATGTGAAAAAGACTGTCGGTATTCTAGTCTGACTTCTTGGCAGTACAGGTGTACTGGCTATACCTTAGTAGCAATAAGGTAGTACTGGGCAAGTGATGCCCATCCAAGACTGCCATGGCAGACCTAGCCTCTTCCTTCAGGTCGCCTTCACACTTAAGGAAAAGGAAATGGTCCTTTCATTTCCCACCATACTGGATATCTTTCTTTTCCTGCTAGCTAAAGCTAATCTTATCTCTCATGCCATTTGTTCTTACTCAAAGGTACAGGCCCTGATTTAATTAGAAGACCATGCTTGCTCCCCCATTCGAGCACTTTTTCCTGAATGCCAGACACATTACATTACCCATTAAATGCCTTACTTTGCACAACTCCTTCCTTATTATCTCCATAATACAATGCACCGAGGTTCAGAAGACCAGGCTTATGGGGACTGGAGGCGCACTGTATTCTTCAAGGTGTAACTGTCACATGGGCAGTCTGAAGCAGATGAGAAGGCTTTGTATATAGAATGTTAGGCCTTTCAGCACCTCCCAACCCATCCTGTCAACACCTCTTCCTCCACTCGTCCTGTTTCTGCATGCTGTGTTCCAGAGACACCTCTGATTTCTGTTCATCTGTTCCACGGGTTCCCTGATGCCTCTGAGCTTCTACAATAAACTGGGAGCTACTAACAACATTTTCCCTTCTACTTTATCAGTTATTCACACACACACACACACATTTTATGTCTCATATTTCTGCTTGACATCATCTTCTGAATACATACTCACTATCTTTAGAAGGCAGGGTTAAGATACCACTCTAGTGTGCTGATATCTTGAATTCATCTAACCTTTATCACAGAATCTATCACATTACAGTGAAGTGCTCTCTTAGCTGTGCCTACTTCTCTAAAATGACAGACTATCTGAAGATATATGTTAATCATGTTTATTCCCATGGTGTGACAATGGATAAATATACAACTTCCCTAGTTTTCTCAAAGTTTCAAAAGCTGTTGTGAGACCACCCAGACTCCCACTGAGCCCAGCTGCACAGGTTTCATAGCAACCAGTTTGCTGGACTACTTCCCAAAGTAGGAGTGGGAATGGGAATAGAGAAGACTTTCCTCTGGGCCATTGATTTCATTGATTTCAGTGATCTCATCCTTGCCACTTGTAGCATCCACTAAGTACAAGCAAAGCAGGCTAGATGGGTAAAAACTCGAGTTCCACATCACAAATCGAGACGAAGGCAACCTAATGTTTTAAAGGGGGTTGATCATTTTGACATGGCCAACCCACACTCATTTATTCCGCTGAGCAAACTCCAGTTAGTAAAGAAATATAAAGCACACAAAATATTTGCATTTGAATAAGTGAAACTGTAAAACCTCAGGTCTGCGGAGAGGCAGCTGTGATACAGAAGAAAAGTGGTTTGGACTGAGACTCCAGCTCTGGGCTCTGGGCCTGGCATTGCCTTTCAGTAGCTCTGCGATTGTCCAACTGTGTCTGCAATTGAGTTTCCTCTTTGGTGAAAGAAATACTGAACTAAATGACCTCTAGCATCACCAAATGACTTAAAAATCTTTTTGTTGTCCCTTTCAATGGGGATAGATGGCAGTTCCTGCTCCTTGCCCAGTCACACCCTTATGAGTCTGGTGGGAAGCTTTATTTATGTGTTTCCTCCCCTCACCACCTCTCTCTCTCTCTCTTCATTTCCATCAGAGGAAATAGTGGTTGGCATTTGCTTTCAAGACTGGAAGACATTCACAATGGGTGAGGGGGGTGACTCAAGTTGAGCTTATTTAAAGACTACCAAACCCTACAGAAGTTTTTCCCTTTTCTTGCTTTTTGCAGCAAAATCTTTTTCAAGAGCTAAGAGGACATTTTGAGTATGTCCTGTAGGATCTAGGTAAGCGTTTGCTGTCCACAGTTTTTCTCTCCAGAGAAAGAAGCTTTTTTTTTTTTTTGAAAAGCTGTCAGTGTATCAGTTCTATTCATTTTCACTGATAAATATAGTACATTTATTTCACGGTATTCCTTTTGATTCCTTAAGTTGACATTTCAAGTTGTTATTGGCATTTTAGCTTCCAAACGTAATAGTTTTGCTCTTATGTGAAATTAGATGTGATTAATGACAATATGCCATGTATAAGTTATTACAATAGGAATTTTGATTATTTCTTTTATTTTTCATATACAATTACATCTTCCTCTTCCATTTCCATTCTCCAATTCCTCCCATATAACACTCCTTGCTCTCTTTTAGATTCATGACCTCATTTTTCATTATTTGTTGTTACATACTGATGTGTGTATATGGATATATAGTCATATCCTAAATACATAAATCCAACCTGATTAGTCTGTATAATGTATATATGTTTTTGCAGCTGATCATTTGGCATTGGATAGCCAACTAGTGTGTTCAACCCTGGAAAAATGACTTCTCCCACTCTCAGCATCCCTTAGTTGCTTGGTTCTTTGTATATGGTGGCAGCTTCATGAGCTTTCCCTTCTCTAAACCCCATCCCATTGAGCATGTCCATTCTTGTCCATTTTCAGTTCCTGCATATATAGTCACGTTGGTGAGACTTTATAGGTACAGCTTCTGATGTTAAGAGGAGATACAAATTCAAAGCAAACGCCCTGACCATCTGGTTCTTACAATCTTTTTATTCCCTCTTCTGCAATGTTCCCTGACCCTTAGGTTCAGGAGTTAATTGGAATGAATATGTAGAAGGAAAAACTAGAAGGCTGTAAGGATGTGCATACTGCTAGAATATGAGAATATTGGGCGAAAGTGAGGTCTCACACAAAGTCCCATGCCTTTAGATGCTAAAGCAGGCAGTGTACATCTAAACACCATAATCACAATAAATGAGGTATTTGCTAGTAGACACAGAAGAGATAGATACTTATTAGATCTGGGAAGTTTGTAAGGAAATTAAGAAGAAATGTGTCCATTGTCAGATGTTGCTCCAAAGGTTATTTGACTATTTTTACTTAATGTAACTTTAGTGGTACATCTGTTATGTTTTTTAAATTTATTTATTTATTTATTTATTTATTTATTTGTATTTTACTTATTTACATTTCAGATGCCATCCCCTTTCCCCATTTTCCCTCCCTAGAACCCCCTATCCCACCCCTCTCTGTTTTGCTTTTATACCATTTTAATTACATGCAAGTATTAAGGTCAGTTCTAGGTTGAGGGATCAGCAATACAATAGATGCATAGGCTCTCTGCCTCTCCCCTTTTTTTTATTTCATTAACAATAATGAACCTGTCTTAGGTCATTCTGACAAGAAAGCCTTTCTTACCCATAATGGTAATTATCAAAAGCAATGCACTTCTGTCTCAGGTTGGTAAGACCCTGTGCAGAATCTTACCTGTCCCTTGGCTTGCCAGCCTGTTAATTTAATAACTCTTTCTGGGGGCCCATTTTCAGTTTCAAGACAACTTTCAAGTACTTTGGCTGCCAACATGTTGATGTTGTTAAAGACAAGCTTTAACACAATGGGCAGGAATAAAAGTATTTCCGGGACAAAAATGGCTAGCATGATCAACCTATATATGCCATTCTTGAAGCTTGACCAAAATATAAATACTGACCTCAGGCCATGGGTAATTTTATCAGCAGTATCTACCGCATTAATACTTAGCAGAGCAGCATTCTTGAAATTCATAAGCTCACTATGTAAAATTAAAACATCCAGAGAAGTGTTAGAATTATGCCAAACACACTGCAAGTGTCTTTAAACATTTTCCTAATTATAATGACTACCACTATAAATTTTAGAAGTAACATGAGTCCAGTGGTATTTGGCATGAAACTCAAGAGGGTTCCTTATTCTTAAATTCTGAACCTCCTTCCAATAATTTGAATAGGATAAAGATCATCAATCTGTTCTTCCAAATGCCTATCTATTCAACACATTAGTAACATTTTTTTGCTAAATGATTAACAAAAGTAGCTGTCTTATGGATGCCAAGGAACTTTCTGATGAGTGTCTCTGGCACTCTACAACTAGACATACTTATGCATAAGTGAAAGGTAAGGATCTACTTACTGCCATAAGGCATGGATCCAGATCAGGTATTAAATATGGGGAAGAGGGCATGTTTGTGTTTTTTTCTGCAGGATGCTGAAGGAGCGTGGTGGCGATGGGTGAGACATGTTGATGCCAGGACAAAGAATGATGCTGACCTGTGAGGTTGCTGAGTACCCTGACAATGGTGACTGGGAAGCTGTATTGGACATATGTTCCTGACCCACCATTGCTTACCCTTGATGGGACAAGCTGCCTTGCCTCAAGTTTTTAGACCTTGTGGATAAGAGAATCAAGATGAGAAGTTATAATGACTCTTGTATTGTTCTTAAATGTGACCAGTTATTTGGACTCAATTATGGACTGGTCTAGAAATCAATCTAATATTGGAAATAACAGTCTTCATTTGGAAGTATGGTTCTGGACATTTTCAGGGACATATATGGAAATTAGCTGCAGTTCTCTATGATTTTATGTTAGCAAGAGATAAAATTGGGGCAGGATCTGGATTTCAAACAGGTGTTAGCACATGTGCTAAGGCTCTTTTAATTGTCAAGTTAAAAATACTTTTGTTTCTTCTACAGTATTTAATGTAAGTTGCATTGATTGTACACCTTATAATTGTGTAGTGTTTTAAAATCCAGCATGACAGTTATGGAGGTCTATTAACCATCTTGTGTTTTATTGCTCTGAGTATCACAGAATCTTGGTAATCTAAAAGTAACTTGCAAGTACTAGATGAAGTGAGTCAGACTTTAAGCAGAAGCAAGAGAGTAGTGGGCTTGATTATTGCTGGCATAACTGCTTTATTTACACTAATTGCTAGCATCACTGCTTCTCCAATTGCTTTGGTACATCTGTTATGTAATCACATCTCGAGGGATAGAGATAAAAGGATCATGAATTTAAAGTCAACTTGAACCATATACTGAGTTTCAAGCCACTGTAAAACCATATCTTAAAACAAACGAAAAACCAAACCAAAAAAAAAAAAACCCCAAACCTAAAACCCCAAAATCAAAGCACCAGAACAATCAAACTAACTAACAAAAGAAAACCAGAAACTCTGATTTAAATATTGTATTTAAGCAAACTCTGAAGTTATGTCAAAAGATAAGGTTTATTTATTTTTTAATTGTGTGCTTATGTGTATGTGTGAGGGTAGGTATGAACACTTGAGTGTAATATATGTGGAGGCCAGAAGAAGGCTTCAAAGTCAGATACTCTGAAGTTGAACCCCAAGAGCTTACAATTCCCTTTACAGCTTGTTGTAAGCCTAACCTGCTCCCCTGTGGGTGCTGGGAACCAAACTCGGGTCCTCAGCTAGAGAAACTGATGTGTGCTTAACTGCTGAGTCACCTCACCAGTCCAGCAGATAAGAGTTTTAAATATTATAAAGCCCAAGAGAAACAACACATTGAATGTATTACTATTTATGAGGTAATAATTTAAAAATAAAGAAAATAAGAAGTAGAGAACAAACACAAGAAAAAAATCATTGTGGAAATCCAGGTAAAAACGGAAAGTAAATACAGAAAAATATAGTACTAAATAAAGCTGAAGTGAATTTTAAGGAAAGAGTAGTCAACAGTATAAAACTTGGTCTTAAAATGATCATTACTTTAAAATTACTTTAAAATCATTGCAATTAGTATACTCTACTCTGGAAATAGTGAAGTAATTTGTGTAATTTTTCTATCATGTATAATTTTTCAATTCCTTAGAGACTTGAAGCACAAATATTGCACTAGCAAAGAAAATATGATTCAAGTAATGAGCTCCAGTAGGTGTTTCTAAAGGTTTTTTTCTTTCAAGTTTTCTATTTTTGTCTGTCTACTTGTTTGATTGTGTGTGTGTGTGTGTGCATGTGTGTCTGTGTGTACATGAGTAAGTGGAGACCAGACATCAAGGTTGTGTGTATCCTCCAGTTGCCCATCACATGATTTTTTTTTTACCACATTTGTGCCCTTTTCCTCTTCAAATAAAGTAACTATAGTGAAAATGTGAAGGATATGCGAGACTGAGAATTTTTTTTTTTCAGTTGAAAATTTTTTCATACACGTTAGCTAGGCTAGTTAGGAAATTCTTGGCTTGCCTTTTTCCTGGTCTCTTGATACTATTCTACTCTTCCAATCTGTCTCAATTTGACCTTTTGTCTGGATTTGTGTGTGTACTAGGGATCAAATGGGCATCACACATGCTAAGGAGATCATCTGCCACCGAGCCACACTCCTAACTCTTGCTTGGAGTTTGTAAAGTCTAAATTTGGGGCTGTAAATGGACTTGCCATGCAAGCCTGACTGACAACTAGGGTTAGATCCCAGGACCCTATGGTACAGGCAGAGAACTTACTTCCAAACATTGCCCCCAGTTCCAGGACAGCCTAGACAGAGAATCCCTGTCAATAATAATAATAATAATAATAATAATAATAATAAATATTAAAAAATATAAAATGAAGAAAAAAGTGTAAATCTTTATCAAAGTATCTATCTCACAGTTAATTGATACAGGTCGAGACTGGGAATTTTTATGGTCATTATAACTCTTTTTTTTTAAAGTACATTTATTCAGTTACGATGATACATTTTAGAATGATAACTCACTGTGAGGAAATCAGATTTTTCGGTGATTTGAGATCCCTGGCATGCCACTCTGTGAGATACAAGGATGATTAGTCAATATTCCAACGAAGTCTCAGAAACCTCAAAATTAGGATTATTTAAAATATTCTTTTAATTATCATTAACAAATGCTATTATTCAAAAAGCTTAAGTTTTGTTTAAAAATGACTACATTTAATAGTAATTGCAAAAATTCCTACAGGAATATTCAAACAATAAAAAAATGTAATCTAAAATTTGGACCCCTTGTAAGGTAATAGCCCCTCATGGAAAGATACATGAACATGGCCCAAATAAGGGCTTATTTGGAATGGAAGATGTGTTAAGCGAAAACAATACCGTATATGTGAGCTCATTAGTATTCATTTTATCCTCTTTTCTTTTTCCCCCCATAAACCAAGTCTTGATTTTTACTACTTAAAGAAGTTGCATGTTTATTTTGCTTTCTGACTCTGTGCTTGTGCCTTCAACACTTTCACAACGATTTTCTGCTCCTCATCTAGGAAAGCCCACCTGATCCTGTCACGGACACACTTGGCACACAGGAAACCACCATAGACCCTGCTGACATGCTGCTTTGTCTTAGACAATCTCATAAGGACTTTGGGTCTCACAGCAGGAACCCCTCACAGTCTACTGGGCACATGCCACATACGGGTTTAGGTGCTTTCCCAACCTTCTTGGTGTAAAGATAAACAATCCTGTTGCCAGGCGTTTGAGACAGCCTAGTTTTGTTAGAGGCTGTACTGTAGGAAAGCCTATGACGGTATGTCAAACGCTGGACCATCCTGAGTGCCTCTAAAGCACCTGTCCCAGGAAGACAGGGGAAAAAATAAAAGCTCTTCTTTTCTTTTGTTATTCCTTCTTTTTTTCTTTTCTACATGGTATATCATACCCAGGTGTGCATTTGTTTACACAGATACATGGGTTTGTTATAGGCTAGGATTCACACATGAGGGAGAACTTGAAGTTTTATTTTCCATTTTGAGTTTGGCTGAATTTCCTTATACATTCTAAGTCTACCAATTTTCCTGCAAATTTTGTGATTCCTTTTTTAGTTGAAAGTTAACACTATCCCATTTTATATATGTACCATAATTTTCTAACACATTTATTTCTTGATTGACAATTAAGTCAATTCTATTTCCTTGCTCTAGTGAATAGATCATCAATACACATGGGGGTGCAAGTATTTCTATGGTACTCTATGGCATTCTTTGGGTAGATACCCATGAGTAAAACAGCTGGGTCATATCATAATTCTACTTGTAATTTTTTGAGGAAACCCCACACTGATTTCTATAGTGGCTATACTAATTTTTACTCTTTATCATCAGTGAATAAGGGTTCCTCTTTCTCTTCATCTCCAACATTTCTTGTCAAATTTCTTGAGGATAACCATTTTGCTGAAGGGAGAGAATATCTCAGAGTAGTCTTAATTTGCATTTCTCTGATGACTTGGGATGATAAACTCATTTAAGGACAGTTGGTGGCCATACCGATTTCTTTTCAAGAAAACTGTTCATTTGATTCATTAGCTTATCTGTTGACTGGCCATTTTGTTTTCTTGGTATTTAATTTATACATTTTTTTTTATAAATTCAGCTCCTGTGATGAATCAAATGGGAGTGTTTCCTATTGGCTTAGTTATTTGAACTCCTTGTTCACAGTTGGTGGGGCCGTTTGGGAAGGTTTGAGTAGTATAGACTTGCTGGAGGAAGTCTGTCATTGAAGGTAGTCTTTGGGTGTTTACAATATCAGCCTGTGTTCAGTTCTTTCTTGTCAATGTAACTTTAGTTTGTCTGTTGTGATAGTTGTCTCAGAGGCTTGTTGCCTCCATCTGCTAACCTAGGCCTAGCCCTGGTAGCTTCTAACCTCCATACAATCTAATCTAGGCCTAGAATGTTTTCAGTCTCTGAGACATAACTCCTAAATAAGCTCTCACTTTCATGGTCTTTCTGAACTCTTGCTGGCTGGTTCAACTCAGTTGTTCTGGCTCAAAACTCCTCTACATGCTAACTGATTCAATCTGGCTTCTCACAACTTCTCCTGAATTGCATTGCTCTGAACATCATATTAACTTTGGCAAGATGTTCTAATCTTCTGGCTACTTCTAATTCTCTGTCTCAGTCTGACTTTACTTGTGTCTAGCTTGTTCTCTCTTCATCTTGTCTCTGAATAACTCTCCAGGCAAAACTGTCCTTGTCCTCCTCCTCCTCCTCTTCTTCCTTCTCTTTCTCCTCTTCTCTTCCTCCTCTTCTTCCTCTCCTCCCCTCCCCTCATCCTCCTCTTTCTCCTCTTCCTCTTCTTCCTACATCCCTCACCTTGCTCTCTTAAGCAGCTTCCCTTTCCTGTCTCTTATGAAAGTTGGGTGTAACCTACATCTGACTCATTCTGTCAAATTTTTCTCTGATTCATCACTTTTTCTGCCAGTCAACTAGACATCTCTTTCAAACATGAGTATAAACTAACTTTACCTTCATTGTTTTGGATTAAAGGTGTGTACTAAGGGCCTGTCTGTATTCTAGCCAGAGTAACTAAAGGTGTATGCTAAGGCTGACTTACACCACAACTAGAAAAAGTTTTTTTTTTCAGTAAATAACACAATCTTGGGGTTCACAATGTGATCAAATATACTGCAACTTTCTCTCAGTCTTTTTGTCCTTGTTTCTGTTTCTCTGTCACTCTGTCTTTCTGTATATCTGTGTCTCTGTCTCTCTGTCTGTCTGTCTCTGTCTCTCTGTCTGTCTGTCTCTGTCTCTGTCTCTCTTCTTTGTGTTTGAGACTGAGGATGTCAGCTTCAGGCTTCTTCCTCCTGTCACCATGCCAGCTGGTTGCCGCCACGCCTTCCCACATGATGGACTCTTATTCTTCTAGAATTATAAGGCAAAATAATCCCTGTCTTTATTAAATTGCCTTGACCATGATATTTTTTGACATCAACCAAAAAGATTAACTAATATAGCCTTTTTCTAAAATATAGAAAGCATATTGTTATACCTATCAAAATTCTGACATCATATCTCATAGAACTAGAATTCATACTGAATTACCAAAGACCACAGGTAGCCAAAATAAGTCTAAGAAGTAAGAATACAGATGTTGTCATCATAACTCCCAGCCTTAATTTATATTACAGAGCTATAGTGATAAAGACAGTCTAGTAATGGCATAAAAAGCAAATAGATAGACAAATGCAACAAAATAAAGAACTCCCAAATGAATCAGTAAAGCTATGCCTGCCTAATTATTAACAAAAGAGGCAAAAAAAACAATGAAAAGATAAACTAGTTATCAAGTGGTTTTGGTAAACTGGATTTGTACTAGCAGAAATTGGGTTCATGAATTTCACCTTGTATAACAATCTATTCTAAATGAATCAATGTTGATTTAGAACCTGAAATGCTGGAAATTCTAGATGAAAACAGGGAATACTTAAGACATTGGAGTAGACAAGAACTTCTGAACAGAAGACCACCATCTTGGAAACTACTCTCAAGAATCAGCAGATGGGGCTACATGAAATTTTTCTGTACAGCAACAAAAACTCTTAATCAAGCAAAAATCTTTACCAGCCTCTTTGTTTTAATTTGTATTTTAAGGAAGTCTCACCGAAGCTAGATCTCACCAATTTGGCTAGGCTGCTTAGTCTGCAAACCCCAGGGACCTGTCCTCTCCTATCCCACATTAGGATTATAGGGATGCTCCACTGCACCTGGGTTTTTTGTATTGATTTTGGGGTTGAGCTCCAGTCTTCAGGCTGGCAAGGCAAGAGTTTACTAAGCCATATTCTCATCCCAGCTCTCTTTCACTTTTTCAATACTTTGAAATTAAGTGTTACAATTTTCATGTATCAATGACATCTATCCAAGGAATTTATACTTGTGCCTTGAGGGCCATAAGATTGCTAATAGGGACTCCAGGATAAATCCTCTACTACAAGGAGAAATCTCAAAAGATGAATTTGAAGTTGGGAGTAGAGGCTCATGTCTATGATTCTGATACTTTGGAGAATGAAGTGGAAAGACAGACTACCAAGAGTTCCAGGCCATACCAGACTACAGAGTGAGCAGAGTGAGATCCTGTCTCATAAAATCCAAAACAGACCAAAGAAGAAAAATAATACTAATGACAAATAATGTATCTGATCATGTGATTAGGTGCTTGATGAGTACTTTCAACCAGTGATATTAGTCATTCACTTCCGGATTTAGCTCATCTGTTTCCTTGTGTAACTTTTACTTTTCTAATTTAGAAGTAGTCCAAAACTGGTACTGATCCCATGAACATTAGCAGTGTTGACCTTGTAGCAGCGGAAACAACCTCATCATCACCCTTGCTGCCAAAACCAAGCAGAACACTCTGTGATCCTAGTTTCAGATAAACAAGACAGAATAAAGATTTTCTTCTCGCTGTGAGTAACTGCGCACGTCTCTCAAAAAATCCCAGCACCTTCCTCCGACATCATGAAGCTCTGGCTGATAGCAAAGTGCTATCTGGGAGACAACACATATCAAGTCTGCAAGTACAGTCTCAAAGCTGAGAATGTGGGCACGCTAGGCTTGCGTGTCTTATATGGAGAAGCTTTGGAAGAACCTCTCACAGTGAAGGAATACATCTGAGAGTCTTTCTCCTCTAGCTTCTTTCAGTCTCAGGGTTGCAGAAAACTCAGGTTCCACTCACTACAGGCTCCAGGCCAGTATCAAGGCCTGCTTTCAGATAAATAAAACCTTTTTAAATTTCATTTGGTGTTCATTCATGTACTTCTCATTCCTTATTCTATTTTTCTTTTGCTCATTCATCAAATATTTTCCAATTCCTGTTCTATGTGGCAATGCCTGATACTCTCAGCTAATAATAAACTAGACAAAGATTTAAATTTTGACAGTGCTTTTGTTTTTCAAACAACAAAGCCACTTCCTCAAACAGGTACTTTACAGATGTTCCTACTGCATAGGCACAGAGCATCTAGAGACAGTGTTTTTTTTTTAACTGGCATTGTGGCTAAGGCATTAAGACTACCATATGTCTAGACTAACCTTTAATAACTAACAAAGGGGGTAGGACACATACAAAATATACTCTTCTCTGAGTGCCTTTGAACAATATATTTTATTTTATGTCAATTCTTTTGTGCTGAAACAAATAAATATAATTTCTATAATGGTTAAACGCTTAACAAAACCATATGGTAGTTTAAAGAAGGCAGGGGTCAGTCAGGATGATTTTATTGAGGGCACCCAGAGAGAACTCTGTTTAAGAAACAGGAATAAACTAAATCAGGAATGAGAAAAGACAAATGGACAGTTAAAGAAAGATGTATGGAGTTTTGGGTGTGAAGATGTGTTGTATTAAAGAGACAGAAAATATGGTGGGACCACAGTGACTGAAAAGGAATGAGGGGACTGTAGAGAAGCAGTCAGGGTGTCCACAGGGAGCATAGATTTTTAAGTTAGCTGCAATAAGAAGCTGTGGGAGAAGCTAGAGTGAAGGACTCCAGATTTGTCAGCATATTTAAAGTCCATATGCTTGGACCTGGAAGAGAAGAGCATGGTAGAGTGGTACATGAACAGAGAGAAACCACACAGGAGTGCAGTGCTGAAGCCAGGGAGAAGGTACATGAGCTGACTGGCTAGGAGTTCCAGATGACCACCAGCTGGATGATAAGGGGAAGGAAACAAGAAGAATTATAGATGATGCTGGACAGAGTACATTTGCTTTCCTTTCACTGTAAGAAATATGTGAGAGAATCAGCTTATAAGGAAAAAGTTGGTTTGGTTTTGTTTCTCACACTTTTCGTCTATGATAAGTTGTCTTCAGGCCTGAGATAAGTCAGTCCATAATTCAACAAGTATGTTTATGGAGAAAAGTGGATCATGTCATGGCCAGGATTCAACCAGAGACAAAGGAAGAGAACAGGGTCCCACAATTCCTTTCAAGTAAGTGAGCATACTTCCTTCTTCTAGGCCCCATCTCTTAAAAGTTCACCAATCTTCCTGTGGCATAAACATTTGGAAGCATGGGCCTAGCATGGATGATCAAAATCCACATTAGCTGAGGGAGTATAGATATTTTAATGACTGGTGGTATACAACCACATGATGACTGCTGAAATAGGTGAGGTGCTGTGACATGAAGATTCACGGAATCATGTAAATGGCAAGCCCTAGAGGCCAGTGTTTAAGAAAAGCAAGTGATTCTGAGATATCCTTGGGAAGTTCTTAGTTTCCAGTTTATCACAAGGTACAGATATATGGAGGCTTCCCTTGGGAAGGCTTAGCAAACTACTGTTGCCAAAAGTAACCGGCAGAATTTAGTCTTCAATCAGATTCAGAAAGGACAGAAAACATGAGCAAAGCTTGTGAGGAGCATACTCACATTCCTTTATAAACATTCAGGATCAGAGCCCTGAGCTCACTTGGCGGTTTGCCACTGGAATTTATCTCAGAAGCAGAGCATTAGTCACAGGATTGCAGGTAACCACAAAAAAGAGAAGGGGCACAAACTAATCACATAATGAAGCCTTGAGTGCCAACACTTGCACAGAGCATCTGCTAATCTTACAAACAATCCAGTGAGAAAGATGTGGCTTCCTTCATTTTTTAGAAGAACAAACTAGAGCTCAGAGCCGCTTGGGAACAACCTCAAAGAATTATGCACAATATTCAGAGTAGGCTGATTCTGTATCCTGGAGTGCCATAATTGCAAACCACATATCCCTCTCCCACAGCCAAGAGACTCAAACAGTAAAATGTACCATCAGTTCCATCATCTGGCCTTGGCTTCTGAGCATCTGTCAGTACAGGGATCATGGAAATTGGATTTAAAATCCATATTCCAGAGGTCCTTTTCTGGATTTTTCTCTTGCCACCATCCATCAGTATGACTTTACTGGACTCTGCTAATGACTTCTTTAAGTCCTTACAGTGGTATTTAGGGTATGTGTTCTGGCCCTCTACATGGCATACACCAGGGAATGCCCTGGAGACAGAGGAAGCACCTCTCCTCTTGGCTTGTTTGTTTGTTGTCTCTTCTGATGTCATCCTATAGTAGCCTAAATGTGGAGTCAGAGACCATCGTTATCTCCAGTTAAGTTAACTGAGATAGAAACATCTTTGCCATTGATGAGAAGTAATGTTTTAAAGAAAATGACTCTGAATCAAATAGTCTGGGAAATGGATCTATTTTCTTTTCCTCTGCAGAGTTGAGTGAATGAATGCTTCTTGGTGCTCCCTAACAACCTGGCTATGTGTCCTTTCATAGATGAGCAAATTGGTAGAGAGTGCACAGACTTAAAGTCAGTTCCTTCATCTTTCCCACACTAGTGTGTAAGGAGATTCATCTTCCTGCACTGCCCTCTGTGTATGACTATCTGAAACATAAAAGCAGGGATTCTAGAGGAATTCAAGCACTCTTTAAAAATTATGGTGATATTTCACAGCGGACTTATTGAGTTTACAATGTCCAGTAGTCACGAGTATCCATAGTAGTAAATATTGTACTGATCGCAAACTACTGCACTTTTAAACTGTATTAGTGATAGCTGAGAAGAGAAAGTTCTTCATATGCTCTTGAGATGTTTAAAAGATAGTTATTGATTGGAGATAGCAATTACAATACTAGAAATGGCTTCCAAAGTCACTTGGATAAGAACATGGAGGGGAATCAGTCCAGGGATTCACCTTCAGTCACCAGGAGGGGTTGGATACAACTACAGCGTTTGTGTATATTTTCTTGGTGTAATATCGCCATCTTGTGTCTTTTCCAGATATTTCATATAAAAGTATGTCTCATCATGGTTCTTTTAATGTTTAATAATTGTTCCCTAATGCAGATTTTTATTTTTGTTTCAAGACTCAAACTAAATAATGCAAGTACACGTATATAATTTTATGCCTTCCACTTCCTTGTTTATGTATGAGTTTATGACATTTTCATACATGTACACTGTCTACGCCAATCAATAGGCTATTGTAAACAACTCTACTATAGTATGATGTGCTGGCTAGTTTTATGTTATCTTGACACATGCTAGAGTTTTAGAGAGGAAGAAACCTCAGTTGAGAAAATGGCTCTGCCTGTAGGACATATTCTTAATTAGTCACTGATGGGGATAGGCCCAGCTTATTGTGGACTGGTGGTCATAGGTTTTATAAGAAGGCCTGTGTAAGCCATTGGGAACAGTTAAGCAGCGCTCTTCCATGGCCTCTGCACTAGTTCCTGACTCCAGGAGCTTCTCCTGCCCTGCTTGAGTTCCTGTTCTAACTTCTTCCACCTATGAAAGGTGGTGTGAGCCGGGCGGCAGTGGCGCACACCTTTAATCCCAGCACTTGGGAGGCAGAGGCAGGCGGATTTCTGAGTTCAAGAGTTCGAGACTAGCCTGGTCTACAGAGTGAGTTCCAGGACAGCCAGGACTACAGAAATACTAACCTCACTAAGACATATAATAATCATAACTACAATGTTATGCATTTCATAATAAGCCAATCACTAGTTATAATGAAAGGCACACTCCTAAAATGTATATGTTCAAGGAGGCCCAAGAGTGTTTTTGTCTCACAACCAGAACATAAAACTTCGAATGCTGTTCAATTTCCTGATCCTCTGTATGTCTCCCCTGTCTCCTCCCACACCTGGTCCTGCCCCCGTTTTCCCTCCCCTCTCCTCTCTCCATCCCAAGTCTCTCCCTCTACTTCCCATGATTATTTTGTTTCCCCTTTTAAGTAGGACTGAAGCATCCATACTTTGGTCTTCCTTCTTATGCTTTGTATGGTCTGTGAGTTTTATTGCGGGTATTCTGAGCTTTTTGTCTAATATCCAACTATCAGTGACACATACCATGTGTGTTCTTTTGTTACTTGGTTACCTCACTCAAGATAATATTTCTAGTTCCATCCATTTACCTTAGAATTTCATGAAGTCATTGTTTTTAATAGCATAGTAGTATTCCATTGTTTAAATATATCACGTTTTCTATATCCATTCTTCTGTTGAGGGACATCTGGGTTGTTTCCAACTTCTGGCTACTATAAACATGGCTGCTGTGAAGATGTCCTTGTTATATGTTGGAGCATCTTTTGTGTATATGCACAAGTGTGGTATAGCTGGGTCTTCAGGTAGTACTATGTCCAATTTTTTGAGGAACTGCTAGACTGTTTTCCAGAGTAGTTGTATCAGCTTACAATCCCACCAACAATGGAGGAGTGTTCTTCTTTCTCCACATCCTTGCAAGCATCTTCTGTCACCTGAGTTTTTGATCTCAGTCATTCTGAGTTATATGAGGTGGAATCTCAGGGTCGTTTTGATTTGCATTTCCTTGATGACTAAGGACGTTGAACATTTCTTTAGGTGCTTCTTGGGCATTCAAGATTCCTCAGTTGAGAATTCTTTGTTTAGCTTTGTACTCCATTTTAAAATAGGTTTATTTGATTCTCTGGAGTCTAACTTCTTGAGTTCTTTGTATATATTGGATATTAACTGCAGAGAAATGATCAGCTCATGCATGGGCATGGGGGTGGGTTCTTGAATCTTGCTGGGCTGTTGTGATTCCCACAGCACGTGGAGTCCATGGGTTTAAGAGATTTATTTTAATGGTGGATGGTAGATGGATCTGGATGTACACCCCTAAAACTCAGGGCAGGCCCAAGTTAAATAGGGAGGGAGTAGGGGAAAGGATCTGGGGAAGAATACTTTATTGGCTCTGCCCTCTGGCCTTCAGGTATCTCATTAGTATGTAAATCCCTCTCGGGCCTGAGGCCTGTAGTCATGCCCTCTACCTGTGCTCTTTGGGAGGGGCTATAATGGACTACATGACTGAACAGTGTAGGTCACATGGAGATTTTAGACCGAATGTTAGGAGCCTGGATTCTGGGAGGATGGAGGAATAGATGCCCGTGCCTTGCAGGATCTCCAGGCTACTTCCAGACAGTGCTCTACCAAAAACCAAGACCCCATTCACGGCCCGACATCCCACTCTCTTTTCTTTCATAAAATGAGGGGCATCTCTGTGTCATCTGTAGTGAAAATTTTGGATGAGGAAGTCAAAAGAAAACACTATGTAGGCCAGAGGGGGTAGCACAATTAAGCCACAGAGTAAAGGGAATTTATGGTGGGGTTGGGAAGGCAAGGAATCATTGAATTAATTAAATACAGATGGTACAGTTTGAGGATAATAACATCTGATTAATCTGGATAGGCATTATGTTTTCTAACTAACATGTAACTTTAGCTATATGACTTTGGCAAAAGAGTTCATCTGTAGCTGGAAGGTCTGGATCTGTCTTCTGTAGGATTTAGTGTGTGTCTCTGGATCTTGGTGTGTGTCTCTGGAGTTTGGTGTGTGTCTCTGGGTCTCAGCATTGTCTCTGGAGTCTTCAGTCAGATGAATGTCGTCTAGTTTGACAAATGATCTTGACAACCAGGGGAGCAAATTGACAGCATATACACTGTCTGAAAAAAGGTTAAAGGGGCCCTTGACTTCTTTTAGAGCTAGGTAAATGGTATATAGTTCTTTATATTCGGTGGGGGGTGGAGAAGCTCTTTGAATTGTAGGAAGGGGGTTCATCCTCAGAGAAGTAGTATATTACTGCTGCAGCTCCCCTCTTCCCCCCATCAGTAAATATTGAGGGGGCTCCTGCTATGGGCTCTCTTTGGTTGGATAGGAGTTGGTGGAGTAAGAGGAGAGGCAGGTGAAATCTCCTTTGGTATTTTAATGTAGCCTTGCCTTTGGGTGGGGGACAGAGGGGCAGAGGAGCAGATGGTTTGTTGGCATTTCCTCCAAGGCATAGGGGATACCTCTCACTCATGTATCACCAAACAGACCTATAGGTGGGAGGACCCAGATGGGGCTACAGGTCTCATATGCCTCCTGGTGGCTCAAGTAGCCACCAATTTTTTAGGGAGAGATATCTTATAGGCCTTAGATGTGGTTCTTACCACCCAATCAGAAAGACACCACATTAAGATAGAGGATATTACTTATGAAGAAAATAGTACCTAAGGAGACCCAAGAAACCCTCCTCCAAACCACTCCCAATTCTAGAGGCCACTGTTAGATTTAATACTCCTTGCCTTGATTGGTTCTCTGATGAAGCCATCTGAGTCCCAGAGTGGCCTCTATCAGGGGAGAAACTTAGAACCCTCAGAGAACTCATAGAGGAGCAGCTGTCTCTACAACACATCCACCCCTCCCGCAGTCCATGGAACACCCCTGTGTTTGCTATAAAAAAGAGCTCAGCGGGGTGGAGACTATTGCAAGATTTGAGGGCAATTAACAAAACCATGAGAATCTGGGGCTCCCTGCAAAGAGGGTTACCCCACATCTCAGCTATTCCTGCCAATGTTCCCCTATTAGCAATAGACATAGAAGACTGCTTTTTTTCCATCCCTCTCCACCCCCAGGACTGTGAACGCTTTGCATTCTCAGTGTCCCCCATTAACAACTCTGGCCCAGCCTCACGATATGAATGGACTGTTCTTCCCCAGGGAATGGTTAACAGTCCTACCATTTGTCAGGAGGCTGTAGCCACTGCATTAAAACCCTATTTAGACAAAGGACTCAACATCTGTCTTTACATGTCTTGGTATGTGGAGATGCTTCTACCTCCCCCTCCCAACTTAAGGACCAGCTAATACCTTCACTATCTGCCCTAGGATTCAAAATAGCCCCTCACAAAATCCAACTTATTCTTCCCTTTGCATTTTTAGGAACAGAGATCTCCCTTACTTCAATACGCCCTCTCAAACCCACCCTTTCCTTCCTTCAAAAATTAACTCTTGCCTCCCTCCAGAGCTTTTTGGGCAATCTCAATTGGCTTCAACCCTGGCTCCACCTTCCCACAAGCACCCTTCAACCCCTCTTTAACCTCCTGAAAGGAAATAAAAGTCTCACCTCCCCAAGAACACTGTCTCCAGAAGCAGTCCAAGCCCTAAATTCTGTCAATTCAGCCCTAAAAGGTATGGCTCTTGCTAGGTATGACCTAAGCATACCTGTACATCTCCTTATCTTTAACTCCTACCCTATGCTTTTAGAAGCCGTTTACAAACCTCAGGGGGTGCTGGAATGGCTCCATACCCCAATGGGTGGTGCACCCCAAATTTTAAATGAAGTAGATGCACTTGCCAACATGATTAAAAATGGCAAGGATAGAGCCCTACAAACCCTAGGAAAAGAACCTGACATTTTTGTCACCCCCTTCTCCCTCTCTGATGTTCAGTGGCTAATAAAAAATCATTCCCACTTTGCTATCAGCTTAATAAGATTCCCAGGACTAATTGACAACCATTATCCTGATGAAAAATGGTCCTCTGCCCTCCCTCTGTTGCGGTGGCTACCCCCCAAACTATTCTCAAGAGAGACCATAGCAGGAGCCCTCTCAATATTTACTGATGGGGGAAGAGGGGAGCTGCAGCAGTAATATACCACTTCCCTGAGGATGAACCCCCCTATCCTCCAATTCAAAGAGCTTCCCCACCACTCCCCCCATTATAAAGAACTATATACCACTTACCTAGCTCTAAAAGAAGTCAAGGGCCCCTTTAACCTTTTTTCAGACAGTGTATATGCTGTCAATTTGCTCCCCTGGTTGTCAAGATCATTTGTCAGACTAGATGACAATTAGCCCTCTATCAGATGTAGGATTTGAAAAGCTCTTTTCCAATTTGTAGGCTGCTGTTTTGTCCTGATGAAAGTGTCCTTTGTATTACAGAAGCTTTTCAATTTTATGAGATCTCATTTGTCGATAGTTGACCTTAGAGCCTGGGCCATTGGTGTTCTGTACAGAAAATTGGATAGGGAACTGGGGGGTGGGGGGTGGGGTAGCAACCAGAAAGTCCCAGATGCCAGGAAAGCAAGAGGCTCCCAGGACCCAGTGGGGATGACATTAGCCGAAATATCCAACTAAGGGGAGAGAGAACCTGTAAAGTCTATATCAGAGATTAGGCATGGCCCCTGGTTGAGGGATGGGGCCAACCACCCATCTCAAAAATATTAACCCAGAATTGCTCCTGTCTAAAGAAAACACAGGGACAAAGAGTGGAGCAGATTGAAGGAAAGGCCATCCAGAGACTGCTACACCTGGGAATCCATCCCATATGCAGCCACCAAACCCAGACACTATTGCTGATGCCAAGAAGTGTTTGATGACAGGAGCTTGATATAGATGTTTCCTGAGAGGCTCTGTCAGAGCCTGAAAGATACAGAGGCAGATGCTTGCAGCCAAACATTGAACTGAGCATGGGGACGTCAGTGAAGGAGTTAGGGGAAGGAATAAAGGAGCTGAAGGACTTTGCAACTCCATAGGAAGAACAACAATATCAGCCAACCAGATCCCCCAGAGCTCCTAAGGACTAAACCACCAACCAAAGAGTACACATGGAGGGACCAATGTATGTATAATATGTAAGCTTAATATGTAGCAGAGGATGACCTTATCTGGAATCAATGGCAGGGGAGGTCATTGGTCCTGTGGAGGCTCATGCCCCAATATAGGGGAATGCTAGGGGACTGAGGCAGGAGTGGGTGGGTGGGTAAGAGAGTACCCTCATAGAAACAGGGGAAGGGAGAATGGGAGAGGGGGTTTGCAGAGGGGAAACCTGGAAGGAGGAATAACATTTGAAATGTAAGTAAATAAAATAACAACAACAACAACAACAACAACAACAAAGACTTCAGATGGTTCCTTAACTTTGCAAACTCACCCTTGGGCCTGTTAACAGATAACAGTAGTCTCAGTCCCTGCCTCTGGTAGAATGTTTTCTTTTACTGTCTGTCAACTTTGACTTAGTTCATTTTGGAAGAATTATACAGTCCACACTCTGTGTCTACCTAAGTGGCCTATCTTTCAGTGTAGTATTTTCTGTCCCTTTTATGCCAATGGTTTCTAGGAGAGCCAGAATGAAAGTGAAATGTGTAAAGCCTGGATCCTAGGCTTCAGAAAATGAAATACAGTCTTTTGCTATCAGATATGACACCATGCATCTTTAAAATGTTCTTCATTTGTTGGAGTGATATTTCTTTCACATCTACTTTGATGAAAACATTTGTTACAAGTGTGGGTTACATTTTGTCTGATGCATTTTTGCTTCTTCTGAAGAAGTTAAAAACCTTCCTAACCCTGTTTTTTTTTTTTTCTGTTAATGAGTTGGACTGATTATGCCAATGGTAAGCCAATTTAGCATTTTACTAATATTCATCTTTAAAAGTGGTCTCTTTAGTTTTATTGACCTATATAATGTCTATTTTGAGAATTTGCACATATTTCCTATATATGTCTAAATATTTTATTTGCTTGTTTGTTTGCTTGTTTATTTAGTTGGTTGAATTTTTTTAGACAGAGTTTCTCCAGGAAGCCCTGGCTGTCCTTGAACTCTCTTTGTAGACCAGGCTGGCCTCAAATTCACAGAGATCCACCTGCCTCTGCCTCCTGAGTGCTGGGTATGTGTCACTACCCACTAGCTAAACAGTACATACTTTAAGTGTGTATGACTTATGGGCCATATAATTTCTATGCTTCACTCTGTGCCAAGTGAATGAATGGAATTGTATACAAATTACACACTTTCATCATTTGAAGAAATCCTTCTTGGTCATGATATATTATGTTTACTATCCATTAGCAGGCTAGGGATGGTTGAATCTAGACTTCTCTGGAAGACTGGGGATTAGGTTAAAGTATTTGTAATGCTGATTTCAAGCTGAGTTGGAAAGGCCTTCCTTATCTTTGTTGACTCTCAGTTTGTGTATTCTCTAGGATTTCTTCCCTGGTATGCATGAAAACTAATTCACTAGTCCAGCACTTTTCTTACATAGTTATAAATTAGGAATTCACCTCCAATAATGTGTCTATAGCTACATGGATTTTCCGTCTATATCTTTTTTACAAAAATTTATTAACTAATATTGACACATTAAATTAAAACTCACAGTGCCTATTAGGGTTCATTCTCTGTGTAATTCTACAGGCTCTAACAAATACAACAGATGCCAGCACTGGAATGACATCCAGAAGTTCCAACTGCACTGGAAGTCTCCCGTGCTCTCTCATTCTCTACTTTCAATATGCCAGGCGACTCCTGACCAGTTGTTGATCCTTTTCTGTCCTTCATAGTTTTCCTTTTGCAGAGCATTGTATGGTTGGAATCAAAGGATACATAGTCTTAAGAGATTGGCTTCCTTAATTAGTAATCTGACCTTAACTTCATGGCTTCTCATGTGGATCACTCATATCTTGATGTGCCCAGCTTATTTAATCACACAGCTATTGAAGTATATTGTTTTTCTATATGTCATGGCAATTAAGAAAAAAAATGCTACTGAAATAGCTATAGTTTTCTGTGTGAGCATAGAGTTTTCCATTATTGGAGGATCATATGGAGAACTGTCCTGGTTGGTTTTTGCCAGCTTTACACAAACCTAGATATATCTGGGAAGAGGGACCCACAGTTGAGACTAGTCCTAAACAGCCCATGTAATTGGCCTATTGGTAAGCCCGTGGGACATTTTCTTAAATAATGATTGATGGGGAGAGCCCAGCTGATTGTGAGTGTTGCCACCCCTATGAAGGGCCTAGGGTACATAAGATGTTGAACAAGCCATGTGGATCAAGCTTGTAAGCAGCATTCCTCCATGGCTTCTGCTTCATTTCCTGTCTTGGTATTGTTGCCCTGCTTGAGTTCCTGCCTTGACTTCTCCCAGAGATGGGCTATTACTTGGAAGTGGAAGATGAAATAGACCCCTTCTCTCCCATTGTTTTCAGGCATGGTGTAAGCACAGCAATAGAAACCTTAGCTAAGACAAGGACTATGGGTATCTTTGTTAAGAAATTTCCAGTTTGTCCTCCAAAATGACTGTATCATTTCTGTTCCTACAAGCAGTTGTAGTGAGCTCCTTTAACCTTGGATCCTTGTTGAAACTGTCTTGTTGATGCTGTCTATTTTTCCTTTCATTTTGTTTTGTTTTTGTCCTATTGCTGGGTATATACTCGACAGAATTCCAAAGAAATGTCTGTACTTTCATGCTTATACAGCCGTTCTTATGGCAGCAAAGATATGGAGTCAACCAAAGTATTTACCAACAGAAGAATGGATGTAAAATATGATATGAAATTGCAATATAATAATATTCATTCATAAAAAGAATAAAATTCTGTCACTTGTGAAAACAGTGAAAACTGCGGAGTGTGGCAAGTTTAGTACAATTTCTCATGTGGAATTTAGTAAAGTTGATCTCACTGAAGCTAGTAAACTGGTTACTGGAAGAGAAAAAATACAATGTTGTCAAAGTATATGATGTTAGGTAGGAGTAATTTCTAAAATGTGACTTAGGATAGGTTGTAGCTCAATGTTAGACTAATTATCTAGCATGCACATAGCTCTGGGTTCAACCCCTAACACCACAACTAAGCAAGCATGTAAGCAGTAACAACAATCACATAAATATGGGGAGAAATGAGAAATAGATACAGGAAAACCTCTCCACCAAGTAAGAGGTAGTAGGCAACCCACAGACCAGAAACAAGATATCATTTCAAAAGTCTTGTATCACTGGCTTCTCAGCCTGAAACCACCTGTTAAACTCAGAATAAGTGTGTGGATCATTGAAACCTGGGCAGAAGAATACTACCAGAACTGCCTAAAAGAAACCGAGAGAGAGCCACATGGTATTCACTGGGCTGAAAACCTCATGAGAACCAACCAGGGTTTACACAGGGAATTGTCACACAGATACAAAGCAATGGGGACACAGGATCCTAGGAAGGACTACACAGGTAGTGGCAGCATTCACAACTGGAGCCCTCAGAGAACACTCAGTCTCTGGAAAAGGACAGGATGGCTGGCTTAGCAGGGAAGAAGTGTCAGGGTAATCTGGGTTCCTAGGAGGGAGGGCAACCTAATTTGGATAATTCTTTACAGTATGCTAGAAGTTTGTCTCCTATATTTAGCTGTCCTGTTTTAGTGGTTTTAAAAATAATATTTGTTTTACTTGGTTCTGCTTCTCCTGAATTCTTATGGATTAATTCTGTGTTTCTTTTCTGTGTTTTTATTTATCACAGGAGAGTGATTAATATATGAATCACTCTCCTGCTTTATCACTTTGCAGTATTTAATCCTGGGCTTGAATATTTAATACCTTTTTGTTTTGAGATAGTTTCATATAACCCAGGCTGTCCTTCAACTCTCTATGTAGCTAAGGGTGACCTGGAACATCTACACATCTATTCTCAAGTGCTAGGATTATAGATGTGTATTTATACTGAAACAAGCATGAAAAAATATAAGAATGTTATACTACAGTAGCGACATTAACCCCTCTTATATCCAAAGGCCAAGTTATGCCAGGATGACAGTTGTCATGTCCCAATATGTGGTTGCAAGCTATGAGTTAAAAAGAGAAACTCTAATTGCTTATTTTGGATATAAAAGAACAACTCCTTCTAATAGCAAAGACCTAATGTTTCAAAGTGATGCTTCATGGTACTCGACAAACCTGCTGTGTCTCTTTTAGTGAATGGAATAAAGTTTTTATAGGTCCTTCAAATACTAATGGTAGAATTACAGTTTGTGCTCCATATGAAAGCGAAGTATTGTAGTCTGTTTCCCAGTACTTGACTGATGTCGCACATGAAATGAAGCAAAAACTCTTCAAAGCCCTAAGGTTGGTTCTTAGCCTAATGAAGGAGCCAGTCAAGATTATCCGAGGAACAAATATTAACTCAGAAATGCCAAATGTATTGCACTCGGAGACTGTTAGTACCCTCAGTACATCTAATTCCTCACAGGGGACGAGACACTGCTAGGTAGACGGTCTTAATTCCCGCGATAGTTTTCTTTCTGCTGATAGACAGCAGAAAGTCATTTTTCAGGCATGGAGACTATTATTAGGTCGTTTATACTATGGTGCTTGTTTCATTTTTTGATCAGTGACATTATTTTCATAGGCAGCGGGGAGACTCAAGAGATGTAACGCAGACACTCGTTAACTAGCGACCATTTCGTGGATTTACGCTGAGGCTGCTGGAGAGGCTGCGCCCGAGACCGGGAGGTGGATATCGGGAACCAAGGTCTGGGGCGCGCCGGTTCGGCTGGACAGACCAGAGTCGCCCTGGTCCGGCCCTGCTCCGGAAGCCGGGAGAAACACACGTAGCACTGAGCCGGCGTAGTGACGTCTCTGTCTGAAGAGCCAATTGAAAGGAGGAATGGGCGGGCTGTGGCTAGCCGGCTTCCGGTTCCGTTGGGCTCAATTTTTCTCCTAAGCTACGTGTCTCTACCCTCTCAAACCGCCATCCCGTAAGTAAGGATTTTCTCGTGGGCGATGGGTAGCGGGGAGCTGGTCTAAGGTCCAGGGCACGGAGGGGCCGCGCGATGGGAGGGTAGGGACACGGAGGGACCAGGGGACGAGAAGAAACTGGAGGTGCGGGCGTCTGGCGGGACGACTGGGGCCGGGAACTAAGGGGACTAAGCGGGTCTAGGGGCATGGGGAGCGAAGGAACCCCCGGGGAAGGGGGCGGGGAAGGGGGCGGCGAAGGGGCCACGGGCTGAGCGGGCTCGGGTCACGAGGGTGTCTTTGACAAGCCTGGAGGCCAGGAGCTGAGACCAAGAAGTTACCGAACTGTGGATAAGTGCGCTGAGCCCGGTCACTGATGGACAGGTGGACTGAGAGCCATTCATCCATGAACAGGACCAAATCCAGGCACAGGTTCTACCTACGTGGCCTCAGATGGAATTATCCAGTCAAGACCTCCCTAGAGGAGGGTTCAGGAACTCAGAGCTTAGCGTCCGGATTTAGGGTTCAGCCTTCTCGCTGAATATGCTCAAGACTCTGCGTCTAGAAGTTTTAGTGGACAAGTGCTGTCCTTTAACATCGAGTGCAGTGGTTGCTCTAGTGTGGTTGTTAGGGCTATTGGATTTGAAGAACAGCTAAGTGAAGCACCGAGAAAACAGGCATCCCTCTGCCTTTTGTATCAGGCTGTGGATAGATTTCTTAGTGTGTACCTTAAGTGTTTCAGCTGTTTGTCCACTGCTCACAACTTAGATAAGAAAACTGGGGCCTAGCAGGGCTTACCTTTTCTAGCTAGGGAGTGGAATCATCTGACTTCTAAGGCCTGGAAGTGAAGTACAAATACTGTGGCTCCATTACCAGTGGCTCTCAGAGTTGTTGTATAATTGAAAAGCATTCTTGTTAATTAATAGAGTTTCAAAGGAACCTCAAAATGTTCTAACCTAAACATTTAGCTGGAGGCTTTGCAGATTCTGAATCTTGATAATTTTTATTGTTTGGAACATAACACCTGACTGTCCATCCCAAGAAATGTACTTTTACTTAAGTACATTATATGAACATGACTTCTAGCAACTTGATTGAAATGCATTCACCTTTACCTCCATTTTAGGCTCTTGCTACACCATAGTTGGAACTTGTTGTAGTACATTCTAAGTTTTTCAGTAGTTTGAACTTTAGAAAGTAGTTACTAAGCCTAAACATTTTTTGGTTTCTTAGCAGGAATAGTTAGGTGAATGTAGTTGATAGGAAAGGGGTCTATTGTTGCTTAATCTTGTCATGAGAGACTCCTTTAATCAGTGTATGATCGTTTGCCAGTGAGGATAACAGCACTGGTAAGATCTGTGCTTGCTTGTTTGTAGCCATATGCTTTCCTTTATGAATTGAATTCAGGACTGTGCTACTTACCCCTGTGTATAACTCAGCAAGCCCTAGGATGTGAGTGAATACTACTGAGTATGTTGTTTTCGTTTTTATTTTTTAAACAGACAAACATGGATCAGGTAATGCAGTTTGTCGAGCCAAGTCGGCAGTTTGTAAAGGACTCGATTCGGCTGGTTAAAAGATGCACCAAGCCCGACAGAAAAGGTAATGCTGTCTTGACCATGAGAATGAGAGAAACACTAAATCTTGGCATGTTTCGTTTAGCGTCTTCTGATTAGTCTTTGCGGGGGTGGACGTCAGCTCAGTGATCGAGTGCCTGCTTAGCACACGGTTAGAAGGAGTATAGATGTCACTACCACAGCCTGTCTTTCTTTACGTCCTTCTTAGCAAGACTGTTTAAAGTTTTGCTTTATGATATGAGATTATTCAGGCCTTATCAGACACATCATCTTTAAGTTATAGCTTAGTGTCTTCCATATTACCAGTGTGTAGAAAACTTTGGCAACTTCCCTGCTCAGCCATCTAGTCTATAAAAACTTTAACATGAAATTAATGGAATGGTTATTACAATCTAGAAAGTTACTTTACTTTCTTATGTCATAGCTTAATAGGTGTGCTAGAATTTGCCTACTTTAATTTATGAATTGATTGAGTTAGAATTTAAGGCAGTTGATTATAATAGAGTAACATATTGTCTTAGGGTTAGTATCGCTACAATGAGACGCCATGACCAAAGGTTATCTGGGGAGGAAAGGATTTATTTGGGTTATGTATCTTGAATCATAGTCCACTAAGGAAGCCAAGGGAGGAACTGAAGCGGGACAGGAACCAACAGGCAGGAGCTGATTGCTGCTTCTTTGCTATCCCTCATGGCTTATTCAGCCTGCTTTCTTACAGAACCCAGGGCCACTAGTCCTGGAGTGTGCCCCATCTAACAATGGCCTGGATCCCCCCGTCATCAATCACTAATTGAGAAAATGCCCTACAGGCCTGCCTGTCTATAGCTGGATCTTAGAGAGGCATTTCTCAATGGTCTCTCTTCTCTCAAATTCCTAGCTTGTGTCAAGTTGATATAAAACTAACTAGCACACATTTAATATGTAAATAAAATAATAGATACTGGTTCTTATTCTCATGAAGCTGGGGGCGTCTGTCAGGGAAGGCCATCCAATCATTACAGTACACATTTTGATAACCTGCCTTGGTGGAGGTGTAAAGGAAGATAATGAGGAGATAGTGCATACCAGGAGAGCTAGGTGAGGTGGTCAGAGAATGTGTCCTTAGGACCGAGAAGCGGACTGAAGTACACCTGAGTTAAAATCTCTTTGTAAAACTGCTCCCCGTAATGTGAATTTTCAGTCCTTTCCTTTTACTTCACTGTGGTATTAAGGACAATTAATTGCCTATAATATTCCCAAAAGCTATAGTTTTACTTTTATAATCAGTGTTACAGTTTAAAAAGTGTTCTACTACAAAACACTACTTAGGTTGACCTCAATCCTTTGTTTCTTTTGCTTTTTGTATTTTTGTCACTGAGAATAATAAATACTTTTGGTGTTTATTGATGAGCTCAGGAGCATAGCATTTTCATTTCTGTTCCCTTTACGTATCAACAAAGTATGGGATTTAAAAGCCTGTAAATCAACATATTGTTAGAACTCCAACTTTCTTTGATTTTAAAATGATGTGTCTACTAATCTGTATGCTGGTATTTTTATTAATATTACTGATAGCTCTTCTTCATACTTTCTGTGACTGACAATAGCTAATTACAGACTTTGTGTTTTAAATTCAGAATTCCAGAAGATCGCCATGGCCACAGCGATAGGATTTGCTATCATGGGCTTCATTGGCTTCTTTGTGAAACTGATCCATATCCCTATTAACAACATTATTGTGTAAGTCACCTTATAAAATAGACTATCTCACATTCCATAGCTTTATTCGTAACATTGTGTAAATCACTATAAAATAGACTTATAGCATTCTATATCTTTATTAATAACATTATTGTGTAAATCACTTTATAAAATAGACATAGCATTCAAGTGACTGCAAATGAGACCATTTTATTAATGTACAGACATGACCCAAGATATTTTAGTGAGGTTGCACTGCTGTTGTATATTTATTAATACCTTTAAAAGGCTTCTGTATCTAATACCATCTTTATAGCAACCATGTAAGCTTTTTATTCTTAAAATAAGTTAAAACCACAGTATATCACCGTCAACTACTCAGTGACAGACCAGATTCATAACACGTCCTGTCCTTGTATCTTGTTGATCCTTGTAAGGTGCAAAGAACCCATGATTCATCTGAATATCACTATTTTGGTAGAAATCTGACAAAGCAGATTGACTACATCTTTTTTTGTTGTTGTTTAGTAACCAACAAAGCCTTGGGTAATTTAATTAACCGTTGTGTTAGAGGACAGTGGTTCCTACTTGGATTATGTTATAGATTAACGACTTTAGAAGTGAGCTCCCTAGAGTGGATGCTGGGAGCTGAACCCCTGACCTCGGCAAGAGGATGCTCCTAACAACTGAGCCAGCTCTCTAGTTTCTTCTGTAGTGTGTGATTTTGTAGTCATGTGTCAGTCTCCTCTCCCATTTTGAACTAATAATACTGACTTTATGGGTGGTAAAGTTCAAATCTACTTAGAAAATTCCTTAATTAGTAGTCTCTTGAGTATTAGATAATTTAATACTGGTAGAGTTGTTCTTTTCATAGCATGTGGCTAAATCCATATTATTATAGATGTGTTTAAACAAAAGTAACACACAGTGATATTTCTGAATAATAAAGGGTTGTAGAGTTAATATGGGCATGCTTGGTATGTGCCTAAGATTCTCTGGCTTTTGGATAGAGAGTCAGGAGTAGGAAGATTGCTGCAAGTGCAAGGTCAGCAGGAGACCATCCATAAAAACAAACTGAAGGACAGGAAAGCTGATGAACCGGTCATGACGTCTTTTCTGTCTTTTGAGAACCCTCATTGGGTTACTAATGAGAAGTGCCAGCTTTGGAATTGTAGAGGCTTGGAGAGATTTCTGAAGGAGAAACCTGAATCTGACCAGTTGCCTTCCCAGTGGGAAAGAAGTGCAGTAGCTCTTCAAGTTGGCGTTTGGTCTTCTCCTGTCTCAAAGCACAACCTCAGCCAGGCAGCAGCATTTTTATAAAGGTTTCCAATGACAGAGTTTGTTTTCTGTGATGCTATCCTTAACTTTGCCCTCCAGAACAACAAAAAGTCTGGGGTTTCTTTTCTGTTTTTTTTTTCCTTCTTTCCTTTTCTTTTTCGTTCTTTCTTTTTTTTTGTTTTGGGGGGGGGGGACGTAGTATTTTTCACCCAAGCATTCACTTACTTAGCGGATATTTTTTTATCTTTCTTCACAGACTTCAGTGTACTTGGGTTTTACCTTGATGTGTGTGTCTGCCACCTTAAGATTGTGACTTTGGAGGCAGGCCTGTTACTTATCTTCCTGTATACTTTGTGTTTTTCTGTTTTTGCTACCCAATCCCCAAAATGTTTTATTTCTAAACTATACTTACTTCAAAATAAACATTTTTCACTACAGGCAGTCAAATTCTAATAATATAAAATAATGATTTTTTTTTCTTTTTGACACTGACTATTCTGTTTTATAAGAAAACCAACTAGTAAATACTGTATATCAGGTGTTCTGCTGTAGTCTTCGGGCTACTATAACAGTGCCCAAGACTAATTTAGAGATAATACAAATGTATTTTTCATTGCTTTAAAAACTGAAATGCAAATTCATGTAGTGCGTTCCCTATCTGGTGAGGTTCTGATCTTGATACACGTACACACACACACACATGCACACACAGAAAGAGAGAGATAGAGAAAGAGAGAGATTGAGAGTGATTGGTACTTATCTTGGTGTTTAGAACACTAGATAAATATTGGTTGAATGAACTAAATGACTTGAATTCTTTATCCTCTCTAATACAGATGTAGATGATGATACTAGCCTGCCTTTGCTCAGACCTTATCCTGTTAATGTTGAATGTGAATCAACTCATTTAATCCTCAGGTAGAAACTGAGCTACAGAGAGACTGAATAACCTGCATGGATCACGGTGCTAGAGCAACATGGGAAACATGTTTGATGCTAGCTACTTGGAAAAGGTTTCCTGTAGTTAAAACCCTATTTTTGTTGTTTTACAGTTTATCTACCATTTAATACTAATTTTTTTTTCCAAAGTTGAAGCCAAATAAAACAGGATTTTGTTGGTTGTGGGGCTACAGAAAACATGTTTTCCATGTCACAGCACAGTAACCGTAGAACTGTAAGACATTTTTTTAGGTGCTTGGAATAATGTAAATCAGAGAGGATGGAAAGAGAAATAGATCCACAAACATCTCACTAGACTGACTTAAAATCCCATTTTTTTTCCTCATGATTTTTTTGGGGGTGATTTTTTTCTTTTTGGTTTTGTTTTACAATTGTCAAAACTAATGTACACGGTGCTGTAATTCCAAGAGCCATATAGTACTATGCTTTTAAATGTAGGCGGTCTTCTGTGGAGATGTTTTGTTTTCATTGTGCTTAAACCAGGTTTGTGGGTCTTTCTGATGGTCTCCTGGCTGAGGAGAGTGGTGTCATCTTTTTCTCTTCTTTAAACTGGTTTGTTACTTGCAAGTCATGTAAAATCGAAAACTTCATGTGTAATTAATCTATTTTGTTATGTTTAGAAAGCCATGTCAGACTGTTTCAAAATGACATTTCTTAAAGGTGCATGATGAGTGTTAAACTAACCTGCCCAAGAAGCCACCCATCATTAAGGGCCTTTTAACTTCAGATTTTAATTTAGTGTTATTCTTTTATACTGTCTTGGGATAAAGTTAGATGTTCTCTTGAAAATGAGTTTGATTTTATAAAATCACAGCATGTTGCATTTCAAATGATATGCTTAAAAGTGACAGTCTTTCTTTCTCTTTCAGGGGTGGCTGAGTCCTTTCTCATCATGGGACGAGTGAACCAATCAGGGGGTGACAAGCTCATGAAGTAAAACGTTGCCTGGATGCTTTGTGTTTTTTGTTTCTTTCCATCTTCCTATGAGGTTTTTTATTTCTAAATTAAAATAATTTCAAAATAAACACTTTTTCCATAACAGACATTTATCAAATTTTAGTAAAAGATGGTACTAGATTTTTTTTGTATTCCCTTGAGGTTTTGGTTTGAAGGAAAAAATTAAGATAATTGCTTTAAATTGTAACTTCAGATGCTTTTCTGCCTTACACTGTTTGTTATAACAAAATACCCGAAGCTGAGTAATTTGTAGGGATAGGATTACTTTTTCACATCCTGAGGGCCATGAAATCCATGTGTAGCAGTGCCAGCAGGTTCAGAGCATGCCAAGAACATGGTCTCAGTGCTTTAAAGAATGGCCTAGGATGCTTCCTATGGCTTAAGGTCAAGAAGCTGTGTGACGAGGCTCCGAGAATGACTATAATCCCACTGACAGGGAGGACCCTGTGTGACAGATCACCTGAATACCTAATCTCACAATCCAATGGACTGGAGATTAAATATCCCTGGAACTTTAGAACGACACATTAAAATCATAGATATAATTTTCTGACAGATGGTTTGCTGTGGTAGAAGCAGTGGGTAAAGGATGGAAAAGATAGTGAAACCATTACTTTTGAGGTAGGATAGTAATTTTGTCCACATTGCACTTAAATTATAGACAGGTAATGCAGACGTTTGTGTGATACTTGAAACAACTTCCTGAAAATCATGATTAAAGTCTGGAAGTGAAGTTCTATTATACTGGGGACTAAGCTTCTAACATGTTTTCTGGGGATATATTCAAGCTATAGGAAGTAACCCAATTTTTCCCCTTTCTGATCCTTCTTTTTTTTTTTAATCATTGTGATTATAACTGATAGTCTGATTTTGAAGTGTTTCCAGTATTTGGATCATGAATGAAGCGTCATCCTTGGAAATGAAAATGCAACAAATCTTTGGCTATCCCTAAACTTGAGGATACCATAAAACTACATGTTTCAAATAGTTCCTCAGAGGCTAAAAATGTGTGGCTACAAATGTATATTTATCAGTATATCTGTGTATGTTTACATAATATATATAATGTAAACATACATGTATGTAAGCATACTTGAGGGTTTATACATGTTAAACACGTGTTGCCTTAGACAATTTTTAAGGCAACTTGTCAAGTGGTCTTTTTCATGGTAGCATTTATACTTTGATGTCATTCCCTCCTTCACTGTCCTGCCCTCTTGTCTGTTTCCCTCTACCCCAAACCCTCCATTCCCATACTGCTTTCATGTTTTCTTTTACCCTCTCCTTAATCCTCCTCTAAAAGTCCTTACTCTCTCACAGTCCCCTTTAAAGTTTTGTGGTTTACATGCATACACAAATTAAAATATTCATCCGAATATGAAAAAAATGTGATTTTTTACCTTCTTAGTTTAGCTTATTTTACTTAATATCTTTATATAATTGGTCTTCGCAAGACACTTGGGAAGCTGGTTGACCTTCTATTGTTTTTCTGCTTATTTACGTATTTTGATATATTTTTTACCATCTTGCCTAAATATTTTATTTTTACTATCTGCAGAAAAGTAGAAGGTAGGCATTTTGACTGATTTACCACTTTATCCCAAATGTTGAGAGTGGTGTGTGCACATAGAAGACACCTAATAAACATTTTTTAATGGAATGAAATAGAAGTTTAGTCATTCCTTATAACTGTATTAATTAATCAATAAATCTATCTGTCCATTCATCCAAAGGGGTTTATTAGAATGATTTACAAATTGTAGTTCAGCTACTCCAACAATAGAGGGAAGGTCCAAGCATCCAGTAATTTTTCAGTCCTCAAGGCTGATTCTTAGCTGGTCTGCAATATCTGCTGGAATTCAGAAGATGTTAGCTCTGATGCGCATAAAGGGCTGGAGTTGCTAGTGAGGCAAAAGCAATCAGACAAAGAGCAAAAACTTCCTTCTTCCAATCAGAAGGTGTGGCCCAGATTAAAGGTTGTTTTTCTTAGCTCAAAAGATCTGGATTAAAGATGTGAATTTAGAAGTAGACCTTCCCACTTCAAGTCAAGCAAAAATCGCCCACATTTGTGCCCCATTAGTTTTACTATTTCCAGATATAGTCAAATTGGCAACCAAGAATCGATATCACATATACCATGAAATGTGATACTTTAGGTCTGTTTCAGTATCAGAAAGTAAATCTTCATTCTCTCTGGTCCTGAGTGGTCTCTAAGGACTTGTCCTTTCATGACCTTCATGCATGGACTGCCTTGCCACACATTGCTTGCCTTCACAGCTCTCCTTAAACATGAAGAAAGACTTTCACAACTCCTTCGTTTATCCTTCGACACTCCCAGGTTCTGCCTTCTGCTTGGATGGGAGCCTGAGCCCACTGAGTCACATTTGCAGCAGCTTTAATTTGTTGTTTTTTTGGGAAGGGAAAATTCTTAAGCTTTTTTCATCCACAGATTGGAAGCTCAGCTGGGTGGAGGCTTGCCCTAAGGATACTCCCCTCCCCACATCCTTTTTTCCCACTACTGATTCAGCTTCCCGCTTTTACTCAATTCAGCAAGATCCCTGGCTCCATCATTAAATTTCCCAGTGTTCCTTTTCTCCTTGAACTACTTTTTGTATTTTATCATTTGCTCGTTTTCACCATAGATAAACCTGCAAAAGAGAGACTGCTAATAACCACAGGGTAGATTCAAAATAAAGTTTATAATCTTCACCAAAGAAATCTCTTCATGACTTTTCGAATTCCTAATCCTTCCCAAACAGCTCTACAAACTGAGGACCAAGTATTTAAACAAAACCTATGTGGGTCATGTTCATTCAAACAGGTGTGTGTGTGTGTGTGTGTGTGTGTGTGTGTGTGTGTGTGAATTTTGCTTATTGCTCCTTTGCTGAAATTGTTTATTGACTATAAAAATTTTCTTGAAGAATCTGTAAGATTTTTTTTCTATTTAGTATCATGCCCTTAATAGATGGGTATCATTGGACATCTTCTCTTTCTGTTTTTATCACTAAATTTTTTTTCTTACTGCTCTGGTTAAGGTTTCAATGATTTTATTGAAGTAGATACAATAAATTGAATATGCTTCTTTTGTTCCAAATTTTAGAAGAAATATTCTCTCCCCATTTAGAAGAATGTTGGCTTAGGTTTGTCCTATGTAGCCTGTGTTATGCTGAGATAGGCTTCTTATGTAGGTACCTTAGGCCTTTTCTGTATCTAGTGATAGGATTCTGTGCCTTCTATCCTTGAGTCAGTCTATTGATGTGATACATTAGATTTATGAGTTTATGTACATGTAACAGACATTGGTTTTGAGATAAGGTTTCTTATTATAGGGGTTTGAATAAGAATGGCTCCTACAGGCTCATATATTTGAATGCATAATCACCGGGGAATAACATTAAGGATTAGAAGAATTGGCCTTGTGGGATGAAGTATGTCACTGTGGATGGGCTTGGAAGTTTCAAAAAGTTCACAGCAGGCCCAGCATGGATCTTTCTCTGTGCCTGTGGATCAGAATATAAAACTCTCAACTACTTCTCCAGCACCATGTGTGCCTGTATGCTCCATGTTTCCCATCATGATGATAATGGACTACTAAAACTAAGTCAGTCTGCAGTTAAATGCTTTCTCTTGTAAGAGTTGCCTTGGTCATAGAGTCTCTTCACAGCAAGAGAACAGTGACTAAGATAATTATGTAGCTTTGATTGTCCTGGAACTCACTGTGTGGACCAGGCTGGCCTAGAACTCAAAAAGATCCACCTGCCTCTGCTGGAATTAAAGGTGTGAGCACCATGCCTAGCCATGCAGTCCTTCTTGTCTCTGTTTGTTAACCACTTTTATTATTCTGAATTAATGTTTTTGATAATGTGGTGATTCTTAATTCAGCTTGCTAGTTTTTTAATTGAGAAGTTTTGTATCTTTGTTCATCAGGGAGATTTGCCTATAATTTTTGTTGTTTTTATCTGGTTTTAGTATCAGAGTGTACTATTATGAAATAAATCTTAGTATTCTTTCCTTTCTATTCCCTGGAGTAGTTTGGGGAGCATTGGTATTTTGTCATCCTTTACGTTCTGGTAGCATTCATCAATGGATCTCTGACCTGGGGCTTTCTGAGTTAGGAGACTTTACTACCACCCAGTCTCATGTGTTGGCAGATTGCTGGTATCCTTTTGGTTTATTCTTTGTAAGTCAAATTTGAATTTATTTATAAAAAAGTTTTTAGTGTATTGAAGTACAGATATAAAGTATGTCCTACTCTGAGTTTCATTGAGAGCTACTCTGTGTTTAATTTTCTTACTTGGGTCTTTTTTGATTGCTTGCCAATTTAAAACAAGTTTTTGCCGTTTTTTTTTTTAATCATCCCTTCATTAATTAGTAAACATGGTGTTTGTTCCTGAAGATTTAAAGTTCTCAGATTCAGTAGAATTCTTCCATACCTTTCCATCCCAAGTTATGAGATCTCCTTTACTAATTAATGCCCTCCCTTAACAACTGAGACCGGGACTTGAATTTTTGTAGTAATTTAGTCAACCTCATGTGAGGTCTTTGGTTTGATTTTTCACAACTTGAACTCTGAGAAAATTCTCTCCCAGGGCACAATTAGAATCTTAGGCTGTTTATGTGCACCTAGAGGCAGTCACTTTTGTCACTGAGTTCATTGTTGTCTTTGACTGTATTCTAAGATGCTGGGATGTAGTTAGTTTTATCATGGAACTTATTCCTTTTCTTTGTCTGTTTATCCGAGGTGTTAGGAGCACCCATCGGGCAGCATCATTCTACACATTGCCAGAAATTTTATGTTCAGCCACCAAATCCATTGCCTTGTTTAGTTGGTCAGTTAGGATAATAAGATGAATTTGTCTTCTTTTGTTTGTAAAAATAGTCGTCACCATGGGCTTTCAATATTCTCCATGCTCCTGGGAAAAAGCTACTTTAGATTTAGTAATTTATAGAGGCTTCAATAACTGTCAATCTTGTTAAACTGGAAAACCAATTCCAAATACTTGAAAAATTCATCCTTATACTTCCGTTGCTCTAGAACCACTTCTGGTACCAACATCTGTATTAGGGCTCTCTGGAGGAACATACCTGCTCATAAAACTTTCCTTGATGGACTTCACGTGTTTCATTTCATTTTGCTTTTTCTGTTAATGTAAATGAGCAGTACCCATACGATAGTCTGAGCACTGTGCTCTCTTGAAGTTACCTCTGCCATGTAATTTAGTCCATTACTTTTTAACTCAAACTTGCTACGTTTCACAGAATGCCCAGTATTTTATAGAGGTCTTGTTCCCCTCTGAAACTTTATTAACTTGGCTTCTGCTGTCTGTATTTCTCAGTATTGTCTTCCAAGCTTGTATCAGAATGGGTCGTTTAGCTCTGCTTATAGTATTTTGTAAGTATTTTTAAGCGTTTTTAAAGCCCAATTTTACAAACTTCCAGATTTCTTCTTCAAACTCATTCCTAAAACTTAGAATCATCTAATTAGGTTTATTATGGACAACCCTATTGCTGAAATAAATTTTTACATTAGTTTGTGCTGGTACCACTTTTTGCATTAGATTGGATTATTTTGTAATGATAAAATACCTGAGCAAAGCAACTTAAGGAATGAAAGATTATTGAGTTATTGGGCATGCGTGATATCACCCGTATTTGTGGTATCATCATGGTGATATCTTTGAGGCAGTTAGTTACCTTGTGAATGCAGTCAGGAAGCAGAGCATGATGAATGCTAGTGCTTAGCTTTCTCCTTTTTATTTAGTCTAGGGTTGTAACCAGTGGAATGGTGATTATCTCATCCAGTTCATTCTCATAAAGATTTAGTACTACAGAATTGGTGATACTTGTCGGAGTCCTATTTACTGACTAATGCAACACCAGTGAAAACCCCACAGCATTCTTCAAAGAAATAGGGAGGAAAGAGTCCTAAAACAAGAAACCACGCAAAGCCCAGAGAGCCAAAGTAATCCTGAGCAAGTGCTAGAAGGATTATAACTCTAGATTTCAAGGCATATTACAGAGCGATAGTAATAAAGAGTATGATATTAGCATCAAACCTTAGACATGTAGACCTATGGAACTCAATAGATGACCCAGACACGGATATGTGTAACTACAGCCAGCTAATACTTGACAGATCCCAAGAGTACACTGGGGGTAAGAATAACTTCAATAAATGGTGCTGTGAAAACTGAATGTCCACATGTAGAGAATAAATTTAGATCTGCATCTCTAACCCTGTACAAAAGTCAACTCAAAATGGATAAAAGACCTCAATGTAAAACCTGAAATACTGAAACTCTTAGAAGAAAGTAGGCAATGTCCCACAAATACGGGTGTGTGAAAGGACTTTGTATGTGACTCCATTTGTCCAAAAAGTGAGACCAATACTTGACAAGTGGAAGCACTTAAAAATCTATACAGCAAAAGAAAAGAGAGAGTAGGAGTGAAATTTTGCCAGCTATGTACAGGCTATGTCCAGAATATAAGACCTTAGAAAAACAGTCCAAACAAATGACCCAATTAAGCAATGGGCCATGGATTTGAAGAGTTCTCAAGAGATGTAGTAAAGTGGCTAATACATCTGAAAAAGTGTTCATCATATGTAGCAATTAAGGAAATGCAAATTAAAGCTACTCAAAATCATGTTCTACCCCAGTCAGGATGGTTAAGAAAATGCTGATGAGGCCTTGAACCCTTGCTCTCAGTTGGTGGGATTGCAACTGATGCAGCCATTCTATACATTGGTGAAATTTCTTGAAAAGCTGGTACCACTCAGTGGTGTATGTCTAGAGGATTCAACGTCCCACTTCAAAGGCAATTCCACAGCAGTGTTCACAATAGCTAGTAAGTGGAAACAATCTAAATGTCCTTCAGCTGATGAATGGATAAGAAAAATATGGTACATTTGCACAACAGAATAACTTTCAGCTCTAAAGAGATTTGAAATCATGAAATATGCAGATAAATGGATGGAACCAGAAAATACTGTATCAAGGACCATAAATCCAGAGAACCAAATACTGAATGTTTTCTCTCTGTGATTCCTGGCTCCAAATCATCACAAGTGAACATAGACCTGGAGTAGCAACAGATACCAAGACAGTACAAAGGAACCGTCTAGTTCGGCAAGGGGCTCTGGCGTCGAGGAATAGCACAGTACAAGTGATATCGGGGAAATGAGAAATTATTTTTAGGTGGTGGAGAAGAAATACAATATAGAAAGAGGGAGGAAGGGAGAGGGGATAAATAACACTAAGAATGCTTGAAATAGCCACAGGAAATCATTTATATTTACATAACATGGGTTAGGGTTAGGATTACTTTGTGTTAGGTGTGTGTGTATGTTTATGTATGTGTATATATGCTTATACACACACACACACAATCTCTGTGCTTGGTGAAGCATATAGATATATATGAATTAATGCTATTTGAGATGACAATATCTCCCCAAAGAGTCATAGACTAACAAAACCCTAATACTGGGCATGAGAATTGAGATCTTGATCAGGAAATTCAAGAGATTCCCCAAGTAATACAGGCTGTTTTTACCCTTGGTTCCTCAAACATTAAAGGTACAGCTCTATTGCTGAGGACAACAAACACACTGGTTACAGGGCTAAGATAATTCCAGCTGGATCTGACTCAAAGCCTCCTCCCTGGGATTCGTTTTTTATAGTACTGGAAGACACTGTGCAAGCTGCGACAGAAGGAATCAGACCACTCATTAGCATGCCTACACTGGGAACATTGATCCCTGGTGGCGATGGCGTTTGGATAGGACTGAATAGCTGTTAAAATTTCACTATAGGCTCCTCAATAATAATACTTTTGTTATATGCTGAAAACAGTGGGGTATGTTGAATACATGATCCGTGGTAGGTACTTTATTGGTGAATCTATGTAAATGGTTACCGAATGATTTCTGTGGAGTTCTTGGACATAAACAAAGACAGTACAAAAAAGTCTCAGTGAATTTCTGGACAGCCTATGTTGTAATGGAAGGTCATCACAACTTCTGTGTTGTATAAAAAGAAAAGATATCTTGCATTAATCTTAGTCTGCAGTTCATTTACATAAATTAATTTGACATAAAAATATAAGTGGCTACAAATACATTATCAACATTTCTTTTTTCTCTTTTTTTTT
>NW_021604569.1:13027248-13027887 GCF_004785775.1 Grammomys surdaster
CCTCACCCCTCCTCCTCCTTCTCTGTGGATGTAACCCCTACCTACCCCCCGACTCCGACCTCCCCACCCTCAAAATTCCCTCCCCCTGGGGTGTCCAGCCTTCATAAGGTCAAGGATCTCTTCTTCCACCTATGCCCAGCAGGGCCCTCCACTCTTACATATTCAGCTGAAGCCCTGGATCCCTCCATAAGTGCTCCCAGGCTGGTGGTTTAGACCCTGGGAGCTGTGGTTGGTTGGTATTGTTGCTCTCCTCATGGTGCCACAAACCCTTTCAGCTCCTTCAGTCTTCACTCTAGCTCCTCCATTGAGAACCCCATTATCAGTTCAATGGCTAGTTGTGAGCATCTGCCTCTGAATATGTCAGACTCTTGAAGACCTCTGAGGAGACATCCATATCAGGCTCTTATCAGCATGCACTTCCTGATTTCCACATCAGCATCTACCTTTGGTGACTGCACATGGGATGGATACTCAGGTGGAATGGTCTTCAGATGGCCCCTCCTTCAGTTTCTGTCCCTCACTTTGTCTCCATATTTGCTCCCTTGAGTATTTTGTTGCTCCTTCTAAGAAGGACCAAATCACCCCCACTTGGTCTTCCTTCTTTATGAGCTTCATGTGGCCTGTGAGTTGCATCTTGGG
>NW_021604569.1:13032887-13040346 GCF_004785775.1 Grammomys surdaster
ATTTTGTTGAAGATATTTACTGGCCCTTTAAGTTGGGAATCTTCATTCTCATCTATACCTATTATCCTTAGGTTTGGTCTTCTCATTGTGTCCTGGATTTCCTGGATGTTTTGAGTTAGGAGTTTTTTGCATTTTGCATTTTCTTTGATAATTGTGTCAATATTTTCCACTGTATCTTCTGCATTTGAGATTCTCTCTTCTATCTCTTGTATTCGGTTGATGATGCTTGTGTCTATGACTCCTGATCTCTTTCTTAGGTTTTCTATCTCCATGGTTGTCTCCCTTTGAGCTTTCTTTAAGGGAGTTACTTAATTCCTCCTTATAATCCTCTGTCATCATCATGAGAAGTGATTTTAATTCTGAATCCTGCTTTTCAGGTGTGATGGGGTGTGCAGGGCTTTCTATATTGGGAGAACTGGGTACTGATGATGCCAAGAAACTTTGGTTTCTGTTGCTTATGTTCTTGCGCTTGCCTTTCGCCATCTGGTTAACTCTAGTGTTACCTGCCCTCACTGTGTAAGACTGGAGTCTGTATTTCCGGTTACCTTGCTTGTGTCAGAGCTCCTCAGAGTCCAGATGTCTCTGTGGTCTTATGATCCTAATCTCCTGGGTGGAAGAACTCCTGGGACTCAGGCCACCTCTTGGATCTGGAAATCCTTCTGCTCTGGGTGCAGTGGTTCCTCTAGGATGGCTCAGGGTACGATGTCTCCCAAGTGGAAACCACCTTGGTGTCTGCTGCTCTGAGTGCAGTGGCTCCTCTAGGATGGCTCAGGATTCAGTGTCTTCATAGGAGCAGACCAATTCTGTGTTGGCTGCTCTGAGTGCAATGGCTCCTCTAGGATGACTCAGGATTCAGTATCTCCACAGGACAGGAGCAGACCAACTCTGTGTCTGCCCCAGCCCAACGGACCAGGCATGGGCGGAAGGGCCATTATCAACGTTTCTGACAGTAAAATAATTGTTTTAGTTAATTTTCTGTTGTCAAGGAAACCAATTATCATTACATTGATAGTGACAAAGATTCTAGTAGCCTAGTAGCTAATTGAAAGGAGGTAATACCAATGAAGATGATATTAAGATGCTTATGAACCTTAAAGCAAGTTCAATTTTTAGAAATGTCTAAAGTAACTAGATAGGACTGAACTCAAAATAGGATGTAAATTTTTCTATGAATTGAAGGTCATATGAATTCTGTGTTTATATAGCCATAACCTGAACTTAGTAACCCTTGTCTGATGTGTTCCATTTTTATGGTCAAGATAAACATCCTCCAGAAAGTCCTATATCCCTCCCCACTGACCTTACCAAAAGTGCTGTCTTGCAATCAACCAGCAGGACTCATTTAGAGGGTAGACTGAGTGGAAGTTTGGAAGTTTTATTTTCTGCATAAGCCAGCTCCTCTTTTTTTCTTTTGATGCACTTTCATTTTGTACCAAAAACTGGCTGTGATTTGAAAATGTTTTCCTATTTTAACATACACCCTCCATATTTCTTAAGTTCATTCCTATTGATTTTTTAAAGTAACATGTTACTGTTGAAAGTAACCACTGAGGACTCAGAAGGGAAAATGTTTGGTTCACAGAAGATGGACCTAGAACAGGAGCACACAGTTGTGTAGTCCGAAGGACCTCATAAGGACAGGGCATTGTCTGATCCAGAAACTTCCTTTTCTTTGGCTGTTTTCATGATCTCAATAGAAAGCATACTTTTCCCAGTAGAACTCTTGACTGAAGAACTAGGTTGTCGTGCAGTGCTCGCGCCTAGGGATTGCGGGCTGATGGGACTGCCGCAGGATACCGGGGTCAGCGGCGGCTGGCGTCAGCTCCAAGCCGGGCCAGTGGGGGTGGGCGAGCGGCCTCTGGGGTCGGGGGCGTGGAAGGAGCCAGCTGAGCCGGCCCAGGGCCTTCAGCAGCCGACAGGGCGGGGCTCGCTCCACAGCGGCCTCTGGTCGCCCGAAAACCGGAGCGGGACCTCCGTCCCAGCCCCCAAAAGCGAGAAAGTGTTGTCAGCTCTTTTAATTCTCTCCTTCTGTGAGTCACTCGTGAGAGCCCACGGAAGAAAAGTGTCTCAGCTCTTTTAGTTCAGCTCGCTCTTCCCGCTGAGGGGAGAGGAGAGTGTTGTCCTTTGAAGTGCGTGACTGGCGACTGGCGAGGGATCGTGAAAACACTCCGACAGCAGGAGACCTTGAACCACACAGCAGTAGTAGTTTAATTTGAACTCTGGAATTATATATATACAGTTTCGGGGAAAGAACAGGTAGCCCCTATTGGTTTGGCTTGGGTGTTTGAGGATGCCTTATTTGCATGGAGGTGCTATCCTATGTGATAAGGGTCACGGGTCTCTTTGTGGGAAGCGGAAGCTAAGAGGGCCATCGGCGTGGGAAATCTGAAGCAACCTTCCGTCCTGTGACCCTTTTCAGGCCGAGGTTTCCGGGGCTTCGAAGATTTCTACCAAGCTTTCTGGCTTTCTCATAGCCCACTGCCCCACACTAGGTCATGTCCTACTCTGTGTGTAACCCTAAGTGAGCTCTGTTTCATTTCTCTATCACACAATTTTATAAAACCTTAAATTCAGTGACATTTGTGTGAACTTTTCTCTCCCCTCTCTCATAACAAGTCCCTGTCACTCTTTCTTCTGCCCTCTTTGGAGTCTCGTGAGCCTTGTGTGGAAAGAAGCAGAGGAGTAGGATCACTGGGAGCCTTTGGAAAAGGATGTTGTCTTCAGTTCTTCATCATTTTTGTTCCTTCACCTGGATTTATCCGAAGTGTCATTGTATGTCCTCACTGGAGACCCCTGCAGTTGGCTAGACACAGGTGACTAACTGGTCCTCAGAGCTGAAGAAAACTCAAGAACACAACACATAATTGGGTAATACCATGGAAAGTCCAAAATTTTTTTATCAATTTGACCAATATCCTGACATATTAGCAACAAAGTGAAATGCTATTTCTAATCTTAGAACATTTAGAGAGATATATTTTTATGGTCAATAAAGTATAAAATAAGCACACTGCCCTCTCAGGTTTGTTACATCTCAGTACCTGTCAGAGTTCAGAAAACAGAATGTTGGCTTTGTCATTTCTTTGGTCCTATTGCCTTAAATACTCTTGTCATCTTACAGCAGGTTTTTAAGGTTTTAAAATATTTTTAATTTTAAAAGATTTGTGTGTGTGTGTGTGCATGCATGCGAGTGCACATGTGTGTGCACACACACATGTACGTGATGGGCATATCGTGTATAGGGATGGGTATGTAAAGCCATGACACTCATGTGGAGTTTAGAGTAACTTCATGGAGTCAGCTCTTTCATCTTTACGTGGATTCTGGGGATCAAACTTGGGCTAGCTTTCTAGGGTGGCAAGAACTCCTACCCACTGATAAATCATGGTAGCAGCATCTCATTAAAGTTTTCATGATTATCTTATCTCCCTGCAACTCTAAATATGAAGCTAAAATATCTTTTGATTTAAAGTAGGCAAGTATTTTTAAATCAAGGCTATTCGTTTTGGGGGAGACTCCCTTCCCCACCATACGTCACGGAAAGATTATGTCCTTGCAGTCAGGAATCAGTCAATACAGTTCATGCTTTTGACAACCAGGCTGCCAACTCAATCAGAGGAAGAGTGTATTTCAGAGGAGTTATCTAGGCGCTGTGTGTTCACACAGAAGTGTAGCTGGTAGTGATATTGTCACTAAAATGTAAAGGTCTTGGTAGATGGGGCAACCTTTCTTATGTACAGGTTTTCACGCTATCTCGAAATTTGGTATATATTAATTAACAAATTAACATATATAACAAAGCAGTGTGTATGTGTGACCTCAGGAAAAACACAGGCATCCTGATGCTTGGAGTTCTGGAGGTGAGTTCAGTGTTATGAAGACTGTGTTGTCATTTAAGGCAACAGTCTCAGCATTAAGGCTCACTAAAATTCTAGGAAACTAGCTTCCTGGTGGTCTCATTGCAGGGATGATTTTATAGAAATCTCTCCATATTTTTAATGTGACAAACAATCTATTTTAAAGTCCTCATTCTGATCAAAGGAAAAGTACACACCTCCTCTTCTGTCACCAGTTCATTGGTTCTTACTAGTTTCTCTTCATATCCCAGTGGTCTTAGTCCTGCCTCAGCATTGCTAAAATCTCTGTCATATAAAATACATGCCTTGGGTATGGCTGGATCTTTAAAAGTCCTCCAGAGTTCCTCTGGCTCTTACACTCTATCTGCCCTCTCTCCTGCCATATTCCCTAGTGTTAGGTGTAGAGAATCTGTTAAAGACAAATTTATAGATGAGGCTGGGTACCCCACAGTCACTGTTCTCTGCAGTTTGATCAGATGTGGCTTTTTGAAATGAGCTTATATTGATTATGTAGTTTTAATTTAGAGAAAGATAAATTAGGTTTTTTCATGGCTTGATAAAACTATAATTATTTTAGTTATCAGAGTGTCAGCTTAAGACTTTCTCTCTCTCTCTCTCTCTCTCTCTCTCTCTCTCTGTCTGTGTGTGTATGTAAAAAATTTTAATAAGTATTATAGTGTACATTGATGGAGAAATTGTATAGGCCTTTATTATTATAATTATTTAATATTATATGGACTTAAAGAAGCAGAAAAGAACTAACTGTCTACTGAATCAATAGTAAATGTTTTTATATTATGTTTTTATCACTAAAGAGCCATTGAGATTTCATTTACATCATCTTATTATACTTTGTCAAAATGCTACAGTACTTTTACAATTATCTTAAACTCGAACTTTGTATTTTCAGTTTCATACTTTATCTATCTACAATGTATGCACATGAAGACATTTACTGTAGAGTTGAATTTATTTGCTATTTACTTAATAGCTGGTTTCACTTACTGTGACCTTTACTTGATATAAAGGGAAGCGTGCTTCAGTAGATTCTTTTGTCAATATGATACAATTATCTATGTGATGATTTAATGAAGAGAATAATGGCCAAAGAACTGGGCTGGGGGAGCTATTTTAAGACCAGAGGACAGTTACTCAACAAACACTCAGAAGCAGAGATTTCATTAACCTGGACTTGGCATAAGCAGTGGCTATTCTTTCTTCTTATTTTATGTTTAGGCAATAATAAATATCAGTAATATGGATGATAAATATGCTTTATTTCTACAGAATCAAATAAAATCTGTTATGCTTGGAGAAATGTTCAGTTTCTTGTGTTTTAGAAACTTTGCAGATAGCAGACACTGATCATAAAACCAAGCCATCCTTTATGTCTAGCTCCTCCCAGCTTGTTCTCTTTCATAAAACCTGACGCATCTTTTGGAAAATCCTATTGGAATACATAGAAATAGCTTTATTGCTTTGATCTGGACATTCATAAAATAAAAGTTACTGTGCTATAATGGAAAATGTGTTCTTTTATATTTATAATAAAATAGGCTAACAGTTTAAAATTTGCTCCACTTTCTCAACAACTTACAGTCAGAATTTATGAAATGTCAAAAGCATGGAAAGGTACAGTCTTCGTGGTGATTATTGCTGAAGCATGCATTTGGCATTAATTCTGGAGTGGTGGTGCCATTTGCTTTATTTTTAAAATGCCAGAAATAAAGACCCATGGGTAAGGAACTGAATTCATTTCAGTGTGAATAGAAAGGTTAGTTTCCACAGTCAGAAGTCTATAGAAAACTTTCTTCTACATAAGAAATTTCTGTTGAGTTAATGTGAAGTATATATAAATATGTTTTACACACACATATGCATATGTATATTTTATTAAAATAAAAGAATCACCTTAAATTCAGCAAGACTTCAGAAGCTGACTGACAGTTTCAAAGTGATTTATTATACAGTTTTAATTCTAGGACTTGGTCCCCAGATACTAATGCATCAATAATCCAGAAAACTGAAGATACTGAAAATTGCTTAAACTTTTAATTATAGTTATGCCAGCTAAGAGACGATCATCCTTTTTAGAAAACTGATGTAATTTAAGACAAATGTCTAATGTGCTCCTCTGTAATACCCTTCAGTAGCACAAAAAGATACTGCTCATTACCTAAATATCAATTATTTACTATTATACAATAAACAATTACAAAGCAGTGTCCTACACATCAGCACCATACTATTTAATAGAAATTCATGGGTTGCCTTGGCCTCAACTGCCGATATTCCTGAACACCTTGAGATCATTTATCCACATGCATTCACACGACAACTCAGCTGACCTCTTGCTACAGGCTTTGATGCCATGTGATCTCATTTATTTACCATATCCTGTTATACAGATGACAAAGCTCTAGAAAAATAAATTAAAATTACAATTATGTTAGTAAAGAAGTCCCTGAATGCAGCTTCCAGTATCTTCTACTGTAAAGTGATCCAGATGGTCAGCTCATAGTCAAGTTAAAGACTTTATCTTTTGATGGGAAGAAAAACATGATTCACAGAAAGAGAAAGAATTGATAGTTTCTTTTACTAAATACTGTATAATACTCTTCAATGATGATGTTTATTACTGAGCTCTTAGGTAAAATATGAAGTTCAATATATTTACATAATTCTTAGATTTATAATAGTTATGATACTGTAAGAGTTCAGGAGACTGGAAACCATAGAACACTTGCATCCCATAACATGACACATAAAACAGACAAAATACAGAGCAGATGTGGATAAAATTTGGATGAACAACTAGGAAACTTGAAATAGCATGAAGAAGATGCTAACCTTGAGAATCCTAAGTATGCAGAGTGATTGATGATCTTAGTTTGGGTTTCATTGCTGTGAAGAGATACCACAACAAAGACAACTCTTATTAAAGAAAACATTGAACTGGGACTGGCTTACAATTTCAGAGGATTTTATTATCACCATGGCAGCATCGAGGGAGACATGATACTGGAAAAGGAGCTGAGAGTTCTACATCTTGATCCTCAAGCAGCAGAAGGAAACTGTGTTTTCCACATTGGGCATAGCTTATGCATATATGAAACCTCAAAGCCTGCCACCACAGTGAAACCCTTCCACCAATAAGGCCACACCTACCCCAACAAGAGAACATCTCCTAATAGTGGCACTCCTTGTGGGCCAAGCATTTAAACACATGAGTCTATAGGGGCCATATCCATTCAAACCGTTAGAGTGATGTTTATAAACACGCCAGGCTATTAGAACCTGGGTCTGTAGTCAGTGTGCACATAGAAGTAAAGACGAACTCTTGACAAGCTATTACATTTTTCATGTTGTATATATACATTTCTAAAGGAGCAATTAGGAAGTTTATCTGTGTCAAAAAGCTCAAACAGCTTGTTAGCGTTGCGTCAATAATCTTTGTGGTCGATAAGCCACAGGTGAAAATTAACTTGCCAAATGATTTGTCTGCAGAAACACACACACACACACACACACACACACACACACACACAGAGAGAGAGAGAGAGAGAGAGAGAGAGAGAGAGAGAGAGAGAGAGAGAGAGAGA
>NW_021604569.1:13040356-13049052 GCF_004785775.1 Grammomys surdaster
AGAGAGAGAGAGAGAGAGAGAGAGAGAGAGAGAGAGAGAGAGAGAGAAATGTATAAAGAACATAGATTGTCCATAGCTGAGATTGTTCCAAATAAAGATGAATTCACATAAAAAGGTACAACTAGCTGATAATACCTAAAGTTACTCCTCAGCATTTCCAGGGGTGCCATTTAGAAACTCAGCGTTAATGTATTTTTCCATCCTTTTAAGTGCTGAGAGATATACTTTGTCTAACAGAATGAAATGTGCTCAGAAAATGACTTGTTTCACCTTTGGGCAGAAGTATTTAAGAATTTGGGTCTCATTGTTTATATTTCTCTTCTTTGACACAGGGGCTGAGTGTGACAATGTATGCCAATAATGAAGACTCATTCTTGAACTCTCATGTAGGAGAAACAGTCTTAGCAAATAAGTGAAAACTAAAGTCAGTAGGTATTACCTTATAAACACTTTTAATTTAGGGATTAGATTTTCCAACATAAGTATTTCAACAAATGAAAGTATTAAATATAAAAACAAAATAAAAATAAAATTTGATATTATTTGATTTTGGACATAATCTACCCAAATTAATAAACCACTCCAAAAATATATGGCTTAATTAACAGCTTAACAAAGCAAGCTAAAATACAGCCCTTAACTTCAGCGTAAAAAGGTTGTTAATGTTTCAACTGATATTTGATAGAAAACAGTGTTTAAAAAGTATAATAAATTTGAAACAAGAAATAAGAATGATAATAAAAATATATCACATGAAACAAAAACAAATTTTAAAAATAGCCAATAGAGCTTCTAGAAATGTTTTTTTAAAAAGGGCCTTGTTATTTATATTGAAATCCTGGGCATAAACATAAAATTGCTTTGCTAGTTAATTTTAACTGTCAGTTTGACAAAACCTACATTCATCTAGGTAGACAATCTCAATGAAGTACTATCTAGATCTGGTTGGATTGTGAGTATATCTGAAGGAGATTGGCTTGTTATTTGATTTAGGAAGATCTAGCCATTGTGGGGAGCATGATTCCCTGAGCAAGGTATTCTGAAAAGTGTATGAGAAGAGAAATCTAGATGACAGGAAGCAAGTAAAGATGCTTTTATTATCTCTTTTTTTATTCTTATTTTATAACAGGATCTCAGTATTCCTATAATGAGACTGTGTCTAAGATGTCAGCTCCCAAATAATGACACAGAGACTTGTTATTAATTATGAATGCTTAAGGCCTTTGTTTAGGCTTGTTCCCAACTAGCTCTTATAACTTAAATTAACTCATTTATATTAATATATGTTCTGCCACATGCTTTGTTACCTTTCTTTGGTTTCATACATCTGGCCTCCTCAGGGTCTTGGTAGTGAAGCTCTTTCTTCTGTGTCTGACTTCAAATCTCCCAGCACCTGACTCTTTCCCAGAGTTCTGTCTCTCTCTGGAAGTCCTGCCTTTCCTGTCCTGCCTCTGCTATTGGCCATTCAGTTCTTGATTAAACCAATCAGAAATATGTTACCATGAAGGGTAGAATGATTGAAAACCAAGGAGTCAGATAATAGAAATTTTTATTATGTAGTGATGGACATTTTGCCATATTAAAACCTAAATTCCAGACGGAAGTGGAAGGAAGATCTACATAATAAGAGATATGAGTTGGCCAACACAAAGACAAACCTCGATGGCATACTGACTCTGTGGAAGGAGATAGCAAGAGGCACCATGCTCTGTTGCATATAAGTGGTGCACTTGGAACGAAAGTAAACTGATGAGTTTGGTCTGCCATGATTCCATTATGAGCTAAATTCAAGAAGAATTTTGTGCTTGTGATAGTGGTTCAACATTTAGCCAAAGAGTTTTCTTAAACTCAAGTGGATATGAGGCTTCTAGACTAATACCAACTACACAATGAACATGATAACCTAGAGAGATACATTAGAAATATCCTATAATATCAGTGCATAATCATTAATAAAGGTGTTCATTTTCTACAGTGTTTCTTGGAATGGTCCATAAAGCTACCCGGCAAAATATTTTTGACCCTGTGTAGCATTTTAAGTGCAATGACTTATTATTCTTATTAATTGAGTTGTAGGTCTAATGATGTATGGGAAATTCTATATTTTATAACAGTTGCACAGTCTGAGACTGTAGAGTATTAGCCAAGGGGATACCTAGTTACAAATCAGCAAATTCAAGAAATACCCAACACATGTCTTCCTCTGTATTTATAAATATCTTAGTTAAGATCTATTTTTTTATTCAAAGAATTATAGTTTTTACTTTTTTCTAGACAATTGTTTTTGTTACTTTTTTTCTAGAAAGTTCTTGATAGTATTTCATCTTTATCATGTTTCCAAGTATGCAGACTTAACAATATCACCACAAGTCAGTTTCTTATGCAGAAAGAAGAAAAGCATAACCTTTAGACATGTTTCTACAAGCTAACAGGGATTCTAGTCGAATCATTTACTGTTTCTGGATCATAAGAAGGAAGGAATGTTGAATGTAAACTGTAATATAGATGAAAAAGTCCTAAATTTAATTAAACTGAAACAACATGATCAATAAAACTTACTGTATGCAATCCAAAGCTGTAGCAACAAATGTGAACTAAAAGACAAATCTGAGGCTAGAAAAATGGCTAAGCTGTTAGGAGTGCCCTTCCAGAGGACTGGAGGTTAGTTCTCAGTACCTAGCTGTGGCTCATAACCACCAATATCTCCAGCCCCAGCATATATCACATTCTCTTTTGGCCTTCTTGTAGATGCATGTGCGTGTGTGCGTGTGTGTGTGTGTTGAGGACATATTTATATGTGTAGATGTTAGATACTTGCAATTGTAGGTTCTCTTCTTCTGCCAGGTGGATCCTGAGGATCACATGTAGGTCGTCAGGGTGGTCAGCAAGTACCTTTGTCTGCTGATTTATCTTACTGACCTTTTTGTCTTCTCATCAGAGGAGATGGAGGCTGAGGATCAGTCTCACAGTCTTCATGGCATTTCATTTTGACACATAGAGATATTGGTGAGTTATAGGGTTCCAGTTTGTCTTTGTAGTAGAATATTTTCTGCTGTTATGTTTAATAAATATTATAGTGCAACAAGAACAATGAAGCTAACTGAGCATTTCCTGGGAGTGCAGCTCATGCAAAATTTCAAGTATACATTAGCCTATGTATATATCACCCATATCAGAAATAGAACTTTTCTAGCATGCTGTCTGTCATTTTTTTCTGAATTTACAGTATGATGTACCTGTGTTTAGAGAGATATTTTACCCTAGTGTACGTGTGTTTTCTTTTAATGATAATCTTTAAACACAAAATGAGTAATAATATTTACAAATCGACCATACAGCCAACTTAGATAGAAACATTATGAGTCTGAGTTTTTGACTGTGGGATGGCAACCTCATCCCTCCATTTGATGCCCTGTCTTTCTGCTGGAGGTGGACTCTATAAGTTTCCTCTCCCCACTGTAGGGCATCTCATCTAAGGTCACTCCCCTTGGGTCCTGAGAGTCTCTCACCTTCCAGGTCTCTGGTACTTTCTGTAGGATGCCCCAACTTGAGGCAGTACTTCTTAAATGTGATGTCAATTCAAAGTCTTTCCTGTTGCCAGGTGATGGTGCAGATAGTGATGGTGTGAGGCAAGTGAGGGGAACGAATGAGTCAGGCTGAAGGTTCCAGGGAATCTGTTTTTTTAACTAGGGAGTTATATGGCATAAAGTGTAGATTATAGAAGGAATTTATTCGTATTGGGATTTACTGTTTACTACTAATTTGATTTTGGAGAAATTATGCTCTCTTTGTGATTCCCTGCTTCATAACAATTTTGTCAATTTTTGATTGTCAGATTTATGAAATAAATATGTGAAATAAAATGTGATGTTTTGATTTACATATACCTTGTATGATCAAATTAAAGTAATTAGCATATCCATTGCCTTAGACATCATATCTTCGTGATAAATTGAAACACTGGAGATCCTTTCTTCTTGGTATATTGAAAAAAAACTTAAAATCATGACAAATACTAACAGAAAATTAATACACACATATATACACAGAGAGAGCAAGAGATCTCACAATTCCACTACCTAAGAGATAAATACTTAAGGTTAGCATGCCGCCATGTTTTCTGTTGATGGGATCCAGTCGTGGTTCCGAGTCATCCTCTCAGGATGTCCAGATGCCACTGCACATCAAGCTGGAAGGGGAAGTAGAATCCAAAACGGGTGGAGTTCTGCAGGATCCTGGTATGACTGGGAGTGAGTGATGGGAGAGAGGAAGGGAAGGAGAGAAGGCCTTCTCTGAGGATCTTACTGTTACAGCTCTTTTAGGTGAAGGCCTTCTCCAATGATCTTCAATGAAACAGTTCTCATAGATGATCTTAGCTTGTGCACATACCGTTATTTGGAGTGGGCTTATATGCATTCACTTTATTCAAGGTGCACCAGGGCTATATATTGACTTTGGAGAGTTGAAAGGAGTGTTCAAAATAAATGAAAATCATTGGCTAGAATTTTAAAGGTCTGTGAATACCTCTTTTATATGGAGAGGCATTTCAGGCCCAGGTACTTTCTGGGCAGGTTCTTAATCAGGAAAAGAGGAAGTTGAACTTGTAGTCTTGTAGAAAGACTACTCAACCTTTCCCACAAAAAGGATGTGGGGGTTGGGCCCACCAGACAAGGTCAGAGATGGAGAAACCCTGCTGGTAAACAGAGTCTCCATTTGCTTTTGTGCTCAGAGAAGCTATCAGGTCGTGGTAGACTTTGCAGGGTTTCCTCACATTGTGACAATAGATTATGTTTGGTTTTAGACCCCAGGACAAGGGACTGAGGCACATGTTTTATATACCAAAGCAGAAATTCTCCTAACATTCCTCATTTCCTGCCTGGAATACCCTGCCTCCAACCATGAACTTTCTACCCCAGGAGCTTGACTACCCTTCCTCCAGAGGCTCCTCCCTATATAACACAAACATTTGGGTCTCTCTTCTCATTTTCTCTCTCTCTGTGCTTGTGCCTTTTCTCTCTTTCTCCTCTCCCCGACTCTTCCCCATGATGATCCTCCCTTGCTTCAATCCTAGGGACCAGTAAACTTGCCCAAGAGCAGCTTTCCAATCAATCTGCCTTGAACAGAATCTAATCTGGCTTGAATTGGCTCATTTCGCCAGTGGCGGAGAAATAACCTATCAGACTAAACCTCGGAAACAGTAACCAAATAGAATTAAATGCTTTCCCTTATAAGAGTTGTCATTGTCATGTTGTTTGTCTATTCACAGCAATAGAACACTGACTAAGACACTCATTTCTTCCCATCACTGTCACCATCACTTTGGGATGGGGGTGGGTTGCTTCTACCATACTCTTCTGTTTGTCTCCCAAGTAAACAACACAAAGACATCAGAACTTATTAACAAGCTACAAAACTAAACTGGGCATGTTCGGAGACTATTAAAACCCAGGCCATTAATAATCAGATAAATGCTCCATTACTTGCCAATTGAGTCTTGCTGTGCCTCATTTTTGTCTTCAATGCATGCTTCTTTTGCCCATGTGTTCATTGTCCATCATGCCTCAATGGCAGTCTTCTTTTTCCCTTACATTTTTCCCTTTCCTCATGGTCCCTACCAGAGAAACCCTACTCCATCTCAAATTCCACCATCCTCTCTCTCCTTCCCAGTCACACGCGTTAGCCTTTATTGTATATTGTACAATAAGAGACTATAGGGGAGCATTATTTACAGCACATTGGTCAATACAATGCCCATGTCCAGACAGCAACCTGATATTGGGGCACAGAATATAGCAACTGAATATACATCAAACAAAAACAAAACCAACAGCTAACTCTAGCCCTTCTTCCTCCAATGTATATCAAATTTCACTTACAGATGGTCATGGAATTAGTACCTTGAACTGAAGAGAAGAATAAGCATAGCCCAGAGACCACAGAAAATAAACAAATGAAGCTATAATTACTGAAACACAAAATACGATATTAATAAAAGTAGAGAAAGAGCAGCAAAATGATCACGCTTCTCAATATTAACTTTATACAATAATGGCCTCAGCTCTGTAATCATAAAAAATATGCTACTATAACTACAGATACACATTAACATTAACACAATAATAGTAGGTGATTTTCATATCCTACTTTCTCTCGTAGGCATGTCATCTGGGCAAAAAATAAAAATAGAAGAGAATTCAGTGACAGTATACATTTAATAGAGGTAATATATAACAAACACATACAGTACATTCCATACACACACTTAAGAACATCTACTCTTCTCAGCAGACCATAATATAATATAGACCTCATCTTTGCACAAAAATAAATATTAAAAAATTATTAAAATTAAAATAATTCTGTGAATCCTTTATGGCTTCAATCTAACAAGCTTAAAATCAATGACAAATGAATCTCAAATAATTACACAAATCATGGAGATTTAAAGAACTTGTTACTTGGTGATAAATGAGTCAAGGAAGAACTAAAGAAAGAAAAATGTAGTTTCCCAGAATTGGGTGAAAATGACAGCCCAACACAGCAAAAACTCTGGGATATATTAAAGGGAATTCTAAGAGGGAAATTTATAGCTCTAAAAGTCCACAAATGAGCACAAATAAATGACTTAATGGCACAACTCAATAATTTGAAAAGCAAACACAAGCCAATCCAAAGTCTAGTAGAAGGGAAGAAATAATAAAACTGAGAGCCAAAATTAATAAATAAGATTAAAAAAAACCACTATGAAGAATCAATCCATCCAAGCACATATTCTTTGAAAAGATGAATAAGACTGAAAGATTTCTGGCCAGTTAACAAAAAGAAAGAGATGACCCACGGAGGAATGCTGGTTATTGGGTTGTTCTTCATGAACTGCTCAGCCAACTTTCTTGTACCACTTAGGACAATCTGTGCCATCATCTGTGGGCTGAATCTTCCCACAACAGTCAATTAGCCGTACCATCACTAGGTTGAAACTTTTCATATCAAGCAGGCAGTCAATAATCAAGTTCCCCAAAGACTTGCCTACTAGCCTATTTGATTCAGTCAACTTCTTAATTGCAGTGGTTCTGAGTTCTATAAGGAAGCAGGCTAAGCAAGCCACAGGAAGCAAGCCAGTAAGCAGTCTCCACCTCCAACCCCCATGGCCTTTGTATCAGCTCCTGCCGCCTAGTTCCTGCCTTATTTGAGGTCCTATTCTGACTTCCTTTTCTGATGAACAGCACAAAATGAACATGTTGAAGTGTAAGCTGAATAAACTCTTTTCTATATATCTTGCTTTTTTGTCATGGTGTTTTGTAGCAGCAATAGAAGCCACTATTCATAGCCTAATTTTCCTGTGAATAATTATTAGTTTTTCAAACATTGTATGTATTTGTACATTTATAAATGTATTTATCTGCTAACTTTATTTAACCACTTTGCAAGAAGCTTTTAAATGAGAAATTCAACCATTTTACTATTCAACATTTTTTATTTATTCTGCTCTTATACGATACATACCAACTACAGCCTCCAACCCTCCCCTACTCCCACTCTCCCGCCATGTCTCATCTCCCCCAGATTCACTGCTCCCACATTTCTTTTTAGAATGGAATAGGCCTCCCAGTAATATTAAGTGAACTTGGCATAACAAGATACAGTAAGACTAGGCATATACCCTCATATCAAGACTGGGCAAACCAACAAAAGCTGCAAGCTAAAGAACTATGGTATGAACTCAGAGGGCATGGTGCAGACTCATGCAGGCTCCATGTTTGCCTCTTCAGTCTCTGTGAGTCCCTATGAGTCCTACTTAGTTGATTCTGTGGGCTATGTTCTCCTCCTGTCCTTGACCCCTCTGAGTCCCACAATCCTCCCTCCCCTCTTTTGCAGGGTTCCTATAGCTCTGCCTAATATTTGGCTGTTGGTCTCTATATCTGCTCCCATCAGATGCTGGAGAAAGAATCTCTAATGATGACTGGGATAGACACTGATCTTACAAGTAGAGCAGATTATCATTAGAAACCATTTCACTGATACATCTTTTAATCAGTTTTATTTGGTTTTACCCTAGGTCTCTGAGCGACCCAACTTTGAGATTCTGTTGGTATGTTTCTTTTTGTTTCTGATTTTCTCAATTTTTATTCTCTCTCTCTCTCTCTCTCTCTCTCTCTCTCTCTCTCTCTCTCTCTCGCTCATTTCCTCAAATAACCAACTCTTTGTTTTATTTGTTTATTTTGTTTCATTTCCTTTTGGCTCCCAGTTTGATTATTTTGTGCTGTCTTCTCCTCTTAGGCATGCTTGGTCCCTTTTATTCTAGCGCTTTCAGCTGTGCTGTTAAGTTGCTAGTATGAGATTTCCCTAACTCCTTTATCTCCATAAACTTTACTGTATACTTAGTTCTGTGAACTTTCTTTTTAGCCTCACTTTCATTGTGTGACATAAGTTTGCTATGCCATGCAATAATTTTCACTGAATTCTTTCTTTGTTTCTTTCTTTGTTTCTTTCTTTGTTTCTTTCTTTGTTTTTTTCTTTGTTTCTTTCTTTGTTTCTTTCTTTGTTTCTTTGTTTCTTTCTTTGTTTCTTTGTTTCTTTCTTTGTTTCTTTGTTTCTTTCTTTGTTTCTTTCTTTGTTTCTTTCTTTCTTTCTTTCTTTCTTCCTTGACTCAGTATTATCTCTCTCTCTCTCTCTCTCTCTCTCTCTCTCTCTCTCTC
>NW_021604569.1:13049152-13119410 GCF_004785775.1 Grammomys surdaster
CCTGAGACAGGGTTTCTCTGTATAGCCCTGGCTGTCCTGGAACTCACTCTGTATACCAGGCTGGTCTCAAACTCAGAAATCTGCCTTCCTCTGCCTCCCAAGTGCTGGGATTAAAGGCATGTGCCACCACTGCCCAGAGACTCAGTATTCATTAAGTAGAGAGTTGTTCAATTTCCATGAGTTTGTAGACTTTCCGTTGCTTCTGTTGTTGTTGAAATCCAGGTTTAATCTGTGGTGCTCTAATAGGATGCAGGGGCTTATATCAGTTTTCCTGTATCTGTTGAGATTTGCTTTGTGATTAAGTATGTGGTCAATTTTGGAGGATGTTCCATAAGTTGCTATGAGAAGAACATACATTCTTTTATGTGAGTGATATGTTCTGTAGCTTTTAGTTGAGTCCATTTGGCTTATAAAGTCTGTTAGCTCCAATATTTCTGTTTAGTTTTTGTCTGGATGACCTGTTTGTTGATGAGAGTCAGGTATTAAAGTGTCATTAATGTGTGAGGGTCAATGCGTGATTTAAACTTTAGTAATTTATTAGTAATTTATTTATTTATTTTTTTTACAAACATTTATGTCTTACATTTGCAGCATAGATGTTAAGAATTGACATGCCATCTTGGTGGAATTTTCCTTTGGTCAATGTGAAGTGTCTTTCCCCATCTCTTTTTATTAGTTTTGGTTTAAAGTCTATTTTTTTTTTTTTTAGATATTAGAATGGCTATGTTGGCTTGATTCTTAGGCCCATTTTCTTGAAAAAAAATAGTTTTTTCAATGCCTAACATTAAGGTAATGCCTATCTTTTATACTGAGGTGTGATACTTGTATGCAGCAAAAGTATGGGTTCTATTTTTCACATCCATTCTATTACTTTGTGTCTTTTATTGGAGAATTAAGCCCATTGATACTGAGAGGTATTAATGACCAATGATTGTTAATCCATGTTATTTTGTTGTTGGTGGTGATGCTGATGGTGTGTGTGTGTGTGTGTTTCCCTTCTTTTGGTTTTACTGGTGAGAGATTACTTATTTCCTGTGTTTTATGAGTATAGTTAATATCCTTGGGTTAGATTTTTTTCTTCCACTATCTTCTGCTGTGCTGGATTTGTAAATAGATATTGTTTAAATTTGACTTTATCATAGAATATCTTGTTTTCTCCATCTATGGTGCTTGAAAATTTTCCTTGATTTAAAAGTCTGATGCAGCATCTGTGGTCTCTTACAGTCTGAAGAACACTTGTGACTTTTTTAGAGTCTCTATTGAAATTCGGGTGTAATTCTAATAGGCCTGCTTTCATTTGTTACTTTCTCTTTTTCCCTTGAAGCTTTTAATATTCTTTCTTGTTGATCTATATGTTTGGTGTTTTGATTATTATATGATGTGCAGACTTTGTTTTCTTTTCCAATCTATCTGGTGTTTGATATGCTTCTTTTATCTTTATAGGCATCACATTCTTTAGAGATTGTTTCTTCTATCATTGGTTTTATTGGCTTTCTTTAGTGGAAACTCACTTTCTCCAATTGTTTGTCTTTTCCTCAATTTCTTTAAGGGATTTATTCACTTCTTTAAGGATCTCTATCATCTTCATGAAGATGGTTTTATGATCTTTTTCTTGTTCTTCAGTTGTGTTGGAATTTTCAGGACTTGTAGTAGTAGAATAGCTGGACTCGGATTGTGACATATTTTGCTAGCTATCATTGATTGTGTTCTTACGCTGGCTTCTAGGTATCTGGGGTTGTGGTGAATATATGTCTAGATGATGATATCTGGGTTTGTCTTTGTTGGATGTGTATTTTGTTCCTTGCTTTCTTTTTTCTATCCAATATTCTGGCCTGTCTGGCCTGTGGTTGAACAGATAGTCTCCACCTGAGTTGGCACATAAGGAGCATCTGATGGCTGGTGGAGTAGTCTCTTGTTGAGCAGGTAGTCTCTATGCAAGTAGAGGGCAGGAGTTCTGGCAAACTGCTTGGCTTCTGTTCCAGTAGGAAGTCTTCACCCAGTTTTGAATCCAATGATTGTTGTGGCCTCTGGTCCAGCAAGGAGTGCCTTTTGAGCTGGGGCTTGGATATGGCTGGGAAGAGAGGAGAGGGACTGGAGATGGGTGGGCAGCCTACTGAATCTTATATCAGGTATGGCTTATGGTTGGGCAGGGGCTGTCTGCCTGAGGGAGTGGAAAATGTAAGGGTTAGGGCTCATGGGTGGCTTATCTATCTGTTCTTTTAGGAGGTGAGCCTGTAGTTACACTGGAGTGTTTGCTTAAGAGAACCTAGAGAGTGGGGAGGTCTGTGGACAGGGCTCTTGTGTGGCCTGTGGTTGAGCAGAAATAGTCAGCACTCAACATCTTAAACCAGAATCCTCATCTCACACTTACTCATTTTACAACTCTTTATGTATCTCCACAGACAGCTTTGTACACAGGAGATTAGACAGTATCATGCCACTAAAGAATTTCTTTGTTTCTTTTTTCATCCCCTTGGTGAATCTTATGAACATACCTAACATGACTTCCTGGAAATTCACAAATGGCCATTTTGTGAGCCCAAGATGTAAATAATAAAACACTGTAATAGACATGTTGACATCGTTTAGTATGAGAAAATATCCTTTCAATGAAGTATTTTAAAAACAAAGAAATGAAGGACTTTTTGGTATCTAGAACCTAGATTCCATAGAGATCACATCTCTGGGATCATAATTTAGAAGGGTTTAAAGTTGTTATACAAATTGAGAGGTATTATACAATTAAAGTTTACTAAGGAAAATTCCAACATTCGTGATTTACATCAAAAGTGTAAAACAAAACCTGAAATTTTTATGGTAAAGAGGAGAGTCTTCTTTATGAGTATTTCATGTAGCACAACCTGAGTATGACAAAACAATTCAGACTTGGTACCATGCACCTGTTCAGTAATTTCTTTAGTGTCCAATAGTTTTGTGATCCACTACTTCAGTCATCCATTTATAATGCATAAACAACTCATCTGCTTTGTGGTTTTGTTTTTGAGTCAGTAAGCATTGTCTGTCCAGGTGTTCATAGCTCTTCATCTACACTTCCACCCAGTAAGTAGTGAATGAAAATGAAAATGAAAATCTGTTTGAACAGTCGTATCACAAATGTTTTACAGTAGACAATTTCATATTTTATTATTTTTCTTCTATAACAAAGTATGTTCTTACATAAATTTCTGGAAACAAAAAAAATTTCTTGCAAACCACATGATTTCCACTGAATTCTTTACAATTGGTCATTATAGTACTAAAGATTTTCATTGACACTGTAGCAAGACAACAATGCTAAAAGCTTTATGTATTTTAGAAAATTAGAAACTATTTACTGATGTATGAAATGAATGACTATTTTAGCAGTCCCAGGACTAGGGGTTTTGTTAGAATCTTAGATTTTTAATGGCGGAATTTAAATGATTGCTTTTCTGTTTTCTGCCTATTGTCTTCTGTCTACAGCTTGTCTCCAACCTAGTCGTCATCATGGTGGAGCTCATTTCATAACCAACGATGACTGAAACAGAAACAGAGGTGAGGTTCTTCGTCCATCCATAGGATGGAAAATTTATATAGTTGACTATAATCTTTTGGTTTCTACCTAATCTACGTGCCACTTTTTGAAATACTGTTTATTTTTCTCTTATCCTATTAGTTTACTGAATACCTCAGTTGCTAATTTCATTTTAATCTTATGATCAGAGTTGAATCTTGTTTTACTTACTTAATCAATATCCTATTGGAGTAGAATGAAGAGAATACTCTTTAGCTTGTCTAGCCCCTCTACCACAAATCTGGTCTTTCTCTAAGAACTCAAATTTTGCCCTATGGGCTATGTTGTACCATCCACAAAACCATGCTGGCCATGTCCCTATGCCTTTCAATTAGTTGTGACTATGAGTCTGCCTTTGTTTTTCTATTCAGCTTGCCTACTAGATTTTTCTATCTCAGTAGGCATCAAACTTTAATATGTTTTAAATCTCCTGAGTATATAGAACTTAAGGCAATTGGGCTGTCAATGTTCCTGACAAGAACCATAGTCTAATAAAAACACCAGTAACAGGAATGGGAAGTCTAAGTGACTCCCAAAACAGAATAGATTATGAATGCAGCCACTGCTTACCTCTAAGGTGTTGAGGGTGTGCTCCTATTGCTAAAGATTCTGCAAACTTAGGGCACAGGACTTGGATGAATAGAGCTATATTTGATTTGAAAGCCTCTTTCCTGAGACCTCAGAGAAGAGTCTACTCTGCCTCTTTATTAGACCAGTATACATACATATTGCATTGAAATCTTATTCTTATATCCCTGGGTAAGAGCAGCTGGTAGCTATTATCAAAGAAGTCTGCCTTTGCTGCAAATGGAGACCATCACATAAAACCACATTGAACACAATGAAAAAAATCAGCAGATTGTATGGACCTCAGCCCCTGTGAGTATTTCTATATCACAGCTCTTGAATCTATGGCTCAGAGAACATTGCTGAAGAGGAGGTAGAAAGACTGGAGGAAGCAGAATAAGAAGTCTGTTATGAAGTTAGAAATGGCTGCATAGACAGTACTAGAACAATGGTAGTATCAATAGATATGTTTATAGGGAAAAGAGGAAGTTTCATGGGGCCCCATACCTAGACAAGAACTACATGCAACTGCTGTGAGGAGAAGCCCCCTTACATGTCCAAAGCAGCACAGTCAGCCTCAAAACCATATACAAGCCAGCACTTACTACCAATTCAGCAAGGTGTGTGTGTGTGTGTTTGTGTGTGTGTGTGTGTGTGTGTGTGTGTGTGTGGTGTTTTACTTTGCATACCAAAAAGATTATTTCAAATTTAACTTTTTGTTCACTCTCCAAATTCCAAACATATTTTCACTGATTTGATGTTCCTCTTCTTTTCCACTCAATACAGTTTTCTTATATTTAACTGTATGTGTACAGCACAATAAAGAAATTTGCCCCAATCAGTCTGGCAGTTCATCAGAAAAAATGGACATAGTACTATCTGAGGACCCTCCTGGCATATACCCAGAATATACCACTCCTGGGAATATACCCAGAAAATACTCCAACATATAACAAGGACACATGATCCACTATGTTCATAACAGCTTTATTCATAATAGCCAGAAGCTGGAAAGAACCCAGATGTCTTTCAACAGAGGAATGGATACAGAAAATGTGGTACATTTACACAATGGAGTACTATTCAGCTATTAAAGACAAAACTTCATGAAATTCTTAGGCAAATAGATGGAACTAGAAAATATCATCCTGAGTGAGGTAACCCAATCACAAAAGAATGCACATGGTATGCACTCACTGATAAGTAGATATTAGGCAAAAAGCTCGGAACACCCACGATACAACTCAGACCACATGAAGCTCAAGAAGAAGGAAGACCAAAGTGTTGATGCTTCAGACCTTCTTAGAAGGGGGAACAAAATACTCATGGGAGGTTGGAAAGTAGATGGAGGGATTTGGGAGGAAGAGAAGAGTGGAAGGGGAAAAGTGGGAGGGATCAGGTATGAAAGGAGACTGGGATGATATACAGAGGGTCAGGAATTTGAACACAGGTTTGTAGCAACGAGGGATGGCGAACTTGGGATAGCCACCAGCAAGCCCCAAATGCCAGGAAAGCAAGAGGCTCCTAGGACCCAATGCAGATGAGATTAGATAAAATGCCCAAAAATGGGGAGGGAGAACCTGTAGAGACCATATCCAGAAGTTAGACAAGGTCCCCGGTTGGGGATGAGGCCACCCACTAATCTCCAAGTTTTTAACTCAGAATTGCTCCTGTCTAAAGGAAACACAGGGACAAAATGTGGCGCAAGACTGAAGGAAAGACCATTCAGAGACTGCCCTAGCTGGGGATCCATCCCATATACAGACACCAAATCTAGACACTATTGCTGATGCCAAGAAGCGCTTGCTAATAGAAGACTGATATAGCTGACTCCTGAGAGACTCTGCAAGAGCCTGACAAATACAGATGCAGCCAACCATTGGACTGAACACGGGGTCCCCAATGTAGGAGTTAAAGAACTGAAGGGACTGAAGGAGATTTGCAACCCCATAGGAATAACAACAATACCAACCAACCAGACCCTCCAGAGCTCCCAGGGACTAAACCACCAATCAAAGAGTGCACATGGAGTGACCCATGGCCCCAGATGCGTATATAGAAGAAGATGGCTTGGTTGGGCATCATTGGAAGGAGAGGCTCTTGAAGACTCAATGCCCCAGTGGAAGAGAATGCTGGGGCAGGGAGGCAGGAGTGGGTGTGTGGGTGAGAGAGCACCCTCATAGAAGCAGTGGAAGTGAAGTGGGGATGGGATAGAGTGTTTGTGGAGGGGAAACCAGAAAAGGTGATAACATTTGAAATGTAAATAAATAAAATATCCAATAAAAAGAAAAAAGAAAAAACAAAACAAAAAAGAAATTTGCTTCAACTACCTTCTAGAATGAAGGTGCTCTTGATGGTCTTGATGAGGACTGAGTTTGAATCTACTAAAATTTGTGTAAACAAGCCTCTTAAAGCCTCTTTTAAATTTGATTTACCAGAGTATGAATAAGATAGGAAAGAAAATATCATAAAACTAACATTATTAAGTGAGGTTATGTGGTACTAAAATCCTGCTGATATTTTACTGTAAATATTGTGGGCTACAGGGAATTTTAACCAGAACCTCAACACAGTGGAAGACAGGAAATGGTTATGGGTTTTGCTGAGGTAGGCTTCTTCCCAAGGACAGATAAATAGGGATTTTGATGATTTGGGATTTTTCTTTCATGGTTTATATGGTAGGGAACACACATATATATAGAACAACTGAAAAAAGATTTAAAATTAGAAAAGGGGTTGGCTTATTCACTGATTCATATTTCAGATGCTAAAAAACAAAAATTTCTAGGCCAAAAGGGAAATAAAAAATAATTATAGCTTACTCAGAAATTGAAATTAATGAGAAGGCTATTTAAATATTGATTGGATTTAGTAAAACTCTGAAGCCTAATCCTTTTGTTCTTGGGTGAAGTAAATGAATCAAGCAGTCCATTCAACAAGTTAGATTATGCAATCAGATTCCAGTCAAGCTGGAGTATTAAGTCCATCCTTCAGTGGATACCTTTTTCTCACCTCTAAACTGGAATTGTTAGAATGTAAGCTGATAACACATGAGAAATTCTGATAGCCAAGGTTTAGGGCTATGGACTATGCCCACCAAAACTGGTTACTTAAGAGCAAGCGTTTTGGCTTAAATCAAGTGAGAAATAACTTCCATGTTCAGGAGAAGGGAAAGAAAAATATTATAGTCTTAAAAGAAGATTTTGGAGTAGTATGGAAGCCTCCCAGAGGAATGGATGTGTGGTGATACCTGAGCAAAGCTGATTTAAATTTCTATCTGAGGAATCAGGGAGAGAGATACACAGAATCTCAGCACCAGTGTCAAATATTGTAGAACATGCCTTTAATATATGAGCTTTTTGAAGAACATTTAATATTTTTCTCAGAGCTGGAAAAATGGCTCACTTAGTTGGCCTGAGGTAAGAAGGACCTGACCTTAGCCCCAGAATCCATGTAAAAGGCTTGTATGTATAATCTATGTATGTATAATCCCATTATAAGTGAGTCAGAGACAGGGGGATACCTGTGGCTCTCTAGCCAGTCATCCTAGATCACTTGGCCAATTCCCACAGAGCAGTGACAGCACAGAACCTGTCTCAAAAATAAGGAAGATGATACCAGAGGAGCAACTCCAAGGGTTGTCCTCTGGTGTCCACACACATGGACAAATGCTCACCTCCATACTCAGTCGTCGTAAACTAAACAATTTTAAAACAAAGACCAATGAATACATGAATTTTATAACCTAGCTTGAAAGCACAAATTAAGATCTTTGAGGTAGATAAATGAAAACATAGCTACTCTTGATACAGACATAGAATATCAAAGAATGTCTGGGGCACATTCTGCAGAAAAGATGATAATCCATGGGGGAACTGATCTCTGCAGCAGACAGATGTCGATGTACAGAGAAAATTCTTCCAAAGTTCTGAGTTAGGAAATTTAACTGCGTATGAAGCAGACCCAACTAGAAGGATGGCAAAATTTCAAGTCAGTTGGTTCCTCAATTTTCACTTAAAAATAGTTTTAGAAAATGAAATTCTTTTTCTTTTTTAAAATGAACATATCTTTGATATACTGAGGTTAATAAAAAGCTCCATGGGAAATTTAAGATAGAAAACATATTTTCAAAGAACTCCTGGATTGTACAGTCTCAAGACATAGTTGATGTCCCTATATTGTCTTTAACATCTCACAACTGACCCTCTTCTCAGCTGGGACACAGGGACAGGAGAGGGACAGAGACCTTTCATGTGGTCTGATCAAAACTAGATCTACACTTTTGAACACCAAATAATGGCAGTGTTTAAAACTGATTAATTGTATGGCTTCTCTGTGCTGTTTGGATACCTTCCTGGACAGATGTTTTCTTTCTTGCAGCTGTGTCTTTCCATCTGGCTTCTGGGTTTAAACATACACTGTTAAATATTAGCTTACGGGGCCAAGCTCCCACAACTCATCTGGGAAAACTTATGGGACAAGACCTCAGGAGTCCTCAGCCAGCTTGAACATGGCTTGAGCTCAGAGCCCAGCCCACTCAGCCTGCTGGTAAAGTTCAGGCTTCCTTTGGTCCTGACACAGTCTGAAAGTGTTGCCAGATGAGCCTCATAATGCCATATGTTCCTCTTATTTTGTCAAGAGCTGGCCCGTGTCACTCTAGCTCTTCAGATTGACAGTCAGAAACTGGCACACATTGTCCCCCACACTTAGCTTGCCTACTAAGCTACCACATCATTAAACTAGAACTGAATGTTAGGAAGGGGACCACTTCACCCCTGTGTCACAGGGTAGAGGTGTAACATACAACAAAGCAGCTCTCTACTTTTCACATGACACACGAAAGGCTGTTTAACCATTGTTACCTTTTTCCTGTGACAACATACTCATCCTACAGGACTGGGTGTTTCACACCAACGATTGTACCTTGGTAACTTGACTTAACCATCTTAATATCTTGTTAGACTAACAGAGTTAGCTATGTAATAGAGTTACTATTCAAGATAAAGGAAATATTTTAGGTATAAACATACTAAGAATGAACAACTGATGAGGTGTAGTGAAATATAATATATATATGTATACATATATATATATATATATATATATCAATGTACATTGAGTTTAACAATGAGAATAAATGTAACTATTACCTTTTTAAAGTTTTTGTTTTGTGAAAGTTATGTAGGCACAAAATATAAAACAAAAACAATTCTTGGGGCTTTTATATTTATTATTTAAGTCAAATTTCTAACTCTTTTATCCCTTAAGTTCTTCTCTTATTAATTATTGCCTTTGGGATTAACATATTAATTATCAATAATTAATTGGGCCCAGTGCAATATTTTTCATATATGCATATAGGATGTACTAATCAGATCCAACCTCCTTTACCAGACTTCTTTTTTAACACAATTTTAAAGCATTTATTTTTTTAATTTTTTTATTGGATATTTTATTTACATTTCAAATGTAATCCCCTTTCCCCATTTCTCCCCCATCCAGGACCCTCTTATCCCATCCCATCTCTTCCTACTTCTATGAGGATATGCCTTCACCCACTCTCCCACTCTCACCTCCCCACCCATGATTCTCCCACACTGGGGTATCCAGCCTTCACTGGACAAAGTACTTCCTCACCCACCTATGCCTGACAATGTCATCTTTCCCTATGTATACAGCTGGGGCCATGGGTCCCCCGCTATGTGCTCCTAGGCTGCTTTACCAGCCTTCTTGTCCTCTATCAGTCGTGTGCCAACTCTGTTAGATACTGTTCTACATTCGGGTCAATTTTGCTTAGTTCCATGTGCTTAGGAGAGTAGGTGATGCTTATTTTTCTGTGTCTGGCTCATTTTACTTCATATAATGTCCTCTCCTTGGATGTAGTACATATAGTAATATGTACTATATATGTATTATTATTACTATATAGACTGTAATACTATATATGTATTATAATATATGCATTATTTTTCTGTTTCAATGAATAATGTATTTCATGAGGTACATATATATTTCATTTTCTTTATCCTAAGTCTCTTTTCATCGACACCTAGGCAGGCTTTGTTTCTTAGTTGTGAATAGTGCTGCGGTAAATGTGACTGTAGGCTAAATATTTCCTTTGTGTCTATAACAAGGAATTGAGTTGATGAATCATATGGTCATCCTAAGATCTAGTTGTTCTTGTTTTATATTTATTAGCTTAAATTTTTCATAGTTTATTTTGATTTTGGTTGTTATATTCATATTTTTATGCTTTTAGGACCAATGAGTTTTACTGGGACTACTTAGAGGATTTGGGTTGAAGGTTTACTTATAGGAGCAGAAATGACTCAAGACAGGTGCATCTCTAAGAGCTCATCCCAGCACGGGTGAGGGCTCACAAAACCTGGAAACTTGGAAGACACTGCACAACTTGTAGGCAGCTCAACAGGTAGAATAGTATCTCAGCCAACTTGGGAGGTCTGAGCCTCTTCCAGGATCTGCTACTGGTCTCTGTTTTTTTCCAGGAAGTTTGGCTGGTCTGAAGGTCGGATATAGTTTTATTTATTTATTTTTTTATGAGGACTGGTCAAATTCTTTTTCTATAATGACTATACTAATTTACATTCCTAGCAACAGTGTTTTAAGGATTTCTTTTTCTTGGTATATTTGACTGAATATTTTGTTGAAATAGCTATTCTAATTAAGTGAGAAGGTATCCTATCATAGTTTTGGTTTGTGTTTAGGCTTATGATGGCCTGAGGGCTAATGATGACAAACATTTTTTCAATACGTTGTTAACCATTAGTATTTCTTAAGATTGTACATTCAATACATTAGATTCTTGAGATGCCTTTCCAAACCTGCATCTAGACTTGTCTTCAATTGACATCTTAATAAATTTTCATACTTAAACACATATGCATAGGTATTCTAAATACAAGTAGAAGATATCTCTACTTCAACAGAAAGTGGTCTGGCAGCCTTTCCAAGTTGACAGCTGCCCTAGAGATTAACAACTGATGAATTATGCCTGCCATCTTCTATTACTTCTGTTCTTGAATTTCAGATGTAAGTGGGCATTGGTTTCTGTTTGCTACACATTCTGTACATTCTGTTTATGAAGTATAACAATGCTGTGGCTGTAGTTTATTCTTTCTTATTGCAGAGAAGTTTTCTACTCTATGAGTGTCTCACTAGGTATTTATTGGTTTCTGACTAGTGGGAATGTGAATTCCTTCTGGTATGTGGAGTTATGAGTGTTCCTGTATGTGTCAAGCAGAGAGCAGATGTTCCCAATTCCTTTTGTATAGCTCTAGGTGTAGACTACCTGATACGGGAAAATGTTATGCTTTACTTTTACAAGAAACTGCCAAGCAGATTTCCAAAGCAGTTGCACCATGTTATACCCTGCAAGCAGTGGCTACTGGCTATTTCCTCCTCAATTTTCTACTCTGGCTTTATCAGAAAATGGAAACTACTTACTAGGCTGGAGGCTACAATGACAACATTATAGAAACTAAAGAACTTTGTATTAGGACTAAATTCACTCTAATATCTTTCAAAATTTTTAGACATAGTGGAATTTCTATTCCACTATAAAAGGACTGTGGCATAAATTACTTCTATGTCTTACGTTCCAAAAAAGTTTTTAAAAAGATTGTAACAAACATCCACTATCTACAAATACCTGTTTTGAGTTGAATTACATCTTCTCCCATAAATAGTTAAGTTCTAGCTATTATGCTTGTGAATGTGACCTTATAAAGAAACTGAGTCTGAGTAGACATAATACAGATAAGACTGAGTCAAACTGAAGTAGAGTAGATACTGATCCAATGCCTAATGACCTCATAAGAATGAGAAATTTGGACATGAGACACAAAAAAGGACATATAAACAAAATGTCATGTGTGATGGTCATCTTAAATGTTAACTTAAGTCATCCATAGCACTCAGATTTTTGAACACTATATTCTGGGTATTTCTGTGAGGGTTGATTTTTGGATATGAGCAATAATTGATTTGCTAAATGAAATAGATCAGTCTTCAAAATTGTGCATAATGTTTTTCTAGACAACTGAAGGCTTGACAAAAACCTTGACTTTCATGTTAGTAGAAAAGAACTCCAACTACTTCCTGGCTTTCCAACTATGAAATCAGGGTTTTTATGTCTTCAAGACTGAGCTGAGTTCTAAATCTTACGTCTGGGTCTGAAATTTACTTATCTTTGTATGAAAACCATAGTTACAAAGTTTCCCCAGGCTGGTGGACATGTAATGTAACACATACATAGTCCTTCTCCGTAACCCATTTCCATTTCCATCAACTCATCCTATGGTTCTTGAGGCTCTGTGCCTCCAGCCTCTCTAATAGTTGTCTTAGTCAGTGTTGTATTTATGGGAAAAGACACCATTACCAGGGAAACTCTTATAAAGAAGAGCATTTAATTTGGGGGGTTGCTTACACTTTTAGAGGTTAGTTCATTATCATTATGGCAGGAAATATGACAGCACAGAAGCATACAAGCTGTTGAAGAAGTAGCTGAGAATTTTACATCCTGATTCCTGGGAAGATAGAAATGTCAAAGACCATCCCAGTGACAAACATTCTCAAAGAAGGCCATACCTACTCCAACAAGGCCACATCTTCTAATCCTTCTAATTCTTTCAAACAGTCCACTCTCTAGTGACTAAACATTTAAATATATGAGCATATAGGTATCATTTTTATTCAAAATGACACAATAGTGAAAAACTTTTCCTTAGGGAAAACAACATTAACAACAACAATGACGAGGACGACGACATTTCTTCTCCTTTACTCTGAACAGTTCTGACTAAAGCCCATTAGATAAACAGGACCGATGGCAATGTACATACAACAGAATTAATTAATATGTAAAACTAAAATAAAAAAATGTCTATTTCCAAATTGTAATACTTAAAAAGATATTTTCTTAGTTTGAGTTTTGTTCTTTTAAATTGATTTTACCCATTGTAAATGTTTTATATTCACATATATAGCTTATACATTTTTAAAGTTACTTTAAAGTCATGGTTGCCTTAATGATGTAAATCCTGGGAAATATCCTGTTACTTGTCTTTTTTCTCTCTAGAATATAAACCCCCCCCCTTTTTTTTGTTATCTGGAACTGGAACTTTGCTGACTCAGCACATATTTTTTTTTATAACGCTATACTTTTACATTATTTTTACTGTGTTTTGAAATATGTGTATATGTGCATGTGCATGAAAATCCAGAAAAGGGAATCAGGTCCCTTGGAGCTAGTTACAGGCAGTGACGAGCTATTTGAAATGGGTATTAGGGATTGAGCTCAGGTCTTCTGAAGAACAGTCCATGCTCTGAAACACTGAGCCAGCTCCCCAGTTACAGTCACACCTTGGATGGTTACTCGTTCCTTCTTCTTTGGTGGTACTTTTACAAACAATGACTTGTCCATTGTTGTCGTTTATGTTTCTTTCATCTAAGATTCTGTGGTTAAATGAATTTAACAGTTTTAAAAGATTAAGTAAATATTTTTTACTCTTAATTGTGAAAACAAAGGCATTTACCTACAGGATATATAAAACCAGTCCGAAAATTGAAAGTAAAAAATAAGCATTACTCGTAATTACAAAACTAATGCTTGTTAACATTTTTAGTGTGATCTCCAGGGACTGAACTCTGGGTATCAGGCTTGGTGGCCAGAACCATTAAGTATTGAGCTATCTCTCTATCCCTAAATGATTATTTTGACAGACTTCAAATACAATTTAAGTTGAATATTTGATTTTCCATTATAAGATAATATTTTTCCCCATGTATGTTTTAATGCTTGTCTTTCTTGATTTTTTTCAAGTAGTTTACCTTTTTAGAGAAGAGCTGTTATAGAATTCGATGTTGTAGTTTAGACATACAAGAAGGAACATATTCAATCAGTAATTAGTAGTGATGATAAAGAAAGTACATGCTATTATGTGCGTGTACATATATAAATACCATGTAGTCTTAATATAAAATGCCTACATATATTTACAAAAGACTTAATTTTAGTGTGCATTTCAGTTTGAATATTAAAAAGTTACTATTCTGCATATTTCCATTCATTCTCCTGGAACTCTGGGCTTCTTTCCTGCCTCCCCACATACCTGATCCTGCCTCCCTTTTCTTTTCCTCTTCCTCTCTTTCATCCAGGATCCTCCCTTCCTCTGCCTCCCATAATTATTTTTGTTCCCCCTTCTAAGTGGGATTTAAGTTTCCTCACTTGAGCCTTCCTTCTTTTTTAAAATCTTAGGGTCTTTGGATTGTATCCTGGGTATTCTGTACTTTTGGGTAATATCGACTTATTGATGAGTACATACTGTTGGGAGCCGACTCCTAGCTGAAAGCGGCTATCATCTTTGCAGCCATCTCAGGCCATATACCCTGACAAGAGACTTGTTTTCAACAGCCCGCATAAACTGAGCACACTCTGAAAAACATCTTGTTTTTCTCACATATCTTGTTTTGCTGTTTAGTGCCACCAGCTGCTGGGTGCATGTGGTCTCCTCACTGCTAGCTAGGTGCACGTGATATCCACGCTGCAAGGCACATGACGTAGTGCCTTCAGCTGGGCTTGTCCACAAGGGCAAGGCACATGATAAAGGGTATAACTACCCAGTATTTCCTTCCAATAGAGAGACTTGATCAGACTCCCTGTCTTGTCTCCATTCTTCGTGTCTCCGTCCCCACTCTCTCTCTTGCTAGGTTCTGACCCGCAGACTGGAGCAGCAGAACTGGCCATTACAAAGTGGCCCCCCGAATGTGAGGCAGCTCGGGTGGCTACAAAGTGGCGCCTCAACGTTGGAGCTCCGGTAAGCGGGGTACAGTGAAGGACACAGTGGGAATTGGAAGCGTGCATCCTCACTCCTGCGCTGGAGACCCTGCTGACTGACCCGAACAGGTTGCTACAACATACCATGGATATCCTTTTGGGTCTGGGTTACCTCACTCAGGATGATATTTTCTAGTTCTATCCATTTGTCTGCAAAATTCATGATGTCCTTTTTTTAAATAGTTGAATGGTATTTCGTTGTGTAAATGAACCACATTTTCTGTATGCATTCTCTGGTTGAAGGACATCTGGTGCTTCTAGTTTCTGGTTACTATGAATAAGGCTGCTATGAACATAGTGGAGCATGTGTCCTTGTGGTATGATGGAGCATCTTTTGAGTATATTCCCAGAAGTGGTACAGTTGGGTCTAGAACTATTTGTAATTTTCTGAGGAACCAACAGATTGATTTTGAGAGTGGTTTTATCATTTTGTAATCCCACCAGCTATGGAGAAGTGTTCCCCTTTCTCCACATCCTCACCAGCATGTGCTGTTGCTTGAGTTTTTGATCTTAGCTATTCTGATTGGCACATATGTAGCAGAGGACAACCTTGTCTGGTCTCAGTGGGAAAGTATTCACCTAATCCTTTAGAGACTTGATGCTCCAGGGAAGGGGGATGTGCTCCAGGAGGGGAGGCATCCTCTCAGAGGCAAAGGGGATGGGTGATGAGTGAAGAACTCTGGGAGGAAGGCTCGGAGGGGCCAAATTTGGGGTATAAATAAATAAAATAATAAAAAAGAAGTTATTATTCATACCAGTTTATCTGCACTGTTTAGTTTTTATATGAGAAACAATTTTCTTTATGTTTATTTACTGTATAATGCACACAGGCTCTCTCTCTCTCACACACACACACGCACGCACGCGCACACACACACACACACACACACACACGAAAATCATCATTTAGTCGGCACACTACTAACATATGCCAACAATCCTAGCATTTGGGAGGGTACAAGAATCTGCCTGAAGAACAAAAATAATCATATACTTGATGTTTGCTGAGTAACCCAATTTATTCTATATTATTATGGTGTTTAAATAGAGCAAATTATTCTTTATTCAAAGGTCAAAATATTCTATTCATTTTTTTCATATTTTTTCTATTATCTTCATGCTTCTTCATTATTAAACTCATGACAGTAAGCAGGTTGATTGTTGTCAGTTTTCCATTTCGTATTTTTATGCTACTTCACAGATTAATACTATAAATATTCATAAATTATGAAAATAATCTGGATAGCAATAGTAATTATTTTTATTATTTGAGGAAAGGCCTCATTGCTTAGCCACTACTGGCCTAACACTTGTTAGATAGACCATTTTGGCCTTTAACTTAGAGATTCACCTGCTCCTGCCTCCTAAATGCTGAAATTAAAAGCATGAGCCACCATCCCCAGCTTACTTTGTAGCCTCGTCTAAAGAGTGATTTCCAGGATAGCTAGGGCTACACAAAGAAACCCTGTATCAAAAACTGAAGAAAAAAAAACAAATAAAAAGTAAAAAAGACAACAAATTAAAAAGCAGAGAGAGAGAGAGAGAGAGAGAGAGAGAGAGAGAGAGAGAGAGAGAGAGAGAGAAAGAGAGAGAGCAACAAACCCTCAAGTCCCTCCATAGGTGATGCAATTTCTCTATCAAATATGCTCTCCCTAAAGGTTGCATATTCTCCCTACAGGCTGTCACCAGTTGGTGACCAGGTGTTCAAGTAAATGAACCTATGGGTGGCGTTTCTCATTCAAACCACTACACAAGTTTTGTCATGTAGATAAAATTACATTCAATATTAGGTAATTTTCCATAATATTTGTAAATAACACAAATGTATAATTCACATTTCTAATTATTTCTTTTATGATATATGTATATATATACATATATATGTATATATATATGAAACTTGATAATTTTGAGTATTTTTAAAGACTTTAAAGCATAAAATAACTTGGCTTAAAACTTCCTTTTGTGCCAGTATTCATATATCATTTATATGTGATCTTTAGTGGCCATAAAAATATCTTAATTAATTAAATTAACTTTTATTTTTATTTTTTTTGTTTGTTTGTTTTTTGGTTTTTCGAGACAGGGTTTCTCTGTGTAGTCCTGGCTGTCCTGGAACTCACTCTATAGACCAGGCTAGCCTTAAACTCTTGAACTCAGAAATCCGCCTGCCTCTGCTTCCCAAGTGCTGGGATTAAAGGCGTGCGCCACCACCGCCCGGCTTAAATTAACTTTTAAATGGCTACTTAAAAACATAAAATTTTGCCTATTAAATGAGTACCATATGTATCTTATAATTTTTAACTCTGGAAAAGTATCAACTTTATCTCTCCGTAGGCATAGCAAACAGAAGTAAAATAGAGTACTCAGACTGGAACTTACCAAACCTTGGCATACTGATGTGCTCATCCTTCTAACAAATGACTTTGGAGATTAAAACTTTGCTCACACAGCTACGCGATCTCCCCCTTCACTCCCATAGCCCGCCTCCACTCCCCCATCCCTGCTTCTGGCAATGAGAAGGATTCTTCTAGATCCTCACCAACCACACCAAAAGTCTGCTGCCCTCTAGATTTTATCTCTAGCATCACAGCACTTATTCCAAACTCTCTCTGACACCATGGTTCCCAGTACTGACAGGAAAGCAATCATAGACCCTGGCACCTACCAAATTGCTGCTGTGCCCTGAGACTCCAAGGCTTTGTGGACAGAATGAATCTGAATCTGAGCTGACTTTCCAAACTTCTGCTACTCACTTGCTCTCAGTGAAAACAGGTAAGGAATTGAAAGACATTGAGCCTCTACCCTACATTCCCACAGTTCTCTTAGCTCCTGGTGCTGCCACAGAAGAAGTCCCCAGACAATCAGCCCCAAATCCACGCTTCTACCCACCCAACTAACTCCAGATTTTCAAATATAAGCATAAAAACCAAAATATTATGAAAATCCACAACAATGTATATTCTCTAAAAATTACTGTTTAATAATGACCCACAGTGAGAATGACCTGGAAGAAACTCTAGACAAAGTACTCCAAGTGCCAATCACAACTATGTTAAAACAATTTAAAGATGTGAATGAATTTCCGAAGGAAAAAAGCAGCTACCAGAAAGAAATAAGTAAGTCAGTATAAAATATGAAAATAAAGGGAATGGTTCAAGAAAAGCCAATCTGAAATAATGTCCAATAAGCCAGATAGAATCCTCAGTGGAAAGCGATGCCAATAGCATAGGTTATGTGGGAAAGAGAATATTGGGGCTGGTATATGAGGCAGAAGAATTGGATAACTCTATAAAGGTACATGGTAAATTAATAAAAATCAATGAATGGGGCATGAGGGAGCTCCAAGACAACATAAAAAAGACCTAACTTTCCAACTATGGGCTGAGAAGTAGGATAATATCAATACCAAACTTATGTTATAGAATTCATCTTTTTATAAAGTCCTAGACTTCCACACCGAGTGCAATACATGCCTATCTGTGCATGAGAGGCCCACAGAACTCCAAAAAGACAGACTAAGGAAAAAACAAAAAACAAAAACAAAACAAAAATCGAACAAACCTCCTCATGATATGTAGTTTTTTTAGTTACAACATTAAAAACACAGAACAGAAACTAAAGAGATGGCTCAGTGTTTAAGAGTACTGGCTGCTAGACCAGGTTCAATTCCCAGCATTCATATGGTAGCTTACAATGATCTGAAAGTTCAGTTCCGGGAGATATGACAACCTCACAAAGACGTACATGCCAGCAAAAACAGTAATGTACATTAAATGAAAATAAATTATTAAAACATAGAAAAAGAAACAGCCCCTCATAAAGTCAAGACCGTCAGAATAATACCTTACTACATGATAGAATCTTTAAAGGCTGGAAGGTCTAGCCTTTAAAGCATCTTCGCAGGAGCCAGATCCTCTGACCTGGGACTCCATGCGCTGTCCTGAGAAGACCTTCAAGCAGCACCGGAGCTTCGAACAAAGAGTGGAAGATGTCCAGCTCATCCGGGAGCAGTACCCCATCAAGATCTCAGTTATTATCGAGTGATACAAGGGGGAGAAGCAGCTGCCCGTCCTGGACAAGACCAAGCTCCTTGTACCTGATCACGTGAATATGAGTGAGCTCATCCAGATAATTAGAAGGTGCTTGCAGCTCAATGCTAACCAAGCCTTCTTCCTCCTGATGAATGGGCACAGCATGGCGAGTGTGTCCACGTCCATCTCTGAAGTGTAAGAGAGCGAGAGAGATAAAGACGGCTTTCTGTACATGGTTTATGCCTCGCAGGAGACATTTGGGACAGCGCTGACTCTGTAAGGCTGAAACAATGCCTAATAGTTGTTAAGCCCTTACTAAGGCAAAAAGGAACGTTACCACCAGACGCTGGTCAGCTCACCACCCACAGATCAGAACGTAGGCACTCACATAGGTATTAGGAACTGTTTATCAGCCAGAAACTGAGCCTTATGCAAGGGCGTTCAGCTTGGAAACTCATCTAAACTAGGCTATCTTGCATTCAAACTTTACAAGTTTAAAATAAAATACTTTGCATCGTAAGTTGCCAATAAAAAGACCAAGTTATTTTGGCATTTTTCTCCCTAGTAGGGACTTAAAATAGAAGAGCTGTGTCGGGCAGTCTCTTCCTGGGACCTTCTGCCTTCTCTAAAAGGGCTTCCACTCAAGAGAGAAGTCCCTCTAAACAGTCCCTTGGCCCAGGTCGCCTGGCAGATGTCCCCAGAGGGCTCTGGCTTTGCCTAGAACAGGTGTGTAGGATCTCACTCTAAGCCCAGGCCGTGTCCTGCCCCAGCCACACCATTTTCCCTTAGCAGTGCAGGGACGCCCACTCCCTGCTTAGACGTTACCATGCGCACCGCTGCTCAGAGGCCAGTTCTAACCTTGCTCAGGGCTTGATCGGTTCAACTTGTTAAGAGACTGCAGAGCAAAGTGTGTTTCTCCTGGTTTGGATTTTGTCTGGTCCATGCCTGCTTCAGGGAGAGAGCAATGTGCAATGCTGGCCTTAGGATGTAGTTGTCAAAAAACTAGACAGGAAGTTCAAATGCACTCACTCCAGACTTGGCTCGCAGCTATTTGTTAGTGTGTAACTGTCTTTATAAGGGTGGTTCTGATAGTTGTTGGGATCTCCCTATTTCATGTCAGTACATACATGTCAGCTGTGAAGGCATCAGCAACAGGAGACATGCTCTTGACAGACATGTGGCCACTTCCAACTAAAGCAAGCCTCTACTTCCTGCTACCTGCATGTAGTCCACTGTGACACTTAGACCATCCCTGGTCACTCACTCACTCTTGGTCTGAGAATCTCAGTGAGAGCTGCCTGTTGTCACGGACTGAAGCCAACATAGCCACCTCCCAACCTAGCTTCTGACAGGCACTCCACCCCTCCCTGCATGCAGCTGTTCTTGCTAACCCTCAATGTTATTTTACATTGTGTCAATCCACACTGCTTTGTCTTGTGTACGTCATTATGTCCCTGGTTTTTATAACTATGGTGCAATCAATAAGGATTCTTGTAATATTGCTTTAAAAATGTTGCTCAGAGGGCGGCCTTCATTATAGGACACCTGTATACTCTGATGCACTAAGTCAATAAAAGCACAACTGAAAAAAAAAAAGAGGTTGGTTTAGTTTGGTTATCATTGCTGTGACCATGACCAAAGCAAGGTGGGGAGGAAAAGGTTTATTTGGCTATACCTCCATATCAGTGTTCATCATTGAAGGAAGTTAAGACAGGAACTGATAGCTGGAGGCAGGAGCTGATGCAGAGACCATGGAGGCGGGCTACTTACTGGCTTGTGCCTCTTGAGTTGTTCAGTCTGCTTTCTTATGGGACCAAGACCACCAGCCCTGAAATGGCACCACTCACAATAGCCTGGATCTTCTCCATCAATTACTAAGAAAATGCCTTACCGGTTTGCCTATAGCTAGATCATATAGAAGCATTTTCTTAATTGATGTTTCCTCCTCTCGGATGACCTTAGCTTTCATCACGTTGACATAAAACTATCCAGCACACAGGTCTAAAAATTACCACAAAATAAACAGAATGACAGGAATTAACACACATCTTTCAATCATAAATCTTAATATAAACTGTTTAAATTCTCTAGTAACAAATTAAAGAATTATAGACTGGATTAGAAAACAAGATCTATCATTTTTCTGACTACAAACAAAACAAGACAAAACAAGACAAAACAAAATCAAACAAACAAACAAACAAAATCAACCATACCTCACAACCAATGATATGTATTACCACTGTGGGACTGTGAAGGGTAGGCTGGTTCCAGGTTGAACTAAGGCTAGAAGCCCTGGAGACTCTGAAGGGACAGAAAACACTTTGCCTGTTCTGGGGTACCAGCCCCCTGACACTAGTTGCAGTCCTACATAGATTTTTGGTCATCAATAACATAAGGGCAGCACCCAAGCCCCTCCACATATAGAGGACATGGCCTGTGGTCACATAGGCTCAAGACAGATCTCCATTTTAATGAGGTTCCTAAAGGCCTGGAGGGCTTAGCCCATAAGCTTTCCTTCCCAGACATTCCTCCCTGCAAAAGGTATTTAACCTCAGGCCCACCCTGAGAAGGTGGGACACAGTTTTACTCATTCACTTTCTGCCACCATGACAATAAATGCCTTAAAACCCTGGGCTGTTTCTTTTCATTGGTATCCATGGTGGAGAGCCATGAAGAAGGCCTTCACCTATAGAGCCATCGTCTAATCCCTTGTAGAAGGCCTCTCTGCACTCCCAGCCCCGATCAAGCCCAAGCCTAAGCCCAAGCCAACTGCTGACAAGCCAAGGACTATCACTGTGGGACCAGCTAGAGCTCCCCTTGCCGTTGCCCCACCCCCACGCCAACGGCCCCCGGGCTAGATGTCCAAGAGCTTGAGAACCAGATGGCCCTGGCTCTGTCACAAGCCTGGCAACCACTGAGCCAGCTCTGGCTGTCCTGTGCCTCAAACTGTGCTTCCTCACCAACAGAGCCATGGCCTGAGGCTTCCCAACAGCCCAATATCCACCCAGAGACATGTGTCCCGCCTTCCTGAGCTGACAGAGTGGACATGGGACCCATAACCCTACATACCATGGGGAGAAAGGTGAACAAAATAATTCTAAGCAACTGGAACTAAGAAAAAGCAGGTGTAGCTATTCTAATATTTGACTAAATAGATTTCAAACCATAATCATTCAGAGGAGATAAGGAAGGTCACATCATACTTATTAATGAACACATAACAATTAACCAAGGGGATGTTACATTTCCAATGATATATCACCAAATACATGCAGACTCAATATCATTTTTTTTAAAAAAAAAATGGTAGATAAAAAACTATAGATTAACCCCAGCAGAGTGGTAGTGAATGACTTAAATAGTCTACAGACAGGCTATCTGGATGAACACTAAGCACAGAAATATCGGAGTTAAATGATATCATAAATCAAAAGAACCTAACAAATATCTACAGAGCATTCTACCAAAACACTAAAGAATACTCATTCTTTTCTGCAGCCCATGGAATGTTCTACAAAATTAATCCCATATTAGGACACCAAACAAGTCTCAACAAATGCAGGAAAAATGTGGTAACATTCTGTATTCTATCTGCCTACAGTGGAACAATGCTAGATGACAAGACAATAAAAACTCCATAAAGTACATAAATTTATGCAAACTAACACCACATAATCAAATAATAACTGAGTCAATGAAGAATCCAGAAATAAAAATTAAAATTCCTAGAACTGAGTGCAAATAGAACCACAACATACTAAAATTTATGGGTCACAAGAAGGCAGTTCTAAAAGAAAAGGTTATAATGCTAAGTGCCTGCCTCAGATAATTAAACATATCTCAATTTCATAATATGATGATGCGCTCAGAGGCCTTGCAAAGACAAGAAAGAACAAACTAAATTGCAAAAGTAATAGATGGGAAGAGATAACCAAAGTAAGGATTGAAATTAATGAAATAGAACCAGAAAAAAAGATCAATGAGAGAAACAGTTGGTTCATTGAGAAATAAACAGAACTGACAAATTAAAAGGCACACACACATACAGAATACCAAAAAGGATAAAAGTAGAAATAAAAAGGAGGGGTATTACATCAGATAGCAACAAATATAATACTTTAAAAATAATTTACATTCCACCAAACTGGAAAATCTAAAAGAAATATACAAATTTCTGGATTCATTCTAAGAGTGCAGGATAGTAGATCACACGTGAATAAGAGGAAAGAGGTGGAACTCTGGGTGTGGAAGGGCTTAAGCATGAAAATATATGGGAATGTGGTGAATAGTGAGATGAAGCAGAAGATTAACCCAAAGGAATGGGTTATGAAAAGCTACATGGAAGACTATTATCTCAAAACACGATTATGTCTGTGTCTCTCTCTGTGTGTGTGTGTGTGTGTGTATGCAGAACACCCATCTACATAAAATAAATTTAAATTAAAAATAATGAAAAATATAATTGCCCAATTATAGATAGTAGAATATATGTTACATGAAAGGTGTGCAGAAAAAGATTGAGGTCAAAAAATTAAGCTGGGATGAGGACAGCAGTACGATAGAGAGTAGGGGTTAGTGGGTGTATTGAAACTAAGGATGTATGAAAAAGCCTTATGGAAACCTACTATCTAGTAAACTAATACAACATTTAAAAAGAAAAAAAAAGTCTTTGAATCAAATTCTTCTGCATAGGTTGACAATATCACTCCAAGAAGAAAAAAAGAATCTATTAAATGAAAATCTTAATACATGAAATGAGATACCTTCACATGAGTTATTATTGGAATTAAGGAGGACCCAAATGTCTTCTAAGTGCACAGGCTATTGACATGATCTTTGTTGACCCACTCAAAGTGCATGCATGACTCTGTTGCCAAAGAGATGACACAATTTGGCTATAGATATGAAGATATCAATACCATACTGAACAGGAGAATTCTTTCTTGCTTGATATCTTTCATAGTGGTAGAAGGTGGTATGCACATCAGTGGTCTTACTCCATATTGGATCCTGCATATGTCAATTCTAACTTTCCAGGCAAGAAACGCCTTCTGATACTACAGTGGAGCTAGTTTTGAGTTATCTAACTACTTTCCCACTGGGTCTGAGGCCTGTTCAACAAAAGGGAACATCATGCCTTGAATTATAATGGTCAAGAGCTCTTGGCTAGGGTCAGAAGCCTAGGTTATATGTCACAGGGTAAATCTAATAGTGATATTTTATTAAACTGTCAGTTGTCAAATTGCCTTCCAAATATTTACATTTATACCCATAGAACTGGTATGTACCCTGACCTGAACTCTCAGGAATAAGGATCTGAAACAGGTGTCAAGTAGGAGAATTGGGGATGGGAAATAAAGAAGACAAGAAATAAAATTGAAAAAAGCAATGTCTGGAACCAGGAGGTCTTGGAAAAGCTGATGACTTATGTCAGAAAAGTTTAAGAAGTTCAATATCATATGTACTATTTGCTAGTAGAAAGTTGCCAAGGTTAAGCAGAAAGCTAAGTCAGACCATGTTGGCAAAGAGAACATGGGAAACACAGACACAGCTGCTTAGGATAACCACATCTTAGAAAAAAGAGTCAGGTCCCCAGAAACTATGACCTTGATTCACTCAAGACTGGCTTCAGCCCTAGACTGGCCTTACCAAATCCACTCTTGGTAAAAGGCACAGACCTAAAGTTCATCTTTTCCTCTTATCAGGGACTCTGAGAAAGTCTTGGGTTGGTGTAGCTCCCCTCATCTCTCATCCTTGGCCAGAAAAGCTTATTTTTGCTGTGGGTAGCAAGCAGTGTAGAGATAGATAACTAGTAAATGTAAGAGACAGAGTGTTCATTCAAAAATGGAATTCCTATTTTAATTATCTGTATTAATATCTATATTAACCCTACTACCAACAAGGCTCAGACCACACTATGGAAGAGGAGGAATAAAGAATTTAATGTAAGAGCCAGATGACGAGAAGGGATACTGCAAGTGCTAACTCCTGGACATGCCATGACTATTGAACTGAAGAAGTCAGTAGTTGGAGTTATCTACATAAGACCGCACAAGATCACTCCAGCAAAAATTCCCAGTAAAAACAGGGTGGATGTTATCTAGGTACTATCACTTACTAAAAAACTATTGGCAATGCATTGTTGCTTAGGGAGAGATAATCATCCTGTTTTGAGCATATGGCTATTGTTAAGTTTCCTATGCTTTGCTGAATGGCACCACATTCATGTACATATGAGACACACTAACTGGACATAGTGCATTTTCAAAACAGATTAAACAATTGAAGTTGGGGGAAAGGCTATGTTTGGAATGTCTGATAGGAGCTGGAGGAGATAAGGGCCATAGATATGATCAGATATCATTATTTAGATGTATGGAAAGTTCAAAATAAAAGTCCTTAAATGTATGTATACATACATACATGGCTCATTATAGATGTTGCTGATATAAATTATATGTAATTTTAATTTGCAGGCAATGATAAAACACATACTGTTCTTTATTATAGTACTAAGTAATTAACTGACTCTCAGGGAAATCCTTCATTAACAATTTGTCAGAAGTCTTGTACCTTGAGGTGACCTATTGTTCTAATCAGTGAGTGAATATAGTTCTCTGGTGGATACTGGCTGATGTTTTCCCCTATGTTATTAAGCCAAAGTGAGACAGTGAGGGAGCTTGTTTATCAATGACCTCAGTTACATCTCTAGTATTGAATAGTATTTTTTAAAGTCTGTAAGAGTATTTCTCTGAAGATTTTACGCTATTCAAATGTACTAGGTATAGATATGCCCAAGAGTTAACTTTTATTTTCATTAGCAAATTTTGTTCTTTGAGACCTGGGGATGTAGTTCTGTGGAGGAACCCCACTCAAGCATAGAGAAGGCCATAAAACAAAAGAAATAAAATTTTCATAACTTTATAAAACTTAGACAATAAAAAATATAATTGATCATGTGCCAAATTGAGCATCTGTTAATTTCCATTTGCACATGATGTGGGCAAGCAAGAAGTTGAATGGAAATGTATGGAAGCACACCATTATATCATATGTCCATCAGAAGTCTACTCACTTTCCATAGGTAATTTCAACAGGAAAACAATAACGAAATGTACTTTAAGTGTATGATATTTAGGTGCAAATTTATATAAGTCAAATTTTAGTCGTGACTGTTTACCAACTGTCTTAGTCAGTGTTGTATTGCTATAAAGAAATGCAGTGACCACAGCAACTTTTATATAAGAAAGCATTTAGTTGGGGCTCGCTTACAGTTTTATAGGTTCAGTCCAGTTTCAGCATGATGAGGCACATGATGTCGTAGAGGAAGACATGGTGCTGAAGAAGGAGCTGAGAGTTCTACATCCAGATCCACAGACAGGAGAAAGAGAAAGCCACTAGGCTTGACTTGAGCTTCTGACACCTCAAAGCCCACTCTCTGTGACACACCTACTCCGACAAGTCCACACCTCCTCCTTCTTTTAATTAGTGATGGACACTTCCTGATGAATAAGCATTCTTATATATGAGTCTGTGGGGGCCATTCTTATTCAAACCATCAACTGACACCAACATTTCTTAAAAAGGTCTATCAGGTAAGCAGCCTTTGTGGTTGCTCAAGCTCAATACTGCTTAATGCTGAATGTGGTACAAGCTTATTTGCTTTTTTACTTTCTATTTTTAGTTAAGTGCCCTATCATGCAAACGTATCATTTCATTTCATGTCTTCTCTCAACCTGGATCTTATCTCAAGAGCCAACCTCAATCCTCTAGCTCACAGTCTTACCAACATCATACATTTTTAAAAGCTGTACTTTCTTGATTTGTTAGTACTAGAGATACTGCATTGATTCCCTGTGTTGCTCTCCTACAATTAAATTACCATAATAATTTATGGATAAATCAATATCAGTATTTATAATTCTATGAAAATATAATTTGGAGCCACATGGTTAAAGTTTCCCATTTCTTATAAAGTCTCAATTTATTCTTAGTATTAATACTCAAAGCTCTTATTAATCAATTACCTTATATTTGTATTTCAACATAATCATCTCTCATTTGTTGTAGCATCTGTTCTCCTGAAATATCAATAGCATTTTCTATTTATTTAATAATATTAGTTGTGGGTTTAAGCAAACTCCTAAAACATTCTGTCTTTGTTTTCTCTTGCTGTGTAACAAATCATCATCATACACTTATTTCAGTGCCTGCCTGTCAGGGGTTCTTTAACTTCTTGTTTTCCTTATTATTTCTACAGTCTCATCTTTATTTTAAAAGAAATTATTGATTCATAATTCCTGTTTCTAATTTATCCTTTTATATAGTGAAAATGCATACAATATATTCTGAGTACGGTTTTCCCTCCTCTATCTTCTTCTAGATCTTCCCCACCCTCCCACCTCTTTCACCTCTATGTCTTCCTTCTCTCTCTCTTCAGAAAACAAACAGGCAAATAAGTAAGTAAATAAATAAATAAATAAATAAATACAACACACACACACACACAAAAGTAACACATGCAAACATACACAAGTAAAACCAATAAAATCAGAAAATTTGAAACCATAATAAACAAGCAAAATAATGTACATTATACAAACCATCACTGAGTTGCTTTTGTGTTGGCAGTCTACTGTTAGTTCTGGGGCCTACTCTTAAGTGTGGCTTATAAACCTAGTGAGACTGCATTGGAGAAGACCAATATTTTGTTTGCAAGCTGATCCATATTTCTTACCTGTGCAACAATTAATGATTTTATTTTTTCCCAATTTCCCTTCTGCTTTTTACCTGTACCCTATTTCATGTGAGTATAACATTATCATGCTGTCTTTCACTGACAGGCTACTGTCGGTCTCCCAGACACTACCCCTGCTACATCATCTAGGAATTTGTGGCTGTTACTTTATTTCTCTCCTTCTCCTGCTGCTACCTGGTGCTCTGAACTTACAAGTACTGTCAAGCATTATGAACATGAGGATTGCTGTTGGATTCTTCTTTCTGGGTTGATGGTTCTTGCCTTTACACCCAAAGTTTTGTTAGTGGTAGAAGCTCTGCTGAGGCTTGGTGTTAGTGTTCTTTTTGCTTTTTTGTTTGTTTTCTCTTTCCTTTCCTTTTCTTTTCATTCTTTTTTTCTTTTTTGAAACAGGGTTTCTTTGTTTAGGCTATCCTGAAATTATGGCTGTATACCAGGCTGGCCTCAAACTCAATGATTCTCCTGCCTCTGCCTTTCTAGTGCTGAGATTAAAGGCATATACCACCAATGCCTGATTTGGCATTTGGTTTAAAGGCTTCCTTAGTCTTGATTTTGCAGTGATCTGGGCAATATTACTCAGCTATGACTTCTATGGCTCCTGACTGTAAAGATCCCAAATTAGCAGCCATCATGTTCCTTCAACTTGAAAGTTCAGTTCAGTATAATTTGGTGAACACTATCCTTTACTAATTTTTTTTTTAAGGAAGAAAGGTTTGATTCAGCTTATAGTTCTAGGTGCTAGTCCATTACAGTAAGAAGTCATAGTGGCAGGCACCTGAGGAAGTGGTCCTCACTAATCCTAGTCAGGCAACAGAGAGCTACAAATGCTTGCTTGCTAGTGTGTGGCTCCCTTCTTCCATTTTGTACATTCCAGGGTCCTCTGCCCAAAGAATGGTTCTGCCTATAGTTAGATGGGAGTCTCCTATATCGGTTAGCATAGTCAAGCTAATTCCCTATAGGCATGCCCAGAAACATACATCCCATGCTATTTTAGACATATAGGGGTGATTGATAGTAGTTTGAGGATGCACTGTCTCCCCTTCCTGAGTTCTGGTCCTTAAAAGAACAACAGAGGGTGGCAGATGTTTAACATAAACAAGCACACAGGGGACTTTTCCCTGCACTGACTGTATGGAGTCTGTAATAGAAATGTAGGTTACCTCAAAGCTATCACACTAGAAAGTTTTTATGCATCATGGGTGATGGCTTCCCCATAGTCACATAGATGAAGCCATCACAGCCTGTATACTCCTGCCTCCTCAGACCCTGAGACCATGTTCAGTTAGGGGAGATTTGCCTAGACATGGATGGGAATAGTGAGGGTCATGTAACATTCATTGTTCCTTCCTTCCAGGAAATGTACCCGAGCACCACCATGATTGACTCTTGTAAATAAGCTTGGTTTCAAGGATGGTATCTTCCAACAGTGGCTGTGAGAATGTATGATGTGTATGAGGGTACATATATTCTGAGAACATGTATGTTGTGGTGGGTATGGTATACATGTAGAAGTCAAAGAATGCATGGTATACAAGTAGAAGTCAAAGAACAAATTGGTGGGGTTAGTTCTCTCCTTCCAAGAAAGAAAGGATTTTCAAGCATAAGATGCATAAATCAAAGATCAAAGCCAAAACAAGAAAAGGAAAGAGAAAGAAAACTATGATTAGATATTGCTGTGAGATAAACAATGTCAAGAATCCACAGGTCACACCATCATATTATGCTTTTCTATGCACACCTAACATCATGATTCAGATCAAAGTAATTATGAAATTAAATTATGTTTGCGTGCACCAAGATGTCACCTCCTCCTCTGTTTCTTCCAGGCTCTCATGTGACTTTCATCTTTTTGAATACGATGTAACAAGTGCTCCACTTCTGAGATGTTGTTTAGTCTAGTTCATTGCTGAAATGTGGAAGTACATGCAGGAGTGAGCAAGCTGGATTAAGATCTACACACATTAATATAAAAACAATTCTACTGACCCACAGCCAAACATTAGACAGAGCTCAAGAGGTCTTTTGGAAGAGGTGGGAGAAGGATTTACAGGCCTGAAAACACTAGGAACTCCACAAGAATATCAACAAAGTCAACTAACCTGGACCCTTTGGGAGTTCCCAGAGACTGAACAACCAATCAACGAGTCTACATGGGCTGGACCTAGGCCCCTTACACGTGTGTTGCAGATGTGCAGCTTGGTCTTCATACAGGTCCCCCAACAATTGGAGTAGGGGCTTGCCCTGACTCTGTTGCCTGCCTGTGGATCCTGTTCCCCTCACTGGGCTGCCTTGTCTGGCTTCAGTGGTAGAAGATATACCTAGTCCTGCAGTGACCTGAGGTGCCTGGGTTGATTCCCCAGGAGAGACCTTCCCCTTCTCAAAGGTGAAGTAGAGGTGGGGATGGGAAAAAAGTGCTTGGGAGGAGGCTGCTATCAGAATGTAAACTGAATGAATAAATAAATAAATGGAAAAAAATCCCAACTCTACCACATGGCTCCTCTGTGCCAATCTTGAGTATCTACTTAAAGAACAGCAAATCAACATATCACAGAGATAATTGTATAACAATTCCTGTTATAATACTATTCATAGCAACTAAGTTATGGAACTAACCCAGGTGTCTATCAACAGAGAAATGGATAAAGAAAGTATGGTGTCTACATACAACTGCTTATTGTATAAAGACAAATACAGTTATACTATTTGTAGAAAAATGATACAACTGGTGATATTATTAAATGAATTAAGTTAGTCTAAAAGAGGCAAATATCACGTTTTCTCTATTTGTGGCTCCTAGATTCTATATGAATACATAAAGTCATATATACTCATATAGTTATGTTAAGTTGAATTCAAAAAATTTTCTGAAGCAATGAAAATGTCGTATGCTTTAGTCTTCTAAGCATAACTGATGTCATTTTGTCTTGGTAGCCATGGCAACTAGAGCATTTTACAAAGAGATGGAGCTTAATCTTTAAGAAATTAATTTTTGATAATTTCATATATGAATATAGTAAGTTTTGATCAGATATACTTTTATTTTCTTCCTTCAGTTTTCTCCCCTTGCTCACTTACCCATCATTTCCCCCTTCCAACTTAACATGCTTTTATTTTTTTTAACCTGATGAATCCACTTAGTGCTACCAATATATACATGGGTAGCAGACAATGTATTTGAGTTTGAGGAGCCTCTAAATGGCTATATATCCAAAGAAAAATTACTGTCCTTCCCTATCAGCCAATGTTGCTAATAGATCTTCAGCTCGAGGTTAGATTTTATAATCTGCTGACTTGATCTTGTACACACAATAACACTTTTTGTGAGTTCCTATGCACAGTGGTCCTGTCATGTCTAGAATATATTGTTCTGTGGCAGATGTCCACTACCTCTGGCTCTTACAATCTTTCTACTCTCTCTTCAATGATGATGATTGAGGTAGGGAGCGTGATATAGATGTCCTGGTAAAACTGGGCACTCAATGCTCTCTTGTTCCTTTGATGTTGACTATCTTATACTTGAGTTGTAGGACAGAGAAATCAAAGTGGCTGTGACCTGGAAGCTGGAGTTCTACTGGTTGGTTTTCATCATGCTGGGCAGTTGTATGCACATTTTCAGGGAGAAAATGTGAAAATAGGCTTTCCCAGATGTGAACGCTTCCAGTAACAGTAACGACCTGTTGAGATGCGCACAGTGATGCAAATGTTATGGGAGTAATAAACTTCTTTCTGATTTAAAGCCTGCCCATATGACTGAACTCATGCCTTCTACTGTGAAGTATGCCAAAACACTATTGCTGGCTTTGTTATGAGCCCCATGGGGAGAACTTAATACTATTATTCTGCTGAATGAACATACTAATGAACTGCTCCCTAAGTTTTGATCTTCATATTTATAGTTCAGTAGATCTCTCAGCTCTCATCAGAGAACCTTCTTTTTGCAGTAAATTAATATAGAAATCCACAGTCAGTCAATGTGCAAAGAGTAAGAAGTTTAATTTTAAGACAAAAAATTAAGGAGTCTCTTATTTGAGAATTTTATCAAGTGGGGCGAACTCCCCCAAACATCCTAGGCTTATTTTATCTGTTGAGCCTTCAGCAATAAATTGATTATCACCCGAAAAGAGATCACTGCTATTTACTCATTGAATATGCTTTTATTTTATGATTTTAATTCTTTGATGTAGCTAGCTAAAATTGTGCAGGTGTGCATTTCAAGAGCTCCCAATAATCTCCAAAGAAAACATAAAGAAAGACTCTTATAAGTATAGAGCTGAAGGTGGAAACAAGGAAATAGAATACTATCCTTTTTGTTCCAACTTTACTTTGTTAGAATTTGCCTGTGTAACTAACCAGGTGCCTAAGGAGGAAAAATCATGGAACTCTTAACGTAATTTTGTCCATACTTATTGAGTTCTTCCTGTACCTGAGGGAAAAGACTGAATGATTTTTGTCTTTAAGTTTTACCGCAGCTTTTCTTATAAGAAATGTGTTTTTTCAAATCTGTTTTGTACTCAAACATATCTTATCAATACTAGCTAATTTCCAGGTTCAAAAAATTAAAAGAAAAGAAAACTGCCTTCAAAGTATGCTTGAATCTTGCTGTTTAACACTGTTGTATGTTTATAAACACAAGACAGGCATCATAATGTAGAGATGGGAAAGTGTTACAGAGAACTTCCTGCCTCTGTATTTGTAAAAAGCACCATTTTGCATTATAACACTGCCAATTCTATATAGGAAATATATAAAATGAAGTAAACTTCTGGATTTATGGGAATTTTCTTTCCAGCTTTTATAAAGGCAAGTCATCCTAGGTAGTCATTCCTGCACAAGTAGATTGATGCTAACGAAAGCAACTGCGTGGGTGTTGGAGGTAATGTTTTCTTAGGTTAAAGTTGCAAGGTAGGCTGACAGGCAACATTCCATGCAACTTTTAGTTTGGAGCAGACATTTAATAAAAGCTAAACCAGGAGTATCTTGAAATGTTGTAGTGGTTCAATCTTTGTCTGCCCTAAAGCTTGTCTTCTCAAACTACTGTACAAGTAGAAAAATGGAAAAACTCCAATGTTTGGTGAAAATTCTTACAGAGAGTCATTATATTCTGGCTTGTAGGAATCATACCTTACAAGATGGAACTGGAGACGTTGAGAGCATAACATACAAACCATAAAGTTTTGTTATAACTAAAAGCAGGAGATAAGGTTTCCACATGAATGGCTTCCTCTCTATAAAGTAGCATTCAAATGAATAAGATTTAAAGTTGGGCCAAAGGAAATCATTATAAACAAACCTTTAAAAATGAATCCAAGCCTTCCCCTTTCTAGACTCACTTCTTTACTGAACTGCCTACCCTCCCTTCTTCCCTTCTGTAGGAAGTTCCATAGGCAACTGATTTGTGTAAGTTATTAACACTAACTCCTTCTTTGTGCGTCAATTCACTGAGAAGGCTCCAGAGTCATGAGAAACTTGTGTGTGCTTGCTTTTTCTTCACCTAATTTCAGGCTAATTTTTGATCTGTGGGGACTCTGGGAAGTGAAATTTTGCCACTTTATGCCTTGTTTCATTTTCGATTCTCTTTGAAGGGCTACTTTGCATGTGTGAAGCTTCTGCAGTGACAGAAAGCCTGACCTTCGACAGGCTCTACCTTCAAAAGGGCTCTGCACTTCGTGTGGTGCCACTGTAATCTGCTGTTTAGAATCATTGTGCAGAATATATGGGGAGCATGCACATTTTGCAATTTCTCATAAGATTGGAATTCTAGTGAATTCTAGACTCTAGAGAGATTCAGGTGAGTCACCAGATGACAGAGACACATCTGTGGTGAGTAGTCAGAGGGCTGACAGCCAGGAAACCTCTCAACTTGCGGCTTAGCCAGAACTTACTCTACTTCAAAAGTATGAGGGTGGTGATTTCCATCCTACTAAACATGAACAACCAGAGGTACTTAGAATGTTCTTTCTGCCTTTTATTACTGCCCAGTGCAAGTTAACTATTTTGCTAGAGAGGATAAAAAGGAAATGGGAAAGGAGGTACTAGTGTCTCTCTATTTCTTTCAATCATTTAATACAGCAGTAAACTAACAGAAGAATGTGTCTGTGGAGGACTCACACATTGGAATGTGTGGCAGAAACAGTGGAGTTTGTGAACACCTGCTGTTCTGGTAAGAGCATAGTGTGCATTTACAAACAAGCTCAGAGATCCCAACTGCTGTTGGCTTCCTGTTTAGGTTGCTATGATGCTTAATCTTGATTGCCAGTTTGACAAGATTTGGATGTATTTCGAAAACACAGGTTTGGTTTCTTTTTTTTTCTTTCTATTTTCCAAAGAGGTTTAATTAGGCGGAAAGAAACACACTCTGTTTATGTGTATCATGATACCATAGGCAGAGGTCCCAGACAGAATAAAATGGGAAAGATGAATAGTGTACCATACTTCATCTCTCTTCTTTCTAACTGTGGACATGATGTGACAAGCTGTCTCATGCTCTTTGAACCATGGTTTCATCCTCTCTCATTGCCAGGCCATTCCCATGACAATGGACTGTACTCTCCTACTATGAACCTCAAACACCCCTCCTCCCTTACATATTTTGCTGTGACAAAATGCCAAATAGTACAGAGATTTGGTGTTCAGGAGTGGGAACGCTGCTGTGATAAGATTGACCATACGGTACCTAGGCCTATGGAACTTATTTTCAGTAAGAATATGAAAGTATTTGGAACTGCAGGCTAGCAATGCCCTAGAACATTGTAAACAAAGCTTAATGGGACAGTATGGAAAAAGTAAGTGAAACCGGAATTCCAAGAGAAAATCCAGACAATAGAACTTTCAGAGATCAACAAAGACTGAGTTAGGTGGGCTAGAGGCCATCAGGATTATATTCTGTAAAAATATCTGTCTAAATTCTACATGTGCCCTGAAAAATATGAGTAAGGGTATATTCAAAAGAATTCCTGGGTAATTTATCAGAGGAAATACAAGACATTATGACATCCAGGATGTGGCATGTTAGTACTCACTGCTTCTAGCTCTACTCTGAGAAAGAGCAGAGTAATATGAAAATGTATGATAGGTCAAAAAAAGAATTATGAAAGTCTAAAGATGCAGACAAAGTAGGTGCATACAAAGCAGCTATTAAGGAGATTACTGTCATTAAAAAAGCAATCTCTTTCACTGGGATAAGTAAGACTCTACCAGTGGACAGCTCTAACTATTGACACCACTAGAACAGAGAGACTCCAAAGTGAGAGTGCCACTGAAAGGACTCTGGGCAAAGAACCATCTCCAAGGGAAGTGTTTTTTGCAGGTTTACCTGCTAAGGCACAAACAGGCCATTAAAGCTGTGTTAGAAAAAGACATCTTGAAGTGACAGCTGAACTTGATTGAATAATCCCCATTGTTCTTTTTTTTAAAGAAGCATAAAAATATAAGAGATTTGGGGCTAGGGAGATTTGCATCAAGGTTCTGTAAAACTGCTAAGGCCTGAAAATAAGCAGCATGGTCAGGTCTCTTGCAAGGGGGCCCTGAGAGGCTACTGCATGATGAGGTGTCAAGTTGCAACGGAGACTACAGCACATTGAAGGTACCTGGATCATGACTTCACATCCACTGAGGGACTCTCAGGTGTACAGTAGAACAAGTCCAAGTTAGAAACTGGCTAAATGTACTCCATAAGGTGGAAGAACTGAAAAATGGGCTCCCTAAGCTCATTGGTGCATATGACAGCATTACAGTTTCCTAGACACTGAACATGGAACTTCAAGGTATGGTACTGGCCTTACTGAGTTAGCAATTTCTTTAGTTTAATGTTTCTTGGCTATCCTTTATTTTGGAATGGGAATGTTTGGTCTGTGCTACTGTATATTGGATGTATGTAATATTTTTTTGTTTTTAACTTTTAAATTGACTACAGTTAGGAATTTCTTTGAGTGTAGAAGAGATATTGAGATTTTGGGTAATACTAGAATTATTATTTGGAGAACTTTTATGGATGAACTAAATTCACTTTGAAGGCCACGGGTTGGATGCTCTGTTTTAAAAGTTGGTTATTGAGTTTATAAGACTTGTGATAGTTAATCTTGATTGTTAGCATAACAGTATAAAATCTCCTGGGAAAGACAACTAGGTTGTTTGTGAATGTTTACAGAGATGTTTAACTAGGAACATCATACCATGATCTATAACCCAGACTGAATACAGGAGGGAAAGCAGGTGGAGCACGGGCATTCATCTGTCACTGCCTGCTGACTGTGCGAGCTATGTGACCAGGTGTCTCTTGCTTCTGCTCCAATAGCTCTGGTGACTTTCACCAGCACTTTCCTTGCCATGACAGGGAAATATACTCTTATGCCAAAATATATTCTTTTATTCTAGTGTAGCATTTGTCAGGTATTTTGTGGCAATAAAGAGAAAATAATTAATACAAGTGCAGTGGACATTTTAAAAAATGACATACTTTCAAGCACTCTAAGGTTCAGGAAAAAGTATCAAATAAAATACAGTTTTCATTTTAGTAATGGACAACTAGTGTTCATGGTATTGACCAATTTTTCATTTGGGGGCCAATTTTGCTTTCAGGTGCTTTGGGGGTGAGGGATGGAGTGTTATGATTAAAATGCTGGGTGCTACATTTATGTGAGATAGACTGGTGATGGTTGATCTTGGTTTTTAATGTGATAGAAGAACACAGTAAGACTCCTTTCCCATACAGGAATTGTACCTCCTGGTCCCTGCTCACTACCCTGTGGGTGTCCTACTTCCCTGTCTGTGTCTAGCTTGCTGAGAATCAACACCTGCAACTTTTCTTACTGTAATAGTCTGAGATATGTCAATATCAAATATTTTCTTCTTAGGGCTTCTTTATATAATCTTTGTAACTTGTACTTTGCATAAAATCATCTTCTACATTTGTATATATACACTCACATGCTTTCTGGAGATGTGTATTTTCTTCTAATGTGTTTCCAGTTAAGAAAATGGTACACTGAATTTCTATTTCTTTAAAATCTTTCATATGTTACATTATGTAGGCTCCAGAAAAAAGTGATTTGATTTCTTATAATTGATATAAAAGATCACATAGCAACATAAGTGGACTTCAAATACAGGTAAATACTTATTCCTCATTCCAAGCCAGGGTTTTATATGCATGTAGCAGGTGCTTGGTTTGTTTTAGTTCAAGGAGTAAGAGTTAGATGCTGATCTTTAGTGATTATTGTGCCTTTAAAATAACAATTTTAAAAGGATAACATACTGTAATCTAGTCAGCAGGAGTATTTTGGCTGTGTGTGTATGTGTGTGTGTGTGTGTGTGTGTTTGTGTGTGTGTGTGTATGTCTATGAATTTTCTAAGAACAGACTTCCCTTTTGGTTAATTTACTTCTTATTTGTAAAACTCACTTTTAAGGAAAATTGTTCTGTCATTAGAAGTGATTAATCCACCTCCACATTTTCTATCATCACTGCATTTAATTAACATGGTGTTTCCTTCCTTTGAGAGATTAGCAATTAAACAGTTCCAACTCACCTCATCAACACACACCTGAAAAATTAAAATAGATGCCTGTTCTTAATTGTTGTTGCACAGTCGTCTCCTTGCGTGATGACCTTCAACTGGTTTTCTTTTCTTTCTTTCTTTTACTTCTTTCTCTTTTTTTTGTAGCTTTTCATTCATATGAAGATTCATTTCAAATAATGTTCTGAGGTTTTCAGAGACAGATTCCTACATTTTAGTAATCATCAACTGAATTAAAATAAATGCACTCGGCTTTCCGCTCCTCCTTGTTCCAGAGACAGCTGCATCTTGTACAGTGCCACCCTCGTCCCATAGACAAGATGGTGAAGTTCGGTGTGATCGGATTTGGCTGTATTGGGTGCCTGGTTACCAGGACTGTCTTCTGCTCTGCATCTGGCAAAGTGGAGATTGTTGCAATCAATGTCTCCTTCATTGACCTCAACTACATGGTCTACATGGTCCAGTATGACTCCACCCATGGCAAATTCAATGGCACAGTCAAGGGTGAGAATGGGAAGCTTGTCATCAACGCGAAGCCCATTACCATCTTCCAGGAGCGAGATCTGCTAACATCAAATGAAGTGATGCAAGTGCTGAGTATGTTGTGGAGTCTACTGACATCTTCAACACCTTGGAGAAGGCCAGGGCCCATTTGAAGGATAGGACCAAAAGGGCCATCATCTCTGCCCCTTCTATTGATGCCCCACGTTTGTGATGGCCGTGAACCACAAGAAATATGACAACTCACTCAAGATTGTCAGCAATGCATCCTACGTCACCAACTCCTTAGCTCCCCTGGGCAAGGTCATCCATGACATCTTTGGCATCATGGAAGGGCTCATGACCATGATCCCTGCCATCACTGTCACTGAGAAGACTGTGGATGGCCCCTCTGGAAAGCTGTGGCATGATGGTTGTGCGGCTGACCAGAACATCATCCCTGCATCCACTGGTGTGGCCAAGGCTGTGGGCAAGGAAATCTCGGAATGGAATGTTCTCTGGCATGGTGTTCCATGCTCCTATCCCCAGTGTATCTGTGTGGACCTGACATGCCACCTGGAGGAACCTACCAAGTATGATGGCATCAAGAGGGTGGTAAAATGGGCATCTGAGGGCCCACTAAAGGGCATCCTGTACTATACTGAGGACCAAGTTGTCTCTTGCAACTTCAACAGTGGCTCCCACTCTTCTACCTTTGATGTTGGGGCTGGCATTGTTCTCAATGACAACTTTGTAAAGTTCATTTTCTGGTATGACAATGAATATGGCTACAGCAACAGGCTGGTAAACCTCATGGCCTATATGGACTCCAAGGTGTAAGAAGCCCTGGACATGCTTCCCCCTTACCCCAGCAGGACACTGAGAGCAAGAGAGAGACCCTTGGTTGCTGAGGACTCCCTGTACCAACCTGGCTCCCCCCAAGCTGAGCATCTCCCTCACAATTTCTATCCCAGACCCCTGTAATAACAGGAGGGAGCCAGGGAGCCCTCCCTACCCTCTTAAATACCACCAATAAATGTTTGCTGCACCCTGTCAAAATAATGCACCCCTCCTAATATATTCATATTAAAGACCTATAAAAAACATTTATTTCTTAAGCAAAACTACAAGTTTAAAGTAAAATGAAGCTGAATTTGAGACCAGGACTTTGCTTCCTTAGAGACTGAATAAACTATGCAGAATAAAGTAGAAGAATTAGTGGCCTTGTCTTCTACAAACATGGACTTGTTTTATTGCAGAATCTTGGCTTCACTAAATGGTCAGTGCTTTTCATGTTGCATTTAGTCATGTGATTATGCGCATATTAGATGTGCAAAGTGATAGTTAAAATTGGCAAGGCTTTCTTGCTGATATTTCAATGATTTAGTATTTGTCACAAGTCTATTGGTTGGCAACAAGAATGGTCTCATTTAAAATTAATTCTGAGCAATGATCTGTGGCCTTAGGTGCAGGAGTCATGTTGCAGATGTATCTTGGGACGAAGCTTCATTGCTCTGCATTTTGATCAGTTGTGATTTTCTGTACTGCTCTCTGTTTGTTGCAACAGTTGTTTCCTTGAGGAGTAAACTTTTTCTAGAACAAACTATCGCCTTGTCTCTGTCATCCAGGATTAGGCCTTGGGGACTATGAAGAATGATGTCCACAGAATGAAGAGAAAGAGCACTCAGTACATAAATTCATTAGACAGCAAGAGAAGAAAAAACTCTTATGGAATGGGAAGTGCTCGAATAGTGAGAAACAAAAACACATGTCATGGAGCATGAGATTATAAAAGAATGTTTGGTGGGGTAAAGAATGATTGGTGTAGTCCCTGGGCATGTGATGACTTATTTCTTCCTGGAACAAGAGCTGCATGGACTGGTAAGTTTGTTGAAAGGATACTGAGTTCAGAGTCTGGTAATCATGGAGCTATCTGTGTCTACTGACATTAGAAGTGTTTGCTTCCTTCTCCATGACTTGTTTCTTACTGCCTAGGGATCATCTGACACCCATTCTAAAATTATTTAGGGCAATCAAGTCTATAAAGAGCTAGGGTTTATTTTGGTTCGCAGATTTGGGGATTTAGGCTATGATAGTTGTTTTGATCCTTGGACAAGAGAACACATCATATGTGGCAATAAGATAAAACAAAATCATTCACTTAATGACCAGGACTCAATAAAGAAAAAGAAAGAAGCTAATACCATTTAGTATCTTTTGAGAGTTCACCTTAAATGATCTAAGGATCTCTTCTAGAGCTAACTCTCAAAAGTTCCATGAGTTCCTGATAGTACCACTCTGGGGACTAAATATAAATATTTGTATAAAATATATAGACATATTTTATAAATAAATACATGGTCATTGGAGGTAGACCATTCTGGATCTAAACTACAGCAGTAGTTAAAGTATATCTTGCGGAAGGAATACAATATCGTTAAGATGTCTTCTAAAGTGACAGTTCAAGCCAAAAGAAATTTGTATGTGTGTGTGTGTATGCATATATATGTATATATATGCCATATATAATGATATATCATATATATTACACACACACACACACATATATATACATATACATATATACATATACATATACATATATATATATATATATATATATGGCACTGCTCTACAATAAGCTCTGCCTTAGTTCCCAGAATCTACTTGGCATCTCCACACAAAGATCTCATGTGAACTATGGTTTCAGTGCATCCTAAAACAAATACATGGTCTTCTCAACCAAGATTGCTGTTGGAAGACACAACATTCATTATGGTTGGCACTCTCCCCTACTCATCTGCAAAGCCAAGGATCTGAATACTTCCTCCTGTCTTCTTGGCCCAAATGTCAAGCTGTATAGCCTCTATTTACCCCCAAGCTAGGTCTATGCTTGTATTACACTGTCCTGTACTTACTATACATCGTATTTACCACAGTAATCAATTGCTAAAATGTGTTATTGCTCACACATTTATCTCACCCAATAGAGTGAAAAAGCACAAGAGCTAGAAATAATTTGTGTTCCTGCCATGTCTTGACTCCTTGCTTGGTTGCTACCCAACAGTTACCAGGCACTCCAATGAGGCTGCTGTGTTAACAAGAAACATGATTGCTATTAGAAATGAGCCCCAAAAGACTTCACTGATATCTCTGATCTTCTTTGGTGACAATTCTTTAGAGGCTGTGTCCTAAGTATGAAGATTTTTCAAAAAAAATGAGACTGGCTGGCTAGCATCATGACTTGATGGCGAGTCAGACTGCTCTAACTTGCTACATGAGGAAGAGGGAAACATTTCTGTGTTACAATTTTAGAACTGGTACAAAATAGACTATCAGGACTAATACAAGTATTAGTCCCTCAAAAGTAATAATTTTCGCTATAGAATCTTATGTTTGATATAGATTTGAGGTTGGGTAGTGATTGGCAAGGCAGATGATGAGCTATGCTATATCTTGGAAATACTTCAGAACAATTATTGTCTATAATATCCTTGGAGAGAGAGTGTGAAACTCGTGGATCAGCAACTGTAGTAAAAAGTAATTGAAGATGTTGAAATGTGAATATATTATCTGCTACACTAGGCTGTATTGGCATGCTTCTCAAAGACAAAGAAGAACTCAGAATATGTGGCTAATTTTCAAGAGACTGCCATGCTCAAAGGGTTGCAAATTCCAAAGCATTGGAAGCATAAAAAGCAAGAAGTAAGGTATTGAAATAAAAGTTTTTGAGCTGTAGTCTTACTGTAGCAAAACTTCATGGCCATGATCAGAATAGTGGTTTTATTTGGTTTTTGTTTTCTCCTCTCTGAAGCTGACATATGCGAGTACTGAGGAAGCAAATAATAAAAAAAGGTTCGAAAAGGCTGATTTTATGTTCTGAGAAAATACCTTGGTGTGGTTATAGATAAGTAGATCAGTTTGGAAGTAAATGAGTCAGAAACTCTGAGATTTATCTGGAATTATAGCGTGAAAGAAATTATTAGCCAAAGAAATAGTGCCAGATCCCAGTTAAGGTAATGAAGCTGGTTAAACAAGGAAGAATTCTCCAGAAGGCAGGTCTAGGGTAATTTAAAACAGACAGGATCTTTCTCTGAGATGGCAGCATTAGACTCTCAGCTGGGCTTTTCCAGCCAGTGCGGACTGCTTGGCAAATCCTGCCCTGCAGAGGTCTGTGCTGGCCTATGCCTGACTCTCACTCTCCTAAATGGCATGCCCATTGTCCTGTCCTTGTCTATGGAGTGAGAGGAAAACTCTCACTTTATTCTTTAGTTGGTCCTTAGACAAATTACTTTCCCACCTGGCTGTCTCTTGAAAGGAAGGGCCCTGATGGTGGGGGTGGGGTGGGGTGAAGTACCTGAATGACTTTGAACTTGTATATATGACTATACATATATAATATTCATTCACTCATTCTACTGGTCTGTTCCTCTAGAGAACCATGACTAACACTTCCCGGCCTCCACCTCAAGCAATGAACTCAGAGGCCATATTTTGTGTTAGTAGAGACTGAAGGAATCCGGTCATTTTTTGGTGTGTTCTGAATATATGATGTATGATGTCTATTCCAACTGCTGCATTCTTTTTAAACTTTTTTTTTCTTCAGGATTTAGTCTGACTTTAAAGTTAGCGCTAGTTAACAGTTGAGACAGATCACTCTTATTCTTCAAGTCCAAGTTGAACTTCTTAGCTCAGGAAAAATGACCTCCTTTCCTCCCTAGCCAGCAGTTATTCTTTAGCTACAGGAGTGGCTTTGCCTGTGTTCAGCTTTAAGCAATTCAGTAGGTGGCAGCATTGCAGAAAGGTTTAGAAATCCTGAGCTCCAACTGCCCTCACTAGCTCCAAACCGTATTCAAGAACAGCTGCTCTGTTCGCTGTGCTTTCTGTTCCATAAAGCAGGCTAACGTTGAAGCCTCCCAAACCAGCCCGTGACTGTGAGACATGAAAGCCCAAATCCCAGGGCGCGCGGCTTTTAGAATCAGAGGCCAAGCGAGTGTCACTTGAGGGCGGTGACCCAAGACCAAACCCTGATCTCTGACTTCGTGATAGATCTCTGGAAGCTCAGCTGAATAATGCAATACTAATGCCAGACTCTCAAATGCAAGGGGCGAACAACACTTATTCATGGATGTCTAATAGATCTCAGACTTTGTTGAAAAATGCTATTTCCTCTCTCCCCCACACTCAAAACCAGTTTGCAGTGAATCTCTGCAGGGCTCTGATGTGTCTCTGCAGTTTCTTTTCCTCTCTATAAGCTTCCACTTTGGATCTTCATCGACTCCCTAAAATAAAGCCCAATGATGTCACCTTGAGGCCTTCCTCGCCACTCCTCATCTCTTCTTTTCACCTTCGTCATAAAATGAAATCTACGGCGTCTTCATCAAAAGTGACTTAATTTGCAAAAGTGGCTCAATTTGATTGAGATTTCTTATTACCTGTCTGTACCTTCTTGGGGAAGGGTTCTTTTCCAGTTTCTGGAGATCTCAGTAGTTCTGCTTCTAGGCTAACAGTAATTTCTGGGGTGCCTTTTTCCCATTTACTTTGTTGGTGTGCCAGACAGGCTCTTTTTATTCTCCCCTCATTCTGGTTTGGATGGAGCATTCCTAAATCTATTCCAAGGTAGGTGAGACCCTGGGGACTTTAGACACAGAAGACCTGTCTAGTGCAGCAAGCACCAGTTGGTAATGATTTATGCAAGGTGCTTTTCCTCTGCTGGATAATGAACTCAGAGTTCAAGGGTATGACTCTCATTGCTTGCCCAAAGTGTTCCTGCCTCCAGCATTTTATCTCTGTTTACATAATGAATTTATGTAAGGTCAAGATCTTGGTAATTCTCATTGCTGAAAACATTACCTAGCTCCAGGCTTTGAGCTGTTTTTCCACGGGGACACGCAACGACCATTCCCTTGTGTAAGATGCAATTTTATATGATTCTCTGAAGTTAGTCACAGTACACATTCTATCGTCAGTCTTCTTCCAAAAGCAGGCTAGACATCTTAGGGCATTGACTGGTTAGGGAGTGGTCAGGGTAGTGCCCTGACCATGCTCACCTCACAAAAGCACACGTCCAAAGTAGTTTAGTACCCTGGGAGCTTATTTGATTTAGATTTATGCACTCACACCCTGGTAATACTGCACCTGGAAGCCTTGTCCTTTATCTGCAGATAGGTACACACACACAAACCATGCACTTCAAGACATCAGAACTGCCTTGACCGCTTACCTGGGTCTGGCTACATGTACCTCATCTCTAAGCTATAGTGTAACTGTCGTCAGCCTCAGAGACAATCAAATTTAGACAATTTCTATTCACGTTCATTGGTAATGTATCTAGGCATGAAGAATAGAAGGTCAGTACAACATGAGTGCATGTGGAATAATGGATAATTATTCTCCTAGTAATCTTTTATGAAGACTAGCTTATTTACCATCTTATCCCTATGCCTAACTGGAAATGCATATGACTAAAATTAGATGTGTTATGGAGAGGAGAAAGTGAATCTATGAGCTAATCTTTCAGTAAAGGCAGAGAACCACATTCACTACACCTCCTAGTTACTAAACTACTTCTCTTGAACCCTATAAAATGAAGGTCCTCGGAGTCCTTGCGATGAGCTGTCAGTCTTCACACTGTCTCCCTTGATAATCGCACTCTGGTTTTGCCTATGAGTAAAGTTACCTTGATTACTTTGCAAATTGGTGTGAGTCCTTATTTTCAATTGTTTCGATAAGAAGGCCAAGAACCTGGAAATCCTTGGTTCTGACCTGAGCACCTGTAACACTCCAAGGTGAGGAGAGGGCCAACGTGACTGAGGACAGTGCCAGCACCTGGCCTCCTTTCTTTTCCTTCAGATCTACATTGATCTCATACTCTCTGGAGTCCCGTATAAAATACTTATCCACGTATTTTATCCTTAATTGAAAGCAGTGAAATTACAGCAGTCACCTAAAATAACATGACTTGGTACCTAATGCTCTCAACATTGTCTCATCTTTCCTTTGTTTCCAGGATTTTGATCTAGCCTGAGAGTGCTCACAACCAATGGTTTAATTAATATTAGCTGAAAATAATCTTCCATATTACTTAAATATGTAAAGAAGAAAATGTAAAAAAAATGACTATTTAGAAATGAAGCAGGTAAAAGTAGTAGAGGGGAGAAGAAAGTCTTAAATTATATTACATATGTTACTAGACAGCAACGTATCAAAGAATCATGAATGACAAACTTCCAAAGTAGATTTTTATCCCAAAGAACTTCACAAGTCTACACATCAACACCACTTATTTTTATCCTGAGTTCTCCTCATGTTTTAGAAAATAAAATAAATTTTATTTATTTGAGGATAATGTGTAAAAACATACTGAGTTATAGTTGGAATGCTTATTAATTGCATGATTTTATTGATTCAATGATTTGATACCATTTTTTACTGCTGAAATTTGTGCTCACTCCTTATATTAGAGACAAAGGATATGAGGTCATAGATTAATTAGTCAGGGTTGCCACTACTTACTATGGTACAAATCAGCCATGAGATATGCAGGGTCTCGTAGGCACTGAAAAGGACAGTGGTCTTAGAAGCCATTGATGATGGAACCCTTCTTTATGATCAGCTTTGGACTCTACCCTCCCCCCACTTACCATATGCAAAGTAGAGGTATTAAGGCTATAGTTAAGTCCATTGAGGCAAAGCTACATCTTCTAGTCAGAAGAATAAAATATGAGCTCTGCCTCTTGCCCTGGGTGGAGACATTCTGATCTGTCCCCGAAGATTACAGCTTTGCATGCTGCACCAACCATTAGTGATTATTCCAACTGAGCCTGTCAATCATCTGGTCAGGAGACCACTGCTCAGGAAAGCCAATTCATCTGAAGACAGGGTAAAGAGCTAGGAATAGTTACCTCCTTAATATAACACTGTACTTATATACTCTAGGAGCCACTGCAGTTGCTTACATATCTTCACTGCTAATTCTGTCTGACTTTAAATTTTTATTATTTTTTTTAGAATATCTTCTATGAGCAGTGTATCTTTATTATTTTTAGATCTCTCTCTCTCCATAAAACTCCTTCCATGTTCTGTATTCCCAAATTCATGGCCTCTTTTAAAGTTATTACTGTTACTTGTACACACACACACACACACACACATACACACACATACACACACTGTCCGTTTAGTATTGCTACTATATACATGTATACAGGGCTGATTCTTTGGGAATGACATCTTATGAAGGAAATTGACAATGAAGACATTGGATTCTCATTCTCTTGGTAGCCATTGACCACGTGTAGCTCTTTATTTGGTGGTGGAATCATGTACAATTTCCCCTGTTCATTTTGGGATGTCAATTTGTTTTTTTATTCTGCTGGTCTTGTTTAAAGTCAACATATTGTCGAGATTATAAGGCTACCTTTTCCCTATCCTACATAGGGTATGATATCTATCTGTGGATCTGGGTATCTGGCTCTTACAATCTTTCTGATTCCTCTTCCATGATTTTCTCTGAGCCTTAGGTGTAGGGATTATGTTGCAGACATACTAGTTGGGGATGAACATCCCATTGTTTTCTTATTCTCTGCATTCTCACCAGTATAATTTCTAACTATATTATAAATGCTTATTTTTACAGCCAAATGTAAATGTAGTCTTCATCAAATAAGCTTAGTTTTGGAACAGAAGGAGACTATTTCAGAGACTCACAACCCTTTGAAATGCAGAAAGTCAGGGACAGTCTGCTGTCTTGATGTCTAACTCAAGTGGTATGGTTCTCTCCCCTTTCAATCTCCTCTTTGGATAGTGCCCCAAGTTTTAAACATATTTGCCCAGACATTGAGTTTTCTCATTATTGCTTTGAAACCTAACTTCCTTTCTATAACTGATTGCTGATCCATATTGCTGACCTTAATTCAAAAATTTGTAACATCATATGTTCCTCTTCCCCATATCTTTCCTCCTGGTAGATGGTGTGATTTATAGTTTCTCTAAACTATGGGTTTGTTTGTTTGTTTTGTTTGTTTTTTGTTTTTGTCTCAAACTCGGTTGAAATGGCCCTCCAAGTCTTTCTGAATCTTTCTAAACTCTTTTATCAACAGGACTAAGAAATTATAGAAAGGCAACCCTAATTTTCCAATAATCTCCACCTTGCCCAAATTCATTGCTGAATACACAAAGAACTTAGACATCCATCAGAAGATACTTTGAGGTCCCTTCCAATATCAGGCCTATGGTAGAATGGAATGGCTAGGCAGAATACAGTTAATTTTGGGGAAATGTTTCTACTGTACATTGACTCAGTCCATTCTATTGTAGTTACTAAGAGTAAGATATTGATTGGATCTTACTGAAGCAATTGGTTGACTTGAAGAGGATGATTTCTGCTGTCCTGTCCTTGACCACAATTCTTTTAATTGAGTGCAGAGAAGGATGCAGGCAATGTTTTCTGTGTGTCATGGATGGGTGTATATGGTGGTATGACTGGCATGGGCCATGATTTGCCACTTAATAGTTTTTTGACTCTTCTCTTAACTCATCCTTTGTGACATGTCTGAAACAATGAAGATGGCTCTTTCCATAGCTTTTCTTGGTCAATTGATGCCGTAGTAAATCTGGTAGAAGCTAGTGCTTTCTGTTTTGTCTCATTGGGCTCATTTCACACTCCTAGACAGTGTGCTTTTTCTTCTTCCATTTCTCAGTAATATAGTTCTCCAGTATTAGCTGTGTTTAGCACAAAGCTTTCTACCTTTATGTGCTGTTAATGTACGTTTTATGACTCTTAACATAAGAAGTACCACTTTAACTCAAATATCAGAGGGCATAGCTTTTAGCCTAGCCCAAATCTCCCCAATTTGCATCCTACCCCCAGATCTACAGAAGACACTCTGGGATTTTGAGTGGAAGAATATAATACACACCATGTGCCAGTCATTCATTCCATGCAAACACTAGAAGTAGTCTTGGCCTAAGTCCTGTGCTGACTTCCTGCAAAGATTGGCCATGATTTTTTCTATATGTGTTTGCATAGCCCTAGAATATCTCTCCCCTAGAAGTTTGCTTCCTGTGGCCTTCCTGACATAGACACTCTGGATTTTGACCCTCAGACATAATAGGTTCCAAATCTTGCTGTACATTGGCCTTAGGTATTCTCAGCCATATGGAAAAGTCATCCTTTGTTCAGTACTTATGGACTAGCATCGCAAATGCAATAAAGTTTATGTTGATTCAGTCAGACATATTAACTGCACCCACAGAGTCCTTTCTTAGACCATTTCACAAAATGGTCAGGACTCCTCATCAGCAATGAATATCCACTGTCTCCATAAGGCTGTTTAGACTAATTATCCACTTCTCAGACCAGAGACGTACAAGATCTCTACACCCCTAGTGTCAATCAAGATGTTCAATGTGTCCTATTTCTTTCATAAATTAACTTATCACCTATCACTACCTTTATATGACCCATGAAACTCTATGATGACAGTTACCTGTTGCGGGAGATATTTAAATAGGTGGCACCCGATCTGTCTTGTGATACGGTGCCGCCATGTTCTTGACTAGGCTAGGCCTGAGGTCATGAGCAGTGGCGTGTTCTCGATGCTTCCATGGCTCAGAACACAGGCTCAGGCAGCCAGAGACACCAGCCTTGCCACCCACAAGATGCCAGCGTGGGAGATAGCTCTGCCAATTTTCCACGCTGTCTCCACAAGGTTGGGCTGAGCCCAGACCATTCCGCCATCCACACAGTATCTGGTAGGAATGAGACTTAATGCTTAAAGATTAATCAATGGTTTTATATGTTTGGTAATGCTCAATAACAAGATGCCCAAACAATTGGAGGTGTTTCCCAATTAACTAACCTAGATATAAGTTGTTACCCAGGACTTCTCTCCATATACATGCATGGCTGTCTATCTTCCTACATCTCTGCCTCTCTCTGCTCCTCCTCCTCTCTTTATTCCTCCTCTTTCTTTCCTTTCTCCTTCCAGCTTAGCTCCTCCTAACTTGTGGGGAAAATATGCCACTACAGTTACTTCATCTTTAAATAATAGTTACTGAGGATCAGCTGTGGAGACAGATGTGAAACACCTAGCATGAGCATTTTGTTAAGCTTCAAATGTAATCTATATGACTGAATGTATTTTAATTGTCATTTTGTGATAAGCTAATAGAAACTTTAATTCATAAATCTAGAAAACAGTAAAACATGCTTCTCATCCAATGCGTGCATATACATAATTCCTCTTCTCTGTAGGTATAAATCTATGAATGCTGAAGTTTCTTTATAAAATGGCTTTATATTTGCATGGAACCTATGCACATTGTCCTATATACATTTAATCATTTCTAGATTGCCTATAATACCTAATATAATGAAAACGATACAGTTTTCCCCATATATTTTTAATTCACAATTGGCTACATCCTTGGATGTGGTGAATATAGATGAGAAAGGCTAACTCTACCCCTTGCCTGCACTGTCAATTTTAAATGAAATAAAATAAAGCATGAAGAGTTTCAGTTGTAGTAGCCACAACATCTATAGTTCAAGTTCAGTGATTGCTATGGCAGTTGGGTATCAATTGATGGCAGAGGATACAGGGCATTTCCATCACTCTTGAAAGTTCTCACAAATAAGGCTGTTCCTAAATCCAGTAAAGCATCTATTAGTTTTTACTTTTGACTTTATTTTTCAGTGTACTACACTTTAAAAGATATAACTAAAACATACTGAGGCAGAGCTATGCTCTGTGTTCGTCAAGGCATTGGAAGAAATCAGCAATCACAGAGGCAATGGCTGTCAGGTAGCACTGGCAAACTCCAGGTACCTAAGCTGTGAAAGTCCAGCTAGAAACAAGACATAGCTGCCACAAAGCTCTTGTTTTTTCACCTCTACTTTATCTTCATTTAATATTTAATGTCTGCTTACCAGACCAGTCATGCTTGTGTTCTCTTTCTTTTTCTCCATGATAGTTTTTCTCTAAGAGTACAGAATGAGATGCAGTTGGAAGCCCTGTGTCAGATGCCAGATATATGGGATGCCTTTTGCTTGTCCAGTTGCAACTCTTTTCTGCTTTTTATTTAATAAGACATCATCTTCTTGCCTTGTATCTTTTGTTTCCTTTTTGTCTGTAGTTTTTCCTTTCCTAGTTTTATTTATCTTTCTATACGAACCACTATTCTCACTCTAATTATTTTTTTTCCAATTATACTTTAAGGAACTGGTATACTTCCACTTTTCTTATACTGAAAATAGATTATTTTTTTGCTTATACAATATATGTTGATTATAGACCGCCTTCCCTCTACTCTTCCCAGTTCTTCCCTATCTCCTTGCCCCTTGCATCCACTCCCTTTCTGTTTCTCATTAGAAAAAAAGACTTCTAAGAAATAACAATCAAAGATGACAAAGTAAATATAAGATGAAGCAGAAACTGCTGTATCAAAGTTGATATGACATCAGAAGGAACAGAATCCTAAGAGTAGACACAAGAGATTGACTTGAGAGACTAAATCTTTTGGATCCAGACTCCATCTTATAAGACCCAACCTAATTTTAAACTCAAGAAAATCAACAGGCCACTGGGTTACACCCAACAAAACCTGTATTTCCAGGTTATTCCCCCAATAAACCCAGAGTCTACCACCAGTTTCCAAGATATTTCCCAGCAAATCTGTGCCTCCAGGTTACAAGCCTGCCCCTGTCAAACAACTACCAATCAGGAAGAAAGCAGAAGTTAAATTTATGGTTTGGTTCCCAGCACCATCCAATTATGTTAAAGGACACCATAGCAGAGCTAGAAACACTCACCCCCTCCCTTGCCCATTTTCTGTAAAATCTTATCCCAATGAGTGTTTGGGACTTTTTTTCCACCAAAACTGTCCTGTGGGTCAATGGTAAGTTAAGCCCAAGCTCTAGTTTGTAAATAAAGCCTCTTGTATGATTGCATCTGATTGGCTCCTGATTGATTCTTCTGGGTTCATGAATATTCCCTTGGTACTACATTTTGGTACATTGGCCAGGAAGTTCCCTATGACTTTCAGGACTACCGATCTGGAAGGTCTAGATGCCAGCAAATCCAGTCTAGGTTTTTCTATATGTTTGTTTGTGTAGCTGTTTCCTATCTGTCTGTATGCTAAATTTGTGTTAAGAGCTCCCTGTTTGTCAGCACACTAAATCTGTTTGTGTGGTCTGTGCTGTGGAGCAGTTTGGTTCCACACAGCATCCTGGTCTGTGTTGGAGGTTTGTGTACCGTGTATCTGTATGGCACTGCAGTCTATGCTGTTCTTTGTTCATAAAGTTTGAGTGGTGCCACATCTGTAATTCTGTTCTTAACAAGGGCCTTGAGTATGTATCCATGGCCAGGATGTGTTTAAAGTAGTCATACTTGGGGACTGGCCAGGAGACATTCTGAGCCCCGATCTGGGCATAAGCTTGGAGAGCCAAAGTTGCTCACCAATCTGATTACTTTTGTCCCTTTCTGACATGGAGGAAGGAATTTCTTTTCCTGTGTGTGAACACAAACTTCTGTTTTTTTTCTTGTGTCTGCCTGATAGAAAGGAAAGGTCGAACTTGTGTTTTATGTGTGATATCTGACAGAGAGGAAGGGTTGAGTTTCTTTTTGTGTGTATGAATGCCACTTTCTCGTTGTTTCTTGTTTCTGCCTAATAGAGAAGAAAGGTCAAACGTGTGTTTTTGTATGTTATCTGACAGAGAGGAAGGGATGAATTTCTATTTTTGTGTATAAGTGCCACTTTCTTGTTTTTCATTTTTGCCTGCTAGAGAAGAAAGGTCTAGTTTGTGTTTTTGTGGGTCATACTTGTGTTTCTCATTACAAGGTGACTTTGCTGGACCTATCAACATGGGACAGGCACTTTCAACCCCATTAAATTGTTTCTTAGTTATTTTAAGGATGTTAAAACTAGGGTGGGGGTGGATAATCTCTAGGTCATTTTCAAGATAAATTGATCACATTCTGCAGGGAAGAATTCCCGTTTTCAACATCAGTTGATCCCTAGAAAGATCCTTTGACCTGAGATTGGTTCAAAGGACCGAGAAAGTCATTTTCAAACTCAAATTTGGTCACTTGGACCAAATACCTTATGTGACAGTTAGGGTAGACTTCCTAGCAGACTTGTCCTCTTGGCTTAAACTTTTTCTCTGCAAAAATATGCAGAAGCTACCTTGCCTTAGCTACAAAAAGCCCTAGGTTATAAAGGAAGAGATACAGGACCATCCATCTTCTTCTGCTTTACTCCTCTACCTGGTCTTCCCAGGAGTAACAGAGGAGGACAGAGGAGGATGCTATCTTTCTATCCTACTTTATTTAACCCCTCAGGCAGAACAGATGTTTCCATAGGTAGTTCTGCCTTAGGTATCCCCAATCACAGGTTCGGGTAGAGAGACCTGCTGCAAGGACATGAAGCTGATGGGGACTGCCTCCACAACCAGAGTCTGTCATCCTTCCCTTGCATGCAGCTTGGGTGGTTGATGACCAAGAAAACCAACTTTATCACTATCGTTCTTTTGCCACCAGCGACCTTTATAACTGGATAACTCAATATTCTCCCTTTTCAGACAACCCCAGAGATCTAGTCAAGCTCTTAGAAACAGTTCTCTTTACCAACTAGTACACTGGGGATGATTGTCAACAATTTTTGCAGGTTCTTTTCACCACAGAAGAGAGGAAGAGAATGTAAGCTGAGGCCAGGAAGCTGGTTCCTAGTTCTACAGGGAACGCCACTAATAAGCAAGCAGTTATTGATGCTTGCTTTCTCCTAACTTGCCCAGTTAGACTGGGACTTTAACACCATTGAAAGTAAAAGGAGGATCTTGGTTTACTGTAAGGCTCTGCTAGCGGGTCTCAAGGCAGCTGCAAGATTTGTGGGCACAAGAAATCTGGCCAAAGTGCATGACATTAGGCAAGGAGAAAATGAACAACCTGAAAATTTCTTAGAGAGCATGAAAGCATTCCAATAATACACCTTCATGAACCCTGTATCATCAGAAGTAAAAGCAGCAAATTTAGCTTTTACTAATCAGGCAGCACCAGATATTGGGAAAATGCTCCAGAGTATTGAGTGGTTAGGAGAAAAGAATGTGATGAATTTAGTGATAGTGGCAGAAGGAAAAGAGACTACAAAGGACAAGCAGATGAGAAGACACAGACTTGAAACCTGACAAAGATCTTGTTGGCAGACATGGCCAAACCAGAAGACTGGTAGGAGATGCTTAAAACAGATAGTTTCTGAAGAAGATGGTAAGGGAGGCCCCAAGGTTTGAGAATACCCCCACTTGAGAAAGAATCAATGTGCTTATTGCAAGGAGGAGTGCCAATGAGCTAGTGAATGCCCCTAGAAGAAGCCTATCCAAACCCTGGCCTTAGAGGATAAAGAAAAGGGGTGGAGGGGGGAAGGGTTTGTATCCCTTCTGGAAGCTCAGGGTAACCCTAGAAGAGGAGGGGAAGCCCATCAATTTTTTTTTTTTTGAACAGTAGAGCTCAACATTCTGCCTTGATAAAATCTGAAGGTAAAGTTTCTTCAAAGAACTTCTGGGTCTAAGGGGCAACAGGAAATAAGCAATACTCATGGACTACCCAAAGACCAGTGAACTTGAGAGTGGGCAGGGTAACACACTCATTCGTTGTTGTACATGAATGTTTTTATGCCCTATTAGGAAGAGATTTTTTGACAAAAACAAGGGCACAACTGCATTTCTCCCCAGAGGGAACCAAACTATTAGATTAAAAAAGGAAGCCTATTCATTTACAGACCAACACTCTAGCTAAAGAACACCAGTTGCTTGAGCGCCTCTCCATCTCAGAGAATGAAATTACTACTTGGCTAGATAGATACCCCAATGCTCAGGCAAAGACAAGAGGAGTTGGGATGGTTAAACATCAGATTGCAATTTGGATTGATCTCAATCCAGGGGCTGAGCCTGTACCCCATATCTCTGATTGCTAAGGAAAGTATAATTCCACCTCGATATCAGGAGGCTATTATATGTGGGTATTCTGAGATCCTATCAATAGGCCAACACCCTCCTCTTGCCAGTCAAGAAGTCTGTAACTAACAATTGTAGACATGTACAAGACTTAAGAAAGGTAAACAGATGGTTTATGGATATCCACCCAACAGTTCCTAAACCCTATACCATCTTGAGGGCTATTCCTCCTTAGTCTAGTAGTACATGGTGCTGGATTTAAAGGATACTTTCTTCAGCTTACCCTTGCCACCAAGAGCCAAGCCCTCTTTGCCTTCGAATGGCAGGATCCCGAGTTTGGGATTAGCAGATAGCTGACTTGTACTTGTAAGCCCCAGGGATTTAAGAACTTGCCTACCATATTTGATGAGGCCCTCTATGAACATCTAGGTGAGTATAGAAGCCAGCACCCTAACCTGACTCTTTTATAGTATGTATATGACTTCCTGGAGGCAACAGAGACCAAGTAAGAATTACTGAAGAAAACCCAAGACCTCTTGGAGGCCCTGGGAAATTTGGGCTATGGAGTCTCCACTAAAAGAGCTCAGTTCTGCCAACCACAGGTGACCTATTGAGAGTATACATTAAAAAAAGTGCAGTATTTAAGGATAATAGGTATAGAAGAGAGTGAAGATTCCCAACTTAAAGGGCCAATAAATATCTTCAACAAATTTATATTTAAAGAATGAGATGCCCATAAACATACAAGAAACCTACAGAATGCCAAATAGACTAGACCAGAAAAGAAATACCTCCCATCACATAATAATCAAAACACCAAATGCACAAAACAAAGAAAGAATATTAAATGCAGTAAGGGAAAATGGCCAAGTAACATATAAAGGCAGACCTATCAGAATTACACCAGACTTCTCACCAGATAATATAAAAACAAGAAGATCCTGGACAGATGTCATACAGACCCTAAGAGAACACAAATGCCAGCCCAGGCTATTATACACAGCAAAACTCTCAATTACCATAGATGGAGAAACCAAGATGTTCCATGAAAAAAACCAAATTTACACAATATCTTTCCACAAACCCAGCACTACAAAGGATAACAGAGGAAAAACTCCAATACAAGGAAGGAAATTATACCCTAGAAAGAACAAGAAAGTAATCTTCCAAAAAATCCTAAGAAGATAACCACATAAACAATGCCACCACTAATAATAAAAGTAACAGAAAGCAACAATATCCTCTCCTTAATATCTCTGAGCATCAATGGACTTAATTCCCCAATAAAATGACATAGACTAATGGACTGGATATGCAAACAGGACCCAGCATTTTGCTGCATACAGGAAACCCACCTCAGTGACAAAGACAGACACTACCTTAGAGTAAAAGGCTGGAAAATAATTTTTCAAGCAAATGGTCCTAAGAAACAAGCTGGAGTAGCCATTCAAATATTGAATACAATCAGCTTTCAATTTAAAGCTATCAAAATGGATAAGGAAGGACATTTCATACTTGTCAAAGGATAAGTCAACCATCAAGAACTCTCAATTCTGAACATCTATGTGGCAAATACAAGAGCACCCACTTTCATAAAAGAAACCTTACTAAAGCTCAAAAAGCACACATTGTACCTCGCACAATAATAGTGGGAGACTTCAACATCTCACTCTCAGCAATGGACAGATCATGGAAACAGAAAGTAAACAGTGATACAGTGAAACTAACAGTTATGAACCAAATGGATTTAACAGATATCTATAGAACATTTCATCTTAAAACAAAAGAATATACCTTTTTCTTAGCACCTCATGGAATCTTCTCCAAAATAGACCATATAATTGTTCACAAAACAGGCCTCAACAGATACAAGAAAATTGAAATAATCCCATGCATCCTATCAGATCACCATGGACTAAGGTTTGTCTTCAATAACAACAAAAGACAAGGGAAAAAATAATTAAAAAAAAAGACTTTTTAGAATTTAATGAAAATGAAGATACATCGTACCAAAACTTAAGGGACACAATGAAAGTAGTGCTAAGAGGAAAACTCATAGCTCTAAGTGCTTACAGAAAGAAACTGGAGAGAGCATACATTAGCAGCTTGATAACACACCTGAAAGCTCTAGAACAAAAAGAAGCAAACACACCAAAGAGGACTAGATGGCAGGAAATAACCAAACTCAGGGCTGAAATCAACCAAGGAGAAACAGAAAGAGCTATACAAAATATCAACAAAACCAGGAGCTGGTTCTTTGAGAAAATCAACAAGATAGATAAACCCTTAGCCAGACTAACCAGAGGGCACAGAGACAGTATCCAAATTAATAAAATCAGTACTGAAAAGGAAAACAGAAACCGAGAAAATTAAAAAAAATCATCAGTTCCTACAACATAAGCCTATGCTCAACAAATTGGAAAGTCTGAATGAAATGGACAATTTTTTAGATAAATACCAGTTACCAAAGTTAAATTAGGCCCAGATAAACCATCTAAACAGTCCCATAACCCCTAAAGAAATAGAAGCAGTCATTAAAAGCCTCCCCATCAAAAAAAGTCCAGGACCAGACACTTTTAGTGCAGAGTTCTATCAAACCTTCAAAGAAGACCTAATACCATTTTTTTATAAACTGTTCCACAAAATAGAAACAAAAGGAACACTACCCAATTCATTCTATGAAGCCACAATTATGCTCATACCTAAACCACACAAAGATCCAACAAACAAAGAGAACTTCAGACCAATCTCCCTTATGAACATCGATGCAAAAATACTCAATAAAATTCTCACAAACCAAATACAAGAACACATCAAAACAATTATCCATCATGATCAAGTAGGCTTTACCCCAGGAATGCAAAGATGGTTCAATATTTGGAAATCCATCAATGTAATCCACTATATTAACAAACTCAAAGGGAAAAAAAACCCACACGATCATATCATATCACTAGATGTTGAGAAAACATTTGACAAAATTCAACATCCCTTCATGATAAAAGTCTTGGAAAGATCAGGAATCCAAGGCCCATACCTAAACATAGTAAAAGCAATTTACAGCAAACCAGTAGCCAATATCAAGCTAAACAGAGAGAAACTTGAAGCAATCCCACTAAGATCAGGGACTAGACATGGTTGCCCACTCTCTCCCTATCTATTCAATATAGTACTGGAAGTCCTAGCCAGAGCAATTAGACAAAAAAAGGAGGTCAAAGGGATACAAATTAGAAAGGAAGAAATCAAAATTTCACTTTTTGCAGATGACATGATAGTATACTTCAGTGACCCCAAAACTTCTATCAGAGAACTCCTAAATCTGGTAAACAACTTTAGCAAAGTGGCTGGATATGATTAACTCAATCAAATCAGTAGCCTTCCTCTACTCAAAGGATAAACAGGCTGAGAAAGCAATTAGGGAAATGACATTCTTCACAATAGTGACAAATAATATAAAATACCTTGGTGTGAATCTAACCAAGCAAGTGAAAGATCTGTATGACAAGAACTTCAAATACCTGAAGAAAGAAATCAAACCAGATCTCAGAAGATGGAAAGATCTCCCATGCTCATGGATTGGCAGGATTAATATAATAAAAATGGCCATCTTGCCAAAAGCAATCTACAGATTTAATGCAATCCACATCAAAATTACCATTTAATTCTTCACAGAGATAGAAAGAGCAATTCTCAAATTCATTTGGAATAATAAAAAACTCAGTTTAGTGAGAAGTGATAACATTGAAAAAGAATAAATAAAATATCCAAAAAAAACCCATAATGGAGATGGCAATTGTAGTCGAGCAGTCAAGACTTTTTGTCAACAGTTTATTACAGGAATTCCATATAATCCTCAAGGACAAGGTATTGTGGAAGAGGTCCATGGAACTTTAAAAAGATTGGTGAGACACGCTGTTGCTGAGACAAAGAATGATGCCGACCTGTGAGCTTGCTGAGTGCCCTGACAAGGGTGACTGGGGAGGTCTATTGGATATATGTTCCTGGCCCACCTTTGCTTGTCTATATCCCAGATGGGACAAGCTGCCTTGCCTCAAGTTTTTAGAATTTGTGGGACAGAGAATCAAAAAGAGAAATTATAATGTCTCTTGTATGTTTCTTAAAGGTGACCAGCTATTAGGACTGAATCATGTACTAGTCTAGAAATCAATCCAATATTGGAAATAACAGTCTACACTTGGAAAGCTGGATCTGGACATTTTCAGAAACATATTTGGAAGTTAGCTGTAGTTCACTATGATGTTATGATGGCAAGAGATAAAGTTAGGAAAGGATCTGGATTTCAAACAGGGTTAGCATATGTTTTAAGACTCTTTTAATTGTCAAGATAAGATTGGTTTTGTCTCTTCTACAGTATTTATTGTAAATAAATTGATTATAAATAAATTATTGTATAATTTCCAATTGTGTTAGTGTATTCAAACCTGGCATGTCTGTTATGGGAGTCTATCAATCAGCTTTTGTGTTACTGCCCTTAGTATTAGAAAACTTTGATTCTCTGAAAAAAGCTTGAAAGTGCTGGAAGAAATGAGTTGGGCCTTAAGCAGAAGGTAGAGAGTAGTGGGCTTGATTATTGCTGGTATAACAGCTTTAATTTCATTAATTGCTAGCACCACTGGTTCTGCAATAGCATTGACACAAGAGTTAAGACAACTATTTTTGTTAAGCATCTAGCAAAAAATGTTAGTAATGTATTGAGTATATAAAAAGATTTATGTAGGTGTCTGGAACAACAGATGATACTGTATAACCTATTCAAATTAACTGAAGGAGGTTCAGGGTTCAAGAGTTAGGAGCCATCCCAAGTGTCATGACAAATATCATTGGAGTAGTGTTACTTCTAAAATTTACAATGATTGTCATTATAATTAGAAAAAAGTTTAAAGACACCTGTAGGGTATTTAGCATAATTCTAACACTGATCTGGGTATGTTAACTTTGGATAGTGAGATTATTAATTTAAAAAATGCTGCTCTGTTGAGCTTTGATGCTGCAGATAATGTTGATAAAATTACCTATGTCCTGAGATCAGTATTTCTATTTTAGTCAAACCTCAGGAATGGTATATATAGCTCGATCAGGCTAGCCCTTCTTGTCCTGGGAATACTTCTGTTGCTGCCCATCATGTTAAAGCTTTTCTCTAACTACATCAGCAGGCTGGCAGCCAAAGTACATGAGTTGAAAATGATAATGGACCCCCGGTCAGAGTTATTAATTTCACAGTCTGGTAAGCCAAGGACAGGTAAGATTCTGCACAGTCTTACCAATCTAAGACAGAAGTACATTGCTTATGATAATGCATATTCCATGATGGGTAAGGAAGGCTTTCTTGTCAGAATGACCTAAGATAGGCTCATTCTGGTTTATGCAATGAAAAGTGGGAGACATGGAGAGCTTTTGGGGCTGCTTGGCAGGAATCTGTCAATGGTCAAGGACAAAGAAATAGGCTGCTTGGAAGGAACCTGACATAGGCCAAGGACAAGGAAATGGACTGTAGGCAAAAATCTGACATTGGGCTGGAACAAAGAAGTAATTTCAGACAGGTATTTAAATCTTAGACTAGAACAAAGAAGTAATTACAGGCAGAAATCTAAATCTTAAGCTAGAACAAAGAAGTAGGCTACAGGCATTTAAATGACTTTGGGCTAGGACAGGGAAGTAGGCTCAGATATTTTGATCATCCTGATAAGCCCTTAGAAATAGTGATCACAGGACTCTGTTTATTGTCCTGCATGTTCTTTGATTATCTGAGTTTATTGTCTTCTTTGTTTCTGGACTACTTGCATCTATTGTATTGCCAGTTCCTCAACCTAGAACTGACCTTAATACTTGCATGTAATTTAAACAGTATGAATATAAAATAGGAGGAGGAGGAGGAATGGCATAGGGGATTAATGAGTGGGGGAATGGGGAAGGGGGATGGCATCTGAAATGTAAATAAATAAAATAAAATAATAATAAAGGTCAGAGATGGTTCTCTGAGACCAGGAAAGAAACTGTACTGTGTCTTTCAACACCCATGACTTCCCACCAAGTAAAGGAATTCTTGTGGTCTGCTGGATTCTGCAGAATTTGGATACGAGGCTTTGCAGAAATATCTAAGCCACTAATTGAGGCCACCAAAGAGCCTCCTAAGAACTTTATAAATACAGTGTGACATCAGAAAGTCTTTGATGACTTAAAGAAGGCCTTAATTTCAGCTCCTGCCTTGGGGTTGCCAGATGTAACCAAGCCCTTTAACCTCTTTATGGATGGGAGAGCTGGGGTAGCAAAAGGGGTATTAATGCAGACTCTTGGGCCCTGACCAGTGGCCTGCCTATCAAACAATTTAGATGCAGTGGCCAGGGGCTGGTCCCCTTTTTTATGCATCATTGCTACAATGGCTCTCCTGGTCAAGGATGCTGTCAAACTGTCATTAGGCCAGAGCCTGACCATCACCACACCTCAGGCTTTCAAAGGAGTACTTAAACAATCCTCAATCTATGACTGACCAGTGCCAGAATCACTCATTACCAGTCTCTCCTTTTTAAGAGACTTAACTTCTACATGGATAAGTGGTATGCCTTTGCTACTACTCCTATCCATGGGGCTATTTATATACAGAGAAGCTGTCTGACAGCAGAAGGAAAGACTATTAAGTATAAAGAGGAAATCCTTTCCCTACTGAGAGCTCATTCTCACAGTTAGGAGTCCCATAAAAATACTAAGCTGAAAGTTAAAAAAATGTATTTAGAGGACCTGGTGCAGACCCATGTAGGTTCTGTGCTTGTTGGCTCAGTCTCAATGAGCTTATATATGTCTTGTTTAGTTGATTCAAAGAGCCATGCTCTCCCAATATCCTCTCTCTAAGATCCTTGTTCTCCTAGTGTTACCTTTCCCCTCTGGCACTTAAATTCTTTCTGCTTCCTCTTCTGAAGTATTTCCCAAGTTCTGTTGGGAATGATTTGATGGAGACCTCTCATTTATACTCTTTCTAAATAATGTCTGACTGTGGGTCTCTGCATCTGTTCCTATCTACTTCTGGAGGAAATCTTTCAGATGATATCTGGATAAGGCACAAACCTATGAACTTTTCAGAATATCATTAGGAATCATTTAATTGACACTATTTATTTATTTATTTATTTATTTTATTTTGACCAATAGTGTTTGGTTTTATCCTAGGTCTTTGGTTCTTGGTTATCCAAGCAGTGTCAAGCATGGGTTTCTTTTTGTGGAGTGGGCCTTCATACAAATCACACATGGGTTATCTACTCCCCCCAAGTTTGTTGCCATCATTTTCCTAGCATATTTTGTAGACAGGACAGATTGTAGGTCAAATTTTTTGTGCTTGGGTTGGTATCCATGTTTTTATTTCAGTAGCCATTAGTGTACCTAACCAAAGAGACTAGAATGTAGGAATGAAGATTCCATGTAGATAACCAGCTCCACAGCTCCACTTTTCCATGTTCCATGAGTTATATTGTCCTTGGCAATGGAACCCCAATGTCAGGTTGTGGAGAGCAACCATTTCTCTAAGCAACTGCCTTGATCATTTGGGGCATTTCCATAATATCCTGTGGGCCATAAACTCAGTTGAATGCAGCCCATTCCTAATACTTAAAGCTTTGACTGATGACAAGAGATGCTCAGGTGAGACACTGTATCCCTCCCTTACTAAAATACCTTATTAGGATCACCTTGATGCATTCTAGAAAGTTTAATGTATTCAAAGCTATCTGTATTTCCCCTTTCTTTAAAATTATTGCAGTAAGAAGGCCATATTTTAAACAATTGACTTTTGCTGTATTTTCACAATGGACTTCCAAATGACAGGAATGAAAACATAATTTCCCAAACCAACTTAATATGTTAATAGACTCTATTCCCCAAACAGAAGACAGAGAATAATAGATCACATGGTCTTGTCTTTGTTGAGTGAGTGTTTTGTTCTTTGTTTTCTGTTGCCCATTCTTTTCTTTGGAGAATATAGTGGCTATGTTTTGCCTCTAGAAGTGGATGCTTCAGAAATCCTTCCAGCTGTGGCCACTTGGTCTAATCTTGTAGCTTACTGGAAAAGACAAAATGAGCCTATGGTAAAAGGATGGAGATAGTTTCCAGAATAGAAGCAAGGAACAACTGCAGATCTTCATCTCTTCCTTTTCTTCAAATTAAACCTAAGTTTCATCTCTACCTACAGTGAGCTTCCTTCCCTCTCCACAAGATCGTCTCATCTAACCCTCTACCTACCCCCCTCAACACTCGTTCTGTTTCTAGAAGGTATTCCCTGGGAGCCAATGAGCCAAGCTTTCCAGGGAAATATGTAACCTAGCTAAGCAAGTTTTAGGCAATCTTCAATCTCACTTCACTCCTCAAAATCCAAACTTTCAGTCTCAACCCCAGGTTGATAACAGTTGTGGATTCTCCTTACTCTTGGACTATATTCTCAGGGGATTAAACAGGCCCTAGTTGTACACTAAGATTTCCTCTCTTCCATGGAGGCCTTCAGCCTTTCCTAACCCCATTCTAGCCTATCCCTATCTCTAAGTGTCATCTACCAATATCCAGAAAAACTTTGTACCTGGAACTGCAAGTAACCACATCTGGAATGAGTCCTGAAGCATTCACTTCTAGGCAAAAAATAAAATACAGCCACTGCATCCTCCAAAGAAAAGAAAGGACAACAGAAAACAAGGAACAAAACACTTACTCAACAAAGACAAGACCGTATATCAGCTTTAAGAATTTCAGTCTTTACAAATTCATATGGCTAGGTGTCAGTGTCAAAACACAATCAGTAATAGCCAAGACAACATGTCTCCATTAGAGCTCAGCAACCATACTAAAGCAGGGCCCTAAAAAATGCAACATACGTGAAGAACAAGACAAGGATCTTAAAATAGCCTTTATGAATATGATAGAAGTTCTTAGAGAGGAAATAAACAAATCCATTAATAAAACCTATAAAAACACAAACAGTTAAAAGAAAGAAATAAAATAGTGCAAGACCTGAAAGTAGAAATGGAACCAATAATGAAAATCCAAACAGATGGAAATCTGGACATGATAAATTTAGAAATTGAAATAAGAACTTCAGAGACAAGGCTCACCAACAGAATGTAAGAGTCCGAAGACAGAATCTCAGACATTGAAGATAAGATAGAAGAAATGGATAGCTCAGTCAAAGAAAATGTTAAATCTAAAAATATGCAGGCACAAAACATGCAGGAAAACTGGGGCAGTATGAAAAGACCAAATTTACAAATGATAGAAATACAGAAAAGAGAAAAAAAAAGCTCAGGACAAAGGTATAGAAAATATTTTTAACAAAAGCCATAGGTGAAAATTTTTCTAACTTAAAGAAGAGGGTGTCTAATAGGGTACAAAGACCATATAGAATAGCAAATTAACTGGGTCAGAAAAGAAATACTCAGCTATTAATAATACAAACACTAAATGTATAGAACAAAGAAAGTATATTAAAGTTGCAAGGGAAAGAGACCAAGTAACATATATAGGCAGACTTAGAATAACACATGATTTCTCAATGGAGACTCTAAAAGCCTGGATATTTGTTCTATACACTTTAAATACACTCTAAGAGATAATAGACACCAGTCCAGACTACTACACTCAGCAAAACTTTCAATCATAATCGATAAAGAAAAAATTCCATGATAAACCAAATTTAAGAAGTATTTATCTATAAACCCAGCTCTATAGAAGATTCTAAAAGAAAAACTGAAATCCAAAGAGGTTAATGATAGTCAAGAATATACAAGTCAAAGACCAGCAAATCAGAAGAGGGAGAAAACACAACACAAAAACAAAATAATAGGAATAAATAAATACAGGTCATTCATAACTCAAAATATCAATGGTTTCAATTGTCCCCATTAATAAACACAATTCATTCATAACTAAATATCAGTGGTCTCAATCCCTGCCCCCACCCTAAATATACTAACAGAATAAATGTATAAATAGGATTTTCCTTCTTATTGCATCCACGAAAAGCACTTCAACATCAAGGATAGATATAACCTCAGGAAAAAAGGATGCAAAAGATATACTAAACAAATGCACCTAAGAAGCCAGCCAGGATAACCATTGTAAAATCTGAGAAATTAGATTTAAACCATAGCTAATTATTTCATCTTAGAAAAATGTCACCAAGAAGACTTTGCAATTCTTAAAATCTAAGCAACAAATACAAGAGCATGAAAAACAAACAAACAAACAAACAAACAAAAATCAAAACACTATTCTAGCTTAAGTCATATATCAACCCTCATACAGATAGTGGGAGGATTTAATACTCCATTCTTGCTGATAGACAAATCATCCATATAAAAAGTAAAAAGAGAAATATTGGAATTAACTGACATCATAAACCAAAAAAAAATATGTGACTGATATCTACAGAATATTTCACTCTAAAACAAAACAATTTACTTTCTTCTTAGCATCTCATAGAACTTTCTCCAAAGTTGACCACATACTCAGTCACAAAGCAAGTCTCAACTGATACAGAAATCTTGAAATCATATCCTTCACTCTATCTGGCCACCGTGGGTTAAAGCTGGATAGTGTCAACAACAGAAAGTTTACAAACTTATAGATACTCAACAACTCGCTGGAATGAAAATGAGTCAGGAAAGAAATTAGGAAAGAAACCTGAAACTTTCTCGAGTGGAATGAAAACAAAAACACAGGATACCTAAACATATGAGACACAATGAGGGCAGTGCTAAGAGGCAAGTACAAAGCACTAAGTGCTTACATAAAGAACTGGAGCAATCTCATACTAGTAAGTGACCAGCACACCTGACCTACACATCTGTTCTTGTGCCACACTCACACTGTTTTACTGTTTTCACTGCTGTAATGCTGTAGTATAACTTCAAATCAATAATGATGATATCCCCAGCATTATTTATTGTTTTTATTGCTGAGGGTGGCCTTGGCTGTGGGGCCTTTTGCACAATCATATGAATTTTAAAATGTTTTTACACATCTGTGAAGAAAGTCACTGGTGTTTTCATTAGGATTACATTGAAATTGTAGATTGGTTTTGGAAGTTGGCTATTTTCACAATTTTCTTTTCTCCTGTGTATGAGCATGAGAGAGCTTTGCATCTAGTGTCTTCCTCAATATGTTTTCCCTTCTGCTTTTCAAAATTCTTACTGTGGAGAGTTTTCATTTCCATGTTTAAGTTCAAAGTTACTTTATTTTTCAGACATTATAAATGGGGTTGTTTCCTTAATTTGTTCTTCAGTAGGCTTTGTAATTAATTTATAAGTAGGAATGCTACTAATTTTTGTGTGTTAATTGTGGATCCTGCCATGTTGCTGAAAGTATTTATGAGTTTCATGAGTATTCTGATGAGTAGTCTAGAGCTCTGCATAAATTGTATTGTCTTCAAATGAGGACATTTTGTTCTTTCTTTTCTATTTGTATCTCTTTTATTCCCTTCATTTTTCTCTGATTGCTTTTGCTAAGATTTCAAGCACTATTGAATAGCAGTGGAGACAGTAGACATCCTCTCCCCACCCTCCATGGCCTATTGGATGTGTTTATCTGGATTTTCAGTATGAAATATTCCTTCAAGTATTCTCTTGAGAGCTAGCTTAATGATAATAATTCATTTAGTCTATTTTTTATCATGGAAAGTCTGACTTTCTCCTTTAGTTATGAAAATAATTTTAATGAATACACTAGTCTGTGTAGCTAGCTGTCACCATTCAGAGTTTGAATCACATTTTCCAGTTCTTGCTTTTTGAGTTTTCATCAAAACAAACACAAACAAAAAAACAAACAAACATCAGAAAAACCCAAACAAAACAAACAAACAAAAAGCCTCTCAAAAGGGCTGGTTTTGGATGAATTTGCCTTTGTGATAATGGGCCCCTTTCTTTCAGCTTTTGGGTTGCTTTTTTTGTTCTGCATGTTTAGTGTTTTGAGTATAAGTTGAAGTGGAGGGAGTTTCTTCCCTGCTTACATCTATTTGTGTAAGCCTCTTATACATGCAGGGGCATCTTTTTTCTTAATGATGCCATTTTTTTTATTTGATTTTATTGAAAATATTTCCATGTCTTTGTCTCATAATTGTCTTTCATCCATGTCATAATTCTTAGATTTGGTCTTTTAACACAGAACATGTTCTAGTCCTGTGATTTTTTTCCCTTCTAATTCATCATTTTCTTTGATTGGATGATTGAATTCCTCAATTGCTTTCTACAAGCCCTACCATTCTGCCCTGTCTGTGATTTGTTTTCTTGATGAGGCTTTCCATTGAGATTTCCACTTGATTTGTTTTATTTTTAATTTTCAGCTTTATTTCAGTTTGGCTTTTCTTCAGTACTTCTATTTCTTTATCAATTCCCATTTTTGTATCCCAAGCTGAATTTTATATTTCATTCAGCTGTTTATTTATGTTCTCTTGGAGTTCATTTATGATTTATTCTTTTGCTCTTTAAACTCATTTGGTGGTTTATTTGCATCTATTTTGAATTCTTTGAACACACATATAATTGCTCTTTTGAGTTCTTTGTCTGAGTTTTGTATAAGTGGCTTTCATTAGGAATCAGTGCTATTATAGCTATTGGTAATTTTTTTTTTCAGAAAAGCTGTATTGATTTTCCTGTTGCTTGTGGTTCAGAATTTTGGGCATGCACATTTGGAATCAGTTTGTTGGCTGAACCTTATTCATAAATCCGGGTTCAGTGAACAATTATATTGTTTCTTGGTGTTCCCTGAGCTTAGCCAATCTTGGCTCCACTAAGCGCTACTTAAAGTTCAGTTTTGGGGACTCCTGATGTTCATTTATAGTTAGGAAGGCTGAGGTACTTACTCTCTTCTCAGCTATGCAGTTATGACCTCTGGCCTCAAGAAAGGAGTTTACAGAATATGTCAGTCACATTAGCAAGTTTTCATGTGGTCTCTGACCTCAGAAGCTGTGGTCTCTGGTATGTAGGTGTGAAGATTAGGCAAAAGATTCAATGTTGAGGGTGTCTAACTTTGTACATGGGTGATTAGTGTATGTATGGCTGCCAGTGAGAGACTGATCCTGGCAAGGGTTTGGGGTCATGGTTTATGGGTCACAGGTCTCTGCCCTCATACAGGTGGTCAGAATCTCTATAGATCTTATAAAGGACCTGCAGTTGGACAAGGGAATAGGGTTTTAGTTCATGAGTCTCAGATTTACCCTGGGCTAGTTGGAGTTTCCATGGTTCCTGGTAAGTGCTTTGAATCTAGCAAGAGGAATTAGGGTTGCAAGTTGAGAGGCTTTGACCTTGCACTAAGTCAATTACATATTCATGGTACCATCGAGAGGCAGAAATCTTGAGAGAGGTGAGGAGATCTATCTTATTTCATTTAAGAGAGACAATCTTTCTCGGGAGTTGCTACTTTTGGAGCATCCTAGATCTAATTTCAACTACAAAGGAGTGACATACATCAGGAAAAAGCATGTTTGCTGATTTTCCCTTTATTACTATTTCTCTCTCTCCCTCTCTCATCTTTTCTCTGTCTGTTTCTGTCTCTCTGTGTCTCTGCCTCTGTATCTGTCTCTCTCTCTCTGTACATATGTATATATGCATGTGAGTACACATGCACATGTATGCTGAGGGCAAAGGTTGACATGGATTCTGCTCCTCCTCAATCACTCTTCATCTATTTTTGATGAAGGATGGCTCTCACTGAACCTCAAACTTGCTGATGGGTAGCCTGACTGGGTAGCAAGCTCCAGGGAAGCTCCATGTCCAGGTGCTTGAATTACAGGCACCCTTCTTTTACTTAAGTGCTGGGGACTGAATTTGAATTCTCATGCTAGTGAGACAGATACTTTGCTAGCTGAGCCATTTCCCTGGCCCCCTGTTTGCTATTTCCTTCATAGAGTTGCAGTCTAGCTGGAACAGCATGGGAAGGGAGGTGTATAGAGATGGCCATAAATCCACAAATACTACAAAATATCAGCAAAGACATTGCAAAGCATCCAGGGTACTATTTGGACAGGAGCATCACAGAAGTTCACAGGCAGGTGGGACCTGAATGAAAGAAGCACATATCAAGAATGGGAAAAGTAAGGGAAAGTTTAGGTTGTGGAAACAGCTAGAACAAGTACTCTGAAAAATAAGGCTGATGAGGTCCTTAGTGGCCGGAGCCTGAGGACAGAAATGATGTATAGCCCAGTGCTACAGAGCACTGGCAGCAGGGTTCTATTTGGTTTCTATTTTGTGTGTAAAAGAAAGTCATTGCAAAGTTGGAAGCAGGAAAGAAATAACTAAATGTTCATCTCTAAAACGATGATTCTGGATTCATATAACGTTCACTGTACAGGAGATTTAAGGTTAAGTCATTGGATGCACTCTCAAAGTAGGGGAGACAGCATAGACAAAGGAGCCAAATATATGCAGTAATTTAAATAAGAGAAACACAAAGATTCCTTCTCAGTCTCTGCTTTGAGCTCCTCTGACGAGCTAGTGGGATGCCATTATTTAGAGAGAGGTAGGCAAGAGCAGCTTTGTTTTATTAAAGTACACATTAGATTCCTATGGGTATGTCAAGGAGGCAATGGGGGACTCAGACTCTGACATTAAGGAAGCTGCCAGAGCTATGTGGTATGTTAAGTATCATTGGCAAAGAGTAACGGCACTGAAAGAGCCCTGAGTGAATACATGTGTACAGGGAAGGTTGCTCAAGATAAATTTCCAATGTCTTCATAGAATGGGGTTCAAACAGAGTATACTGACAAGGATGGACCCCTGTGGTCAGATTTAGTCCTGCAGAGCATGAGGGCATAGAAATGGAGACAAGTAGTGAGGCTTTCTCTGGTGCAGATTCCCCCTTCTCAGATTCTTCTGTCAAAGCTGCTATATCATATAGCTCTTTATTACCTTATTTATCTCTTTCCCCACACAGAACGTAAGTGGTTTTCCGAGTTGTATCTTCTATTACTAATTGCTGGTTATGCACTGTAGTTTTTCAGAACTGTGTTGAATGAAAAGATGTATCTTATATTGTCATAAAAGCTTAAATTTTTAACAAAATCAAGATTTTGATGAGCTATTGTTATTAAAATGGATAGATGTACTATAATATGTAATTTTTACTTACAAAAATTTTTGGAAATCTTCTCTCAGAACTTTGGCCTAACTATTTGTAACACACAGCTTCATACCATATTTGTCTACATGACTTCATTAGCATATTCATATTGACAATAATAATCAGCAGCACCATTTCTAATCACTGCATTCATCATGATTTAGACAGACAAATGATGATTTAAACCTAACACTTAGCAATATTGTGTTTTTAGTTATTCTCAAGGCTGAGATAATTCTATAGCTGAAGTGGAAATTGAGTTTATGATGATGGCAGAAATACTCAATGAAGCTAACTATTTCCTAAAAAATTTGCATGAGCATAGAAGCCAGATAATTGTCTTCTACTTCTAAGCATCATTGTGTACTGATCCTAAGTGTTGAAATATCTTCCAGTTAGATTAAAAATCAGCTCGGGCAATTATTTGATTTAAGGGCTTCATGAAAACATTGTGGGCTAAAGTTGAAGATGCAGAAAAAGGTGAGGTGGCATTAAAGTTTTCTAATAGCACACTATTTCAGTTGAAATATATCTTTGACTCTGATTGTAAATGGGTCTCCTCAGAATTTGCTCATTTTAGAAGTGTTGCTAGCTTTTCTACAGGGAAGGTTGGATGTAGCACAGATGAATTAATTGTGTTTTAGATGTATCTCTTGAGAGTGGATTCCACAACTCTTCATTTTGGTTGGTTGTGATTTTCTATAGTGATGTCTGCCTACTGCAAAAAGACTTCTTGGGTGAAGGATAAGAGCTACACTCTGTGGGAAGGACAGATTTAAATGGTAATTAGGTATTATGGTGGCTTTGTAAAGTGGAGGTTATAGGTCCTTTTTCAAGACCTATGACTTCACTAGTTCTGGGTAGTTGGCTTCATTTCCAATACTAGACATGACTCTCCTATTACTGAGTAGTTCTTAAGACTTATTAGAGATCTGTTGGTTACCACTCAAGTACACATGCAACTACTGTGGTTTTAGGATTATGGTGCCATTGCTATGATTCATAGGCATTTTAGTTTGGCAGGACTGCTAGTTGCTTCTGTCCTTTGGAAGCTCATGAAAGTGAGTCCCCAAGGTGGAGGCTTTCAGGTCAGTTGCAGCTCAAGACTTCTGCACCCAACATCTGAAGTGAATGGTTTCTTCAGAAATATTTACCTCCCATTTCTATGAGTGCATAAAAGCCAAGATCAATAGGGATAAACCCTTCCTAACAACTCAAAAGTGGATTTAAGATTGAAATCAGAGGAACAAGGACATTTTGGTGTGTTTGTGTGTTTGTGTGTGTGTGTGTGTGTGTGTGTGTGTGTAAGAGAGAGAGAGAGAGAGAGAGAGAGAGAGAGAATGATAATGTTACTTAAGGGTATGAGATCTCTCTCTCTCTCTCTCTCTCTCTCTCTCATCTATCTATCTATCTATCTATCTATCTATCTATCTATCTATCTATC
>NW_021604569.1:13119420-13151465 GCF_004785775.1 Grammomys surdaster
ATCTATCTATCTATCTATCTATCTATCTATCTATCTATCTATCTATCTATCTATCTATCTATCCATCATCTATCTACATCTATTTACATACCAAAAGCTGGCAGCTTCCTGTATCCTTCTCATAGACACTCCTCCCCGTCTCCTCTGAGAGGGTGGAGCACCCTTGAGTATTCCCCCACCTTGGCACATTAAGTATTTGCAGGATTAGGCACATCCTCTCCCACTGAGGCCTGACAAGGTAGCCCTGTTGGGGAACAAATTCCACAGATGGGCAATGGCCTTAGGGATAGCCCTGATCCAGGTCTTGGGTAACTCACATGGAGATCCAGGAGATCCAGCTACATGTCTGCTACATATGTGCCTCAGTCCAGCCCATGCATGCTCTTTGGTTGGTGGGTCAGTCTTTGAGAGTTCCCAAGTGTCCAGGTTAGTTGACTATGTTGGTCTTTCTGTGGAGTTCCTCTCATCTTCAGGGCCTTCAATTTTCCCCCTAACACTACCTTAAGAGTCTGCTACCTCCATCCAATGTTTGGCTGGGTGTCAGCATCTGTCTGAGTCAGCTGGTGGGTGGAGTCTCTCAGAGGACAGTTATGCTAGGCTGCTGTTTGAAAGCATAACAGAATATCATTAACAGCACCAATCCCATGGGTTTCAAGCTGGGTTGATTATTGGTTCACCATTCCTTTAGTCTTTGCTCCATCTTTGTCTCTGCATTTCTTTTACACAAGGTAAATTTTGGGTTGAAAGTTTTGTGAGTAGATTGGGGTTCTTATCCCTCCACTGGGAGTCCTGCCTGGACAGGAGGTGACCTCTTCAAGTGCCATATTCCCACGGCTAGGCATTTCACCTAAGGTCCAGCACATTGAAATCTGGAAGTCTCCCCCTATCACTGGTGTCTGGGACTTTCCTAGAGATTCCCCTCCACTTGTTGGCAGCTGCAGTTTTCCATTAATTTTCCTGGTCCTTTGACCATCTCTCCTCTCTCCCCACATCTCTTCTTGTCCCTCAATTCCCCTCCCCCCAATACCCTCTTCCACCCAATTCTCTCCCTTTCTCTGTTTCCTATGACTATTTTATTCCCCCTTCTAAGAGGGATTGAAGTATCCTCTCTTGGGCCTTCCTTCTTTTTTAACTTCTTTGGATCTGTGCAGTATGTCATGGGTATTGTGTACTTTATGGCAAATGTCCACTTATCAGTGAGTACTTACCTTGCATCATGCCCTTTTGGGTATGGGTTACTCAGGATGACATTTTCTTGTTCTATCTATTTGCATGCAAAATTCACGATGTCCTTGTTTTGAATAGTGGAATACTATTCTATTGTGTGAATGAACCACATTTTCTGTATCTATTCTTTGGTTGAGGGATATCTGGATTGCTTCCAGTTTTTGGCTATTCTGAATAAAGTTTCTATGGACATAGTGGATGGAGCATGTGTCCTTGCAGTATGGTGGAATATCTTTTGGGTATATGTCCAGGAATGTTATAGCTGAGGCTTCATTTAGAACTATTTCCAATTTTTTTGAGAAAGAGAGGAGCTAACCTTATAAAGTCTCACCAATAAGGCTGCCTAAATGGGAGCTGAACAAGAAGGACACTAGTAAACGTGCTAACATGGAAGTGGGAAAGCTCGGGATATCTCATTCCTGCAAAAAGAACTACCAGTAACTAAGATATGCTGAGAAAAGAATTAATCTTCCCTGTGGAAGAGCACACCAATCGGTTATCAATACCAACTGGTTAGCTTTGAAAACACATGCACATAAGTGACATTATGGGGTGAACAGACTGCACTTACATAATTAGGAATATCTAAGCATATGTATATATATAAACAATTAATAAAAAAAAGAAGCCATGAATTTGGATGAGAGCAAGGAGGGACTTCTGGAAGGGTTTGAAGAGACTGAAGGCAAGACAAGGAGGAAATGATGTAATTACATTATAATTTCAAAAAATAAAATAAACAATTTAAAAAGAATTTTGAAAGGATCATAAAGTAGCTTATTATTTTATAAACTAATTAAAATATAATTAAAAAGGAAAAAAAGAGTACAGAAGAGTGGAGCTTGTGGGTAGGTATGGCTTAGGGCAGTGGTTTTCAACCTTGCCAATGCTGTGACCCTTTAATACAGTTCCTCATATTGTAGTGACTCTTCACATAAAATTATTTTTGTTGTTACTTTATAACTGTAATTGTGGTACTGTTATGAATCTTAATGTAAATATTTTTAGCGATAGAGATTTTTTCAATGGGGTTGTGACCCACAGGTTCAGAACCACTGACCTATAGGTTAGCTGCAGGTGAGACCTGAGCATTTCTGCTCACATGCCTGAGTAATTTAAGTCTTTGGGGATGTGAAAGTCCTATGAAGGGTATGGAGGGAAAATAAGAGGGTAATGTGTTCTTACAGCTGGACAGTGCTCCAATGGTAGTGGATAATACAGTAAAAAATTCTAAACCATGCGTATAAATGAAATGTCAGAGTGCTGAATGCTGAGTGATACAGTCTTGCTAACATGGAAATATCCAAGGTATGCATACCTTGGATAAAATACATATATATATATTCATACATACAAGGAAACATGCACCAATATCCTTAGACCATTTAGAGTATGACTGGCCCGGTAGCCCCAGTTGGAAGTTTTGTTTTGTTGTTGTTTTCATTGTTGTTTTGTTTTGTTTGTATTTCCATGAATTTAAACTGCTTTTTTTGAAGACAGGCTTTTTTTTTTAAAAAATTGTGTATTTTTTATTTTAGGTGCATTGGTGTTTTGTCTGCTTGTATATCGGTGTGAAGGTATCAGAACTCCTAGAGCTGGAGTTACAGACATTGGTGAGCTACCATGTGGGTGTTGGGAATGGAACCTGTGTTCTCTGGAAAAACAGCCAGTGCTCTTAACTGCTGAGCTATCATTCCAGTCCTCTTAAAGTCTTTTATGATATGAACATTCATCCTAAGTTTCTTTAGTGTACTTGTAGAAAAAAAATTATTCAGAGCTATTTGAAGTTGGGGTTCTGGTAGCTGATACACGCAATGTTACCTGTACACATAGTACTGAAGAGGCATCATAAAAACCTCAGCATTACATATCTGTGGTGAGGAGCCAGATCAAATCCTACTTAATTTTGTGGAGTCATTTTAATGATAATCTACAGTCTATGGCCTAGAATAATGGCTTTCAAAATGTTTTAGGTGAAATGTCTACTTTTGATCTTTCACATAAGGCCAGTGTGTAATGTCCAGTGTGTGGGGCTTGAGACAAGTCTGTCTCTTGGACATAACTCACTCCCCTGCTGACTGCTAGGGCTGGATACATAAAAGAAAGGCTGGGGCTAGCTGAGACTCAGCTGTGCACTGCACTCCAACTTAATGCATTTTAATCAGCATCTTCTTCTGTAACATGACATAGCAATAAAAATAAGCCAGGGAACAGTTTGTTTCCAAAAAGTTAATATATGCATTCATATATTTAAGAATGTCAAAAATGAGGTAAGAAGTTTGAATTTTAATTCTGTTGTTTTTTTTCTTTCAGTATGAATTTCAGATAAATTTTTATATTTTCATTTTAGCGATCCTGGTATCTCTGTGCTGCTTGCTCTGAGACAGTTAGGACAAGGTTAAAGGTAGATGCTGACAGAGAAGCCACAGGAGTAAATGATTCCTGCTGGCACCACCTAAGAAAAGAATAATTTCTAAAAAGCATTAATGCCTATAAAAGCCTTGAATAATCTTTTTGTCTTAAAATGCATTTTTAAAAAATTTACAGCATGCAATTGAAAACTGACATTTATTATTTAATCATGTCCTATTTTCGATGATGTGCTAAGAGGACACATTATCATGAACATTTTCCTCAATATGAAATGCATTAAGGTCATAGAATCATACGATTGAGAGGTGCTTTAAGAATTGTCTTGTCAGATGTCCTATTCCTGTAGAACCACATTTACAGTCCTGGAGCTATGTCACCACAGGGACCCTGGGTGAGCATTCAGGACAAGTCTGGATTATTGTTTTCCTGTCACCTTTCCATAAAAAACCTGGATGCCTATCATTCCTGGGTAAGAAGAAACAATGACACATATCAGAGGACAGAATTCACTTGGAGTTCCTGGGTATGTCCTTGAATGCCTGTCTATGCTTAGTTTATCCTCTACTTCCTACTATTTCTTGTCTAAACACCATAAGGTGCACACACCTTTGCCCCAAAGGCAACAAAAGAAACACAGGCAAGGATACTTAGAAAAGACCTATCTCCAGGTTCTAATAATAACCAGGCTGCAATCTGACACATTTATGCTAATGCATATTTTACTCATGCTAATAACAAATAATAATTTGATGGGAAATGGAACATGGTCATCTAGAAATGTTCTTCTTTTGTAGTTTTACAGTACATTACAGGAATAATTGAGATTTCAGGAAAATATAAGCCATGTTAGGACAGAACTTCACAAGGTGGAGTAGGAGTTTCATGACTACACTGGGCAACACTTATTTTGGATCTTATCACATATATCTGTACATATATTGAGTGCAAATATTATTAAATACATGCAGTTTTGGCAAATGTGGTTCTTAAGAATTTAATCTTGATTTTACCTTATGTACTTGGGTCTTTTGTGGCAAGTGTATCTATGGAGCACTTGTGTCCCTGGTGCCCACAGAGACTAGAAGAAGGCATCAGATCATCTGAAACTGGAGTTTCAGAAAGGTGTGAGCTTTAACAGGGGTACTAGGAACTGCACACCGGTCCTCTGGAAGAGCATCCAAAGCATGCAAGCTCTCTAGCCTCACTTCATGTAATTTTGTAGCTACTTATCTTGGAACATGGTCAAAATTTGTGGAAACATCTGTGTCCACATCCTTCATGGACAAACAACTTAGTAAATTCTGTTGTATGTAATAAGGTCTGAAGAATGTTAGAAAGTAGTTCTTAATATTTTCTTTCAGTTTAGTGGCCAGGGTGTCTTTGAAAAAGTATTTTATAATTTTATTTATGTTGCTGTGTGTCTGTGTTGGGATGCACAGATGCTATGTCAGCTCATTCATTCTAGTGGGTTCTGGGAACTGAACCGAGGTCATCAGGTTTGGTAGCAGGTGCCTTTGTCAATTAAGCCATCTTAGTCCATTGTAGTGTCTTTTTAAAGTTTTTCACAGATTTTATACTGTGACTTGACCAGGTACTGTGTGGTGTTTCCACATGGTTACTACATAACCATAACAAGTCCCACGACTTACACTATGATCTCTGGATAGTGAACATTGAGTTCGCTTATATTAGAATTTATTAAATTAGTAAAGAGTTAATCTGAAATATGCATAAAAGTGTAAAAAATAATTACTTTTTTAATAAAATGATGAGACACAAATGATAAAATTGAAATAAACGGTAATTGTGTAGTCATATTATTTCTCTCTGACTTCTTGGTTTATATTTTTAGAACTTTAATCAGCTTCAAAATGAGTCTCATATCTTTTTTAATCGTCCTTAGAAAACTCTCTCATAAGGGGAAAAATAAAAAGTGTTGGAGTGAGTTTCTTTTTCCTTTTTTCATGGCTGAATTGCATTATGTTAGCTATTCAAAAACAGTTTTTTATTTTGTCTACCAAAGTCTTCTTTCTCTCTTTCTAATGATTAGGCCTTTTATTAACATTCTCTTTTGTTTTAATTAAGATTAACATTCATAGTAATCATACCGAAGTCCTATTGCTCCTTATTTTATACATCCAGAGAGTATCTATTTGATTCTTCTCTAGTCTTCATTCGACTTGGGGATGTCATTACAAATGCTTACACATATTTTAGAGGAAGCAAAATGAGAAAGCTCAGAAGACTCACACGATGACAAAGGTGATGGATAGAGCAGCAGGCTGGCTCACTTTGCTCCCAGTGGCAATGTCTGGAGACATGTCTGTTTGCTATAGTTGGGTGGGGGTGCTACTGGAAAGTGATGGTTAGAGGTCTGGGTGCAGTGTCAATGTGTCAAAAAGCATAGTGTGGATCCCATGAAAGGACAAGAGATTTAAAGTCTTACTGGCCGGGCACTGAAAGATTTTGCAACAGAAAAAGAGAAATCCCCAATTATGTTGGTGGAATAATAGAAATAAAAGCGGGAGGGGTGCAAGCAAAATGGTTTCTTGAAACACAGTGTCATGTCCCCAGGAACACACAGAACAGAAAGAGGGGAATAAACAATGACCCGTCAAGAAACCAAGCCAGGATTCTTATTCTTATTTTTTAATCTCACACTAGTCTAGGCTGTTGAAACACGTTAAGGAGGTGTAGATTCAGGCATGATATATCTGTATTGGTCAGCATTTTCAGACTTGAAAGAATACCAGAGATAATTAGGGAAAGAAACTAGAAATGATGTTCTATCTCAGAGTTTTAGAGGTCACCAGTTTCTTGGCCTGGTTGCTTTTGGGCCTGCGGAGGGCAGTAAATCATCATGGGGTGTTCACTGTGATACAAGGTGCTCTCTTCGCAATGATTAAGTAACTAAAGAAAGGGGGACAAGAAAAGGCTGTGGATCTCATCTGGCCCTTCAGAACACATCTCTAATGACAGCTCTCTCCCAACAGGCCCTGCATCTAAAAGTCTTTATTATTTTACAGTTCACCAGCTTGGGGACTAATCCTGTATTTAACAGATGGGTTTATCTTAGGGTATCCCAGACTTAAGCTTCAGCAGTTTCAGAGGCAATTGAAACCTACTTCAATCTCACTAAGTCTTTTTATTTATTTATTTATTTGTTTGGAGAAGTTTCCCAAGTGTGTGAAATTGCTTGACTTCTTCTGATTTCCTGACATTCCTGTCAATAGATTTAAATCTGAAGATTCAGGAGGATTCCATAGATTTCCTCGACCTGCTTCAGGTGCTGTAGAAATAGGAGTGAAAACCACAAGAGACTCAAAAGCAGTTGGGAAATTCCACGCAAACTCTGGTTCCTTGGTAGTTTGCATTATTTACTATTTATTTTTGTGTGTTCAGAGATAAAAGGGAGTTATGCACAAATAAAGCAAACAAAGAGAGACCCTCTGTGTTTCTATAGTTCTGTAACACTTCAACCACATAATTGCTTTTAGCAATTAAAGGATTTTTATAAAGTGATTTAAAAACACTATAATAATCCTCATTAAAATGTTAATTTATTTTTTCCATTAATTAATAAGATTGTGCCGTAGAAAGAATGAAGAACGTCTCATTTGCTCATTTCCTGTCTGACAGAATTTTAATTCATAGAGGGGAGGGGAGAGAAGAAACTGGATAGACTTAATTGTCAATACAAACAGATTCTGAGACTTGTGAGGGAGGGTTTAAGGTTGGTCATAAAGACGTTGATTTCTGCTGTAATATTCATGCCACTATTGCACAAATAGGTATGTCTTGTCAGGCCAATTGTTACTGCCGCTTGGAAAGTTCATGACTAGGTAAGATTACTGATGATTTTTCTTCTCCCGCATTCTGCAGAACATCTTCTGGCAACTAAGAAAGCCAGCCAGTAGGAAATAAGCTTCCAGCAGGAAATAAGCTTCCTGGTCAGTATCAAATTTAGTTCTGTATGTCCTATGACTCAGTTGATAGAATCTTCAGTTATAGGATATTGCTACTGAGTTCTGTAGGATAACAACAAATATTGCCAGTGTTGTATTGGGCATATGTAGCACTCTTCTGACCAATAATTTGAATAAAATTGACCCATACCTTTTATTTATTAGTCTTTGGCATCTGGAAGAGGTGCTACTTCCCTCCCGTGTGATATATTTAATTTAACTTTATTACACACACACACACACACGTGCACACACACACACGTAATCTTAGGGAGCTTCTAAAACAAGATGTTCCTATATGGCTTTTTCAAAGGCCTTTAGTGTTAGTCACTTCCCCTCTTACCCTCTTGCATACCTTCCCATTCCCTGTCCTTAACCCTTCTTTTCCTGTTATTCTTTCACCTTTCATACCACCTATGTTCTGCCCCTCCCTTGATGCCCCAACCACCACAGCCTTTCTTTAGTTTCCTGGGTGTTACAGGTATTGCAGTTTAAACACATACATATAAACATTCAAAACTAGGGTTTTTCTAGGCTTGAGTTGCCTTACTCAGAATGATTATTTCAAGCTCCATCCATTTACTGGCAAATTTCAAAAATTTACTACTAACTTAGCCAAGAATTCATGGCTAGATAGGTTATAGAGGTCAGGAAAAAGCATACTACTATAACTCTGCAAAACATAAATACATACCTTTATACCAATAGATTAATTCAGTTCTCACCTTTCTTCCATGAAGCTTTGCCCTTCATTAGATGCTGATTAATATAGCATTTGACAACTTGTCAAAATGCAGCAAAAAGAAACTATGGAGTGTTTATTCGTAAATGAGATATCCACAGCACATGCCCTTCTCCACCCCAAACTCCATCTAACACTTAGTGATCATCGGAGATGAGAGGGTGGAATGATTGTAGGGACAGAGATAGTAGAAGATTGCTGTAAAGGGGAGAATATGTTTTATTCAGAGATGCATCCCTTGATAGGCTCTCTGTGCTACAGCAGATGGCCATTCACCGAGGCACATAACTGACAGCACTAAGTGGACCCAGTGGGCTGAAGAGCAGAGCACATAAAGTGCTCTGGGGAAAGGGAGGGGAGAGTGGTGCTGGAAGGTAGAGGAGGACCCAGAGATAGTTTGATCAACACACTTGCATGCATGAATGAGCTTATCAAACAAATTAAAACCAAACCAGACAGACAGACAAAAGAGTTTTATTTGACAGAAAAAGTTCAGATCCTCAATAGGCAAGGGAGTTTAATGGTTGTCAGATCATGGACTATATTGGTGTCACTACATCACCATTAATACACAGACAGATGGATCCAGTCAAAAATTAAAAAAAAGTAGATTTGGAGCTAAGATGGCTTAGTAGTTAAGAATGTTTGTAACTCTTGCTGAAGACCAGAGCTTGGTTTCCAACACGGAACAGCTCACAATCATCTATAACTCTAGCTGTAGGGGATTTGATGCCTTTTCTGGCTGTTATGGGCACTGTATGCACACACATCATAGAATCATACAAAGACATAAACACAAATGAATGCATACCACAGAGAGAGAGAGAGAGAGAGAGAGAGAGAGAGAGAGAGAGAAAGAGACAGAGAGAGACAGAGAGAGTCAGAGACAGAGAGACAGAGAGAGAGACAGAGAGAGTCAGAGACAGAGAGACAGAGACAAAGAGACAGAGAGACAGATGGACATTGTGAGTTTTGGGGCTAATATCCACTTATCAGTGAGTACATACCATGTGTCTTCTTTTGTGTCTGGGTTAACTCACTCACGATGATATTTTCTAGTTCCATCCACTTGGCTATGAATTTAATGAATTCATTGTTCTTAATAGCTAAATAATACTCCATTGTGTAAATGTACCACATTTTCTGTATCCACTTTTCTGTTGACAGACATCTGGGTTGAATCCAGCTTCTGGCTATTATAAATAAGGTTGCTATAAATGTAGTGGAGCATGTGTCATTGTTACATGTTGAAGCATCTTTTGGGTATTTGCCCAGTAGAAGTATTGCCTACTTTTCTACACTACCATAATTCCTTATTTACATTCTAAATCTTATCCTTAAAGCCATGGATATGTTAATTATTTTAAAGAGACTGGGTAATAGGATGAGGGAAAGAAGGAGATTTCTGTTGGTGGTGGGTTTTACATCTATTATTGCTTTTGTTTCTGTTTCTAAGACAGGGTCCTCCTATGTAACAGAGATGGGTCTCCATCCAACGATCCTTCTGTCTCAGCCTCCTTGGACTGTGACTATAAGTGTGTCCATTTTTCCTTCCTGCCTTCAAGAGAGATTGTTTCATGAGATATTATAAATGCAATCCATGGCTACACCAGCAGGCCCGGGCAGGCTGGCCAGCCAGGCAGTGGTGGGCATGGCCGGCCTGTTCTCATCTCATGGAGATTCTCTGACTCAGAGCTCTGAAATCTCTCCACCCAGCTTGCTAAGTTCCCACTGGTGGGTCACTACCATGCCATCCCCACACTTCAAAATTCCCATGGCCTTTTAGGGTGCACTTCTTGCAAACCCAGGCTTTGCTGCCATACCCTTCTCTCTGGAACCCAGTTGAACCTCCCAGTGAAGGTTCCCAGTGAAAACACCACACGAATTTAGTTCAGAATAAATGGTAACTCAATCGCTGGGCGTAACAACTAGCATCCTAATTTATAAGCCATTCTAAGTTAAATCCTCTGGGAGCGAATCCAAACAAATCTGCCACCTGAAACGGGGTCTCTGCCATCTACATTTTTGCCTCATCTCCCGTCATCCTCCAGCCCACTCTTCTCTCCTCTTCCATGCACTCTGTCCATCCCGGAAGTCCCGCCTACTCGCCCAGTGATTGATTTCTTTATTCATTAGAAGGGTCACATGAAGTCCTGAGTTTGTGATTTACTCCTCTTCCCAGGTAGCCCCTCTTGGGGAAGCTGAATTACCATCAAAATACAAACAGCACGGGGCTATCTACAACAAGAGACCTTATAAAATACATTTTATTGTATATATTTAAGGAAGAAAATATAATGTTAGAAGTGGACATGTGATTTAAGCAGTTAGGAGGCAGAGATTGATTAGCCCTGTCTCAAGTCACCAAACTTAAACTAAACTGTATCAAAACAAAACCACGAGGTTATAGAATCTGCTTGTAGTAAAATGGTTATTATAGCTCACTAAACAAATGAACATTACCACAGTCTCATGGTTTCTCATCTTCCCTGTGCAATGAGTAATCACAGTGTCCCTATTTTGCAAAAGACTTGAGCACAACACTCTACTATGAAGGCCAGTTGTGCCACCTCTATTCATCCTCTGTGTCTATGGTCTTGCAGCCTTTGACCCACAGGGCTCATTTCCTCCCAATTACACCTTATGAACCCTTGTTCTCCAGAGAGATGGCTGTCATGGGAAATGAACTTTACATCTTTCAGAAGAATATGTGGGACTTAGAAACACTATTGAGGAAAGTGGTCATCTCTGTGTTATTTTCAATAACCCATTCCCATTTTATTATCAGATCTTAGTTCACCCACAAAAAATCAACACATTTAAATATTAATCATTCTGAGCAACCGACTCCTGATTCAAAAAACCTTGCATCTATTAATAGAACAGATAATGAAGCCCTTTTTGTGAAAGCCATGAGCAGGCTGATTAATACGTTTCACATGTTATTGAGAGAGATGAAAGCGAAGGATAATAACTGCATGATGAAGTGATTGCTTCAGCTTCGCGGATTATTGTTGTGCTCCTCGCTGCTAATATCCAGATACACAAAATGCTAACATCGCATGCACAGTTATGAAATGTCTGGATTGTTGAAAAATTCACTTTTACTTTTCTACATTTTCTAGAATTCTTTCTATTTTGCAAGAACCAATTCTTGGGTAAGTTATCTCATTTGGGATTTGGGACTGCTGCTTCACTCTTAGATGGCTAGTTAGTTAACAGGCTTACTACTTACCTCAGGAAGTTTGGTTTTGTTTTTTTCCCCATTTCTTTGTTAATAGATACTTTTATTACTTTAAAGGATACTTAAAATGTATATATTCATTTTTAAAGACCCAAAGAAATTTTCATTTTTCACAGCCCAATTTCTTTTTGGTTCTTAGCACATACTATAAATTTTTCATTTGGATTAGACATTTCATGATCCAGAAAGAACCATGAATCAAAGTCCCATGGCCTTTTCTTCCAGCCACAGGCTTTACCAGTGTTTTACATCTTCTGTGGATCCCAAACAGTTTCTTTGTATGACATATTTTTATTATTAATAGTAATTTTGAATTTTTGTATCAATTCCTCTCCACTCTTATATCCAGGCATTCTTTAGTTTCATAATGTTTAATTTTTATACAATCACTCACATTTTGTCTGATTTATACACTCCTCTTGATGATCCACAGTAATGATATTTATTTTTCTCCTTGTGTAAAAGTTTATGCATTTTAAGTTATTTCATACTGTGGCATTTTCAAAAATTTAAACAGGAGCCAATTTTTAAAATTTCAAACACAGATTAATATTTTAATCCCACATATGCACTCACACTTTCAGGCCATTTTCACAGTCTATTTGTAATCACACTTTGCAAATAACATAGTGTCCCTCATTTTCAACCAATGTTACATCCTAACCATATAATCTCAGTGGAAATGGCTAGCTGAGGTCACTGGTGACTGGAGCGTTTTCAGGACTTCCTCCTCCACACCATGTGCTGCATGCCCCCGTCAGCCACCTCTACCTGACTCTGGTTGTTTGCTTTCATCCTCATTTCAACCCCTTGAATTGCTTCAGTATTGAATTTCTTCCCAGAGGTTCTCAACCTCCTTAAGCCTAAGACATTTTAATAGAGTTTCTCATATTGTGGTGATTCCCAACCACAAAATTGTTTTCGTTGCTCTTTCATAACTGTAATTTTGCTATTGTTCTGAATCATAAAGTAATTATCTGTGTTTTCTAATGGTCTTAGGTGATCCCCATGAAGAGGTCATTCACCCTGAAGGAGTTCGGGACCCATAGGTTGAGAACCACTACTGTTTTTTGTGTCCCACACCTCCCTCCCTGGTCTTGTAAATGACATTGTCTTTTTATTTTTTCAGTACTGTTGTTCCAAGTTCACACAAATTTTAATGATTCACCTCTGCATTGCAGAGCTTTGGGCTTTGGGGGGATTTAATGAATCCCCGGTAAGAATCCAGGCATAGTTGAAGATGGTCCTATCTGTATCTTCATTTTAGAACAAATCCTAGGCATTTTCTCCTATGAATCTTGCTTCCCACCTGTATTCTATATCTTAACTGTAATTCCATTCATTATTCAGCCATTTCTCTACACAAGAAATATGAAGGTAAGTTATATTCTGCTATATTTTGCCGTAAGTTCATATTTACTTCTAATTCACTTGACAGGATATTACCTGTGAATTATATTAATATGATTTTAAAATGACCATGTACTTTTCTTTTTCTTTTTTTTCAGCCTTAAAGCATTTAATGATAATGTAACCATGTGTGTGGGTGTGCGGTTTTGCCTTGCTGCTACCGTGTTAGAAAGGGCAAATCACAGTCTAAGATAGGGTCCCACCCCATGTTTCTCAGGGTGAGAAACGGCAAGGGGCTGGAAGAGGCTGTGGGAATCACGAAAAGTTAAGAATGAGGTCCCATCTTCCTGTGTGACCAGACACCTATGAGAACCATGGGGAAGTGGGGAGAGGGCTCCTAAAATGAACCAGGTTGGTGGTGGGAGGATCCTGTTTAGCTCAGGGTGAATGCTCACATGCTGGAAGAAAGGCCATCTGCTGGAAACTTAGGCATCCCTGTCTATGCCTAAGACCTAAAGGTCTCCCCCTACTATGGTACTTGGTGAAGGGAACAGTCCTTGCTTGTCCATATTTATTTGTTTACATCAGATGAGGATGCATACAATTTACTCAGGGTAGACAAGAGATTAAATACCTTTTGCAGGAAGGGATGGCCAGGAAGGGATGTTCTTTGGCTAGACACTAAGGGACTCTCTAGATACCTCATTAGCATGGAGAACTTTGGGGTTTCTATGCTATGTGACCAGTTGTCCTGGTTCTCTTAGTGGGGTGTCATGTGTCATGGTCATGTGCTCCAGGACAGGAACCTGGTCAGGACCTGATTTAAGTACGTACTATTATCCATTGTTACCAATTATGAGATTTACGGGGTCTTTTGAAGCTGCTCTGCCTTACCAGTTCTGTCTGGTTGCACAGTTCTTCTTGCCGCACACATGTGCACCTGGATTTTAGGTCTTTTGCATTGGCTTTTCTACTCAGGATGTTTTTCCTGAGGAGGTGTTCTTAAAATCAAAGCTACAGAGGCAGTACAGCAGTGATGTAAAAAGTGGCTTTTCTAAAACTGCCACTAAAATACCCTGTGAAGACACAGGGACCAGATGAGACACATGACTGCTCCAGGCGAAAGGAGAAGTCCATGTTAGACAGTGAGAATTTCTCCCAGAGAAATATGCATTCTATACAAATCTACTCATATTTCATGCCTCGCGGCAGACTGTCGTGCTTTTTAAAATACAGAGTATGGAAATGAGATGAAGAGCCTTGGCCTTTCACCATGCCTGCTTCCTCAGTCTGAGATGCTTAGAGAATCACACCTTCATCACTGCCTGGCTGGCGGGAACGCTAGTTTACTTGGTACTTGTCTTGTGCTGTTCCCCCCCAGGGTCTTTTAGAACCTTTTAGCTGTTGACACACTGTTTGGTTTTTTTTTTTCCCTGCCTCCACTCTCTCTCCTAGTAGATGATAAAGTCATTTGGTATTGTTGGTTAACCACTTCTGTATCTTACTACCCTAGTGATACCCAACTTCTGTGCAATAATAGAAGTTCATAAAAATGCTTGCTGAATTGAAATAATGCAGTCAACAGATGATCAGTGATTTGACAGTAGAAAAGGTTTTGTCATATACTTCCAAAGAAAATACTGAATAAAAACATTTGTTAAGTTTGACCCAAAATGCTTTCAATATTTCATTTTCCCTCATTTTCAAAATGTAAGTTTTTCAAAGATAAATACATTCATTCTGATGAGGAAACAAAAACAAATCATATATCTCTACTTGGCTGTGCCACACACTGCATAATGTATTTATCGATTAAGCTATTGTCTTCCAGGATAAGCTAGCACAATGCTGACTTGTGAATGGTGAGACCTCACATGTATCTCTCAAGCCAAATTCCCAGGAACCTTCCCCAATCCTGTGTTGCTCCTCTCTCCATATAACTCTATGAAGCCAGTTCACAGGAAGTGTCCTAATTTCGTATCTTTAATGTCCACATTAAACCTTTACCTGCAACCCGATTCTTTTGCCTTTTGCTTCTTCCTGTAGCTCTTTGTTTAATATTTTTTTAAAAAGTTTATTGTTTTAAAATTAATTCTTTGTTTTATGAAACCATAATATAATTATATCATTTCCCTCTTTCCTATCCTCCCTCCAAACCCTCTCATGTATGTATGCCCTCTGAAATCATACATACATACAAGTAATATTACATGGACTAAGCAGGTTGTATTTATTTGTTTAGGAGTGTGTGTGTGTGTGTGTGTGTGTGTGTGTGTATTAACAATTAAATAAAAGAAAACATGACTTTGGTTCAATCTTATACTGCAACAAGACGCATCCATGACAACAACAGCTACTGCTCAATGCCAGTTATGGCTGGCATCACTTTAGCTCTGCCTTGTGACTCCTACAATCTGTTCTGCCCACTTCCCTTTATATACTGTTCATCATCCCTGCTTCCTTCCTTCATAATGATCTCACATCCTGTGTCTCTTGAAGTCAAGAATGCCAAGCCTACTAGGCATACACTGATCCCTTTGTTTTATTATCATTCATGTCCATTTTCCCCAGCAAAGGTACCGGAGATAATGTAGTTTGGTACAACATGGACATAAGGATTCAGATGTCTTACCTCACACACCACAGTCTGGCACAATTGTCCACCCATATCATGGCACTGATGCTCTACTTTAATCTCCATGCAACTAAGCTGAAGATCTTACCAGTATTTAATCCCTACAGAATTGAGAAAAGAAATTGATAGACAAGAGATTTAAAATAAAGATTACTTCATCCAATGACTACAATTTAAAGATCGATGGCATTTCTGAAATAAAGATCAGATGATTGTTTTTTTTAACTTGCCTCTTGTAAGTATAAGTGAGTTTATTCTGCACCTGTTGGTCTAATATGTATTTTGATCACACTTTGCATAAGGTAATGATAAGGTTGCTTCAATAAAGTTCATGCAAAGATGTGTGGATGAAAAAGTTATTTCTTTCTATTTTCTGATTCAATCCTCTTTAACATTTCAGTTGTGTGACATCTCACAGGAACTCAGAGGCTGTTTCTACTGTGAAAATAAAAAAAAATGCATTGCTTTTGTATGAAGCTCTTTGTTTTTATTTATTTTATTAAGAGAATAAACTTGAAGTGTTATTTCTTCACTAGGCAAGAAGAGGCAAGGAACATCTTTTTCAGGTTTATAACAACTATAAAATTTGAAAACCTTGACAGTATGTACTTTATATACTATTAGAGAGTGATTTCATGAATCATTAGGATGGACAGGTTTATCAAATACTATTAAGAACGATAATCACAACTGAAAAGAACTTTTTGTGCAATTGTTTTTAAATGATTTACCTGTCACTATATGTTAGCCAGAACTATTTTGTTGTTTGAATCATGACACTGATAAAGATAAAGCCTTCAGCCTGTGTGCCACAGATAATGTAAAAGACAGTCAGGATTCCATTACAAGAACAAATCCTAACTCAGACTGCTGCTGCTTTTGAACAAAGGTGAGGAAAACTCACTTTATGAGTCTTCTTGCCTTCAGGTCAAGTTCTAAGGAAGAAATATAAAATTAAAAAGGAGCTGTCTAGTAGTCTTTCATAGCAACATGAAAATTTGTACTTTTATGTAAGGGGAACCTTGCTCAGTGGATGACATTGAATTATAAGGATTCACAGTTTGATAACAGTAGCAGCGGGCCAGTTTGAGATTGCAATGTGTGAATAGGTTCTGGGCATTCATTCAGTCTCCTCTCACAGATTGCTAAGATGACTCACCAGACTTGTAGATGTGAAAGAAAATATTTCATTGCTTTGGAAGTTGGGAAGAGGTAACTACTTTTAAGAAAGTGAAATAATTTGTTCTACTTTTGTCAATGGACATATATGAAAATCCAGAGAAGTGACAAGTCAGCTTCTCCAAGCATAGTAATGAGTCCCTGGAGGACTTGTGGGAAAATTCTGCAGGCATACCTCAGGGGGCCCTTGGGGCAGCATCTCCTGCTCCCTCTCACACTCCAGGGAAGAGGGCAGAGCTCTGAATCACATGGCACAAATATCACACAGGGGAGATAGCTTTACCTGTGCCTAACCCACAGGGCCTAAGAGGAAACTTTCCTAGACATGCCTCATTGAATCTTCAGACGTTGTGATCAAGTGAGAGCCAATGTTTCCTGATATCAGTATACGGCTATCAGTGGGGCCTTCTCAAAACACTTTAAAATAACTATGGCACATAAGTGCAAACTGCAGACATGTACAGTTATATTTTTGAAAATAAGCAAAAGTGAAGTGACAGTGACACACGCTGAGTCTAATGCTGCAAAGCTGTGTCTGAAAAGCCACAGAGCTCAAGACTTGAAGCTTCTAGAGGAAAATGGACAAATGTTGAAAAAACAAGGTTGTTGTATACACTAATATTTACAACGCATTAGGCTTCATTGCATTATCTATTAACATCTATTTAATGAAAGATCTCTAAGAATCTAATGAAAATCATGGGTGTTCACCCAAAAGAACAGGTATGCCAGTATTTGTATGAGAAGATATTTGCATAAAATTTTAGGGGTCTTGTAACATCCCTAAAACTTACTTAATGCTGTCTCTGTGTTTGTTTAAGTTTATCAAAGAAATAGAACCATTAAGATGAATTAGATATTTGTAATTCTGTTTGTAAACAACCATACCTATGCTATATTTACAGATAGAAGATTGTGGATATATCATAGAGAAATATATATATATATATATATGTTGAGGTAGAGAATACAAATATCTTTAGCTGGCAAGTTGGAGATTCAAGAGAGACAAGTTTATTTTGAGTCTGAATCCAAAATCCAAGGTCTCAAACCAAAGACAGACAGGTACAGATGGAATTTTCATTCTGAGTGTTAGTTTTTGATAGTGGGCTACAGCCTATCCACAGTTGGAAGAGCAATTGCCTTTAGTCAGCCTATTGACTGAAACCTCAATGTCATGCAGAAACATCTTCATATAATTAGAAATAATATTTAACCAAGAATCTAGATACCTATGGCCTAGCTAAGCTGATACATAAAATTAAATATCACCATCTTTGATCTAGAGAAAGACATATGACTATTTCATGCTTAGAATCACAGCTACACACAGGAGCAGTCATAGCTGCAGAGAAAGCAATCACAAGACAGGTTTTGTAGTGCATTGAGAGGCACTGGGACCCTAGATCTGCTTCTCTCACCGTCTGTGTGGTATTGGCTACTATTTCCTAGGGCAATACCTGGGTTTGGTAAAGAATACTCTAAGAGTGATAGGTATGACGGTTCTATTCACACAGTTACTAAGGTGGTTATTTAGCTTAATATTGCCCTGGAAGCTGTGAACAGAACACTGTATGCTAAAATAAAACTAACTCTTTTGAAATAGGAAAAAATATTAAAGAACAGAAACTATATTGTTTTTATAACATTCAAAAACATCAGTCAAGGTAGCATTGGAAGGATAGTCACGTACCTGTTGGGGGGAAAATGTTATTCAAATAATAGCCAATAATCATTCATGTGTGTGTGTGAGAGCACACAATGATGCATTCTAATCCTGAAGGCGTACTTGATACACATATATCTTCTCATCAGAAAGCATGAAACCAGGAGCACCAAATTCAGTTTAACGGTCTACATGGCATGGCTAAGGTACATAGTAGAAGGATTAGTTCAAAATTTTTTGTTTGACATATATTTATATAATTTTTAAATTGTGTGTATAATCCCAGATTAAACATTGAAACTTGATGGAAATTGTTTAATAACAAACATATGGTCAGAAAATATGAAGATTAATTTTTAGAATAATTAAATATCTGCTCTAGGTTATTAAAATGACATCAAATTGAAAATCTTATATGGAGCTACAGACTTAGCTGGCTGAGAGTCTCTTTTAAGTATTCTTTGAATACTTATCATTTTTAAGTGGTTGAACTATTTGTTTGCTTGTTTTATCCAGGAAATACATATATATATATATGTGTATTTATATTGCTCTTCATGTGTGTTTGTTCTGGATATATTATAAAAAATCTCAAGGGACAAAACATTTCAGGTTAATGGATTTTTTTTCCTTACAAGGGGGACAATACCAATCAACCAGAGCTCCCAGAGTCTAAACAGCTAGCCTGGGAACACACATAGAGGGACCCATGGCTCTAACTGTATATGTAGTGGAAGATGGCCTTGTCGGGCATCATTGGGAGAGGAGGGTCTTGGATTCCTGAAGGCTGGATGCCCCAGTGTGGAGGAATTTGAGGGAGGGGAGATGGGAGTGGGTGGATGGGTAGAGGCACACCCTCATAGAAGTAGGAGGAGGGGGGATGAGATAAGGGGTTTCTGGGGTGGGGGGATGGAGAAAGGGGATAACGTCTGAAATGTAGATAACTAAATTATCCAGTGATAATAATAATAGTAATAATAATAATAATGATAATACAGATAATGGAACTGGCTATCACAGTCAAGCGTTTGAGACTTTGTCAGCAATTTAATATTACCCATATTACTGGGATTCCTTATAATTGTCAAGGACAAGGAACTGTGGAAGGGGCCCATGGAACTTTAAAACAATATCCTCATAAAATAAAAAAGGGGGAGGTATAACCCCATACCATAAACCACAAATTTATTTAAATTATGTTCTTTTTATTTTAAATTGTTTAAAATAATTTGAATGCCTAGGAATTTCCTGCTGAGTGTCTATGGCACTCTATAACTGGGCATACTTATGCATAGGTGAAAGGGAAGGATCCACTTACTGGTATAAGGCATGATCCCAATCAGATAATTAATATGGGGAAGAGGGCATGTTTGTGTTTTTTCTGCAGGATGCTGAAGGAGCATGGTGGCTGCCAGAACGACGGGTGAGACATGCTGATGTTGGGACAAAGAATGATGCTGACTTGTGAGCTAAGTGCCCTGGCAATGGTGACTGGGAAGCTGTATTGGGCGTATGTTCCCTGCCCACCTATACCCCAGATGGGACAAGCTGCCTTGTCTCAAGCTTTTAGACCTTGTGGAACAGAGAATCACAAAGAGAAGTTATAATGACTCTTGTATTTTTCTTAATTGTTACCAGTTATTTGGACTCAAGCATAGACTGGTCTAGAAATCAATCCAATACTGGAAATAACAGGCTTCATTTGGAAGGCTGGGTCTGGACATTTTCAGAGACATATATGGAAGTTAGCTGCAGTTCTCTATGATGTTATGTTAGTAAGAGATAAAGTTGGGACAGGATCTGGATTTGAAACAAATGTTAGTACATGTGTTAAGGCTCTCTTAATTGTCAAGTTAAAATTACTTTTGTTTCTTCTATAGTGTTTAATGTAAGTTGCATTGATTGTACACTTTCTGATTGTGTTAGTATGTCGAAACCCAGTATGTGTGTTATGGAGTTCTATCAACCAGCTTTTGTTTTCTTGCCCTGAGTATCACAGAATCTTGGTATTCTGAAAAAAGTTTGCAAGTACTGGAAGAAGTGAGTCATGCTTTAATCAGAAGCAAAAGGGTAGTGGGCTTGATTACTGCTGGTATAACAGCTTTAATTACATTAGTTGCTAGCACCATTGCTTCTGCAATTCCTTTGTCACAAGAAGTTAAGACAGATACTTTTGTTAATCATTTAGCAAAATCTCTAAATAATATGTCTTATTTGATTTATCAAATGAAACGTGCTATACAAGCCTGTCCTTTATATGATTTTCATTAGTTTATCTTACTTCCTCGATTCCAGTGGTAAATTGTGAGCTACAAGTTTATGTTCCTTGAGCACACAGGTATATCTTCCAGGATTCCTGGAGGTCCACCTGCTTCAACTCCTACTCCAAGCTCAGGTTCAGCAAAGCTCTGCACCCTGGGGTGTAGGAACAGGTTTCCCAGGCAACCAGTCCTTCTTCTGTCCTCTCTTGCTGACCTGGACTGCTCCAAGGTGCATTTCTTATTCACAGCGGAGGCTGCTGTGTTTCCAGCAAACAAGTCCGCTTAGCACTCTGCTGTGCTCCTCTGTGACTCCTTACAATAAAGTTGTCAGGGCAGCCGTGTATCTCAGACCACTTCATTCTTGTTACTCCCTCACCTGCCCCAAGGGTGCATCTTGCAAATAAGCTGCTGATGACTTCACCATTGCCTCTTGCAAAGCTAGTTAATGAGTAACTCTACAGCAATATTTGCCCTTATTGTAACTTATGAGGGCAAGCATCCTATTCTTAATCCAGTAAAGTAAGAGAAAACATTATTTTCTTTAATGATAGAAGCGAAACGAGGAATGATAAAGGGAAATTCATGTACATGTCAAATACTGAAATTTAAGAGAAAATCTTATCAAAATAATTAGTTTATATTTTCCTATCTTAGAATTTATTCTAAGAAAATATGTAAATTAAAGAAGGAAAGATTGTCCATTTTAGTATGACTAGTAGACATATATTAGAGTGGGGCAAACATCCACTTGGAATTCAATAAACTTGGGCCAGTAAGATGATCACATTTTAAGTGTTTCTAATGGCAGGGGGTGGGAGATACTGAGAGGAGGGTGAGGACCAGGCAATGAGACATGGTGACGGGAAAGAGGACTAAGGGAGGAGAATCATCCCAAAAAGTTTATATGAAAATTTCAAACAAAACTCATTATTTTATGCTAATTAAATAGTAACATAAAAGAAATAGCACAGATAAAAGAAAGCAGAAGAAAATTGTTAGATGTTTTCATATTTCTTAAGATGAAGCAGTCTTTGAAATGATGTTTTCTGATTTTTCAATCTTTGTAATAAATTCAAAATAAGTAGCCCAAAGTAAAATGTTTCTAAAGAATTTATAGTAAACATGAAATGCTCTGCTTTACGATAACTGAAAATAATAAGCCAATTACACATTTTATATCACTAAATGGAGATTGTGGCACTGTAAAATATATGAAAGAATTACAGAAAATAAGAAAATGGTTGCTTGGAGCTAATTGCAACAGAGTTCTTCTTTTCTTTTCTTTTTTATTTCTAGAGTGCAAATTTGAAATGAAAGAAAATAATTTCCTTTTATGAGAAAAATTAAACAGAAGGTATATAATTTGGATATGCGTAATTTGGCAAGACAGGTTTACTTTATTTTAAAAGAAAATCTCCTTTTACATTTCTGGCTTCCCTGACTTTCTGAATTTTCATTTGATCAAGTGTGTTTTTCTTCATGTGAAGTTTTCCTCAGAAGTGTAGTAGTTGGCAATGTGGAGTGGAAATGTCTTGTACAACAACACATTCTGTTTCTTTCTCTTTATTCTTTTAACCTACAGAACTAATCCAGGAAAAAAAAACCTGACATGACATGTCTCTGTGAAGTCAAGAATAAAATTATTAATATGCAAGACTAAAAGGTTCTTGAAACTCCCAATGCCAGCGGGTGCAATATGCAGAGACTAATGTTATAGTGAAAGTGGTATAGTACAATTTAATCTGGCAATTTCTTTTTTAGCCCATGGGGGATATAAGAAATAGTTTAATAATGAAAAACTGTATAAAGAATTAAGAGGCAAAAAGCAGCAGGAGAAGCGACACAGAGATAAAACCACTTTCTTAGGAAAGAGTTGGCAACAGTGTGTGCATGTTACTGTCCTTCACAGTCTCTTTGTTGCAGGGAGTCTTTGGACATTTAAGCTCACTCTCAGCTTTGGGGATGGGAAATGGCTGATTGAGGCTAATGTGCTTAAAGCTAACTGTCACACTCATTTTTTTTAGGCATCTCATTTATATGATGCGGTCGCTTGAGCATCTTCTTCCAAAATAGCATATGCTAGAAAATATGAATCATCATGGATCATGGACATGGCGTCCTTGTGGATTAGATGATGTCATCTTTCCCAGTGAGTGAGAGCCTTCTCTCACAGGCCGAGATCAGTCACTGAGAACAGCTTGTCTATAGCAAAGCTGCCCCATGGTTCTCTCTGTGTCTATCCATGTCACCTACTGTTTTCTGCCATGAATGTAAGCAGTATGAGAATGTCAGTGGGATGTGTGCATCTAGAATTTCTCAGCTACTGGAGCCTCAAGTTGAATCACACCTCTGTTTATTAATTACTGAGTCTTAGACTTTCTGACAACAGAAATAGACCAAGATACACAATGAACAAAATTAACTATAAACGTAGAAACACATATAAGCCAAGTTCCTCCACTCAGCCAGTGCTAAGGAAAAACAAAAAAGTCATTTTGACAGATTGGACTAATTTCTTTAGCTGTGTCCATCTGAATCCATGTGATATCTATTCTGCCTCCTTAGCCTCCTCCTTTTTCTATAGATTCTGCAGAAATGTATCATCCCATAGGATGATGTTTTAGGATGTTGCTTAATTGCACCATCAAGCAGAAGTGCACTTTGCCACTGTCCTTCCTGGTCACACTTGTCGCCTCTAGTATAAGAAATTGCAATTCAGCAGTCTGTGCCAGGACCATGTCCCAGTGCAGCAAAGCTTTAGAATCTAGCATCTACAACAGGCATTGTTTCCTACCCCTAGTTATTCTTGTGCTTCCATTGTTACTGGTTAGCTGCACCTAGCTTCTCTACTGTCATGCAGCCCTGTTGCTGCTGGCTGATACTGTCTGAAGCCTCCATTGCTGCTTCATAATGACTGCCATCTGCCAAATGTCACAGTATTTCTTAAAATCTCTATATATTTGACGTTATACTGTGCCCTGTGCAGAACTGAGAACTTTTTTTCCTCTTGCTTTTCTCTGTGCTAAACTTGAAGGTTAGTAAGTAATATTGGTCTGGACCGCTTCCCACCCCACCCCACCCCCACTTACATAATATACAGGGAAAATCGCTTTTCACATTTTAAATTACAGCTCCCTTCTCGTGGGAGTTCAGCTAGGAGTCCCAGATAGGTGGGCCAGGTTGCATGAACTATTGTGATGGATTCTTTATAAACTCAAATTGCCTTCCTTCGCCACCTGCTATGGTTGTATTTATAGACATTTCTAACCAACTATTTCCAACACTCTTTTGTTTTTCTTTATAATTAATTTCGTCCTTGAGGTCTCCATTTCTAAATGGTTTTAACATAGACAGATTTCACAGTTTTAAGTGTGTCGCGGCTCAGATTTGACTCTTGCCAACAACCCCTAGAATGACATTAGACTCTAGGTTCAACTTTTCATGCTATACTGATAGCGATTTAAATTGGTACTTAAAAAAATAGGAGATGCAACGTTCAAATGCAAGATAGAGGTGATTATGTTTAAAGATGCATACATAAATCAAAGTATCAGGTTGCATCCCAAGGGTATAAATAATTGTCATTTATCAGTTAAACATAAACAAGTTATTTATAGCTTTTATTTCAGTAGGTTTGTACTTATATATTTTAGTGGAAAGTAGATGTTATATGTATATAGGTCTATCAAAGAAGAAATAGAAGGCTTTATATATAAAAAAAAGTTTTGGGTGACTACCTTAGCTCTATGGAGCAAAAATAGCACTCAGAGCTGATGTGGGAGACTTTTAATTTTCCCTTTAGCATGTTCCATCCTCGAATGTTAAATTTATAATCATCACACATGAAGAATATTTTATTGTGTATTTCATCAGTCTAGGAAGAAGAGCAGCAAAAGGGGGCACCTGTGTTGGCAATTTTTTTTGGATGTAGAAAGACTTTACTAACCATACCTGGCCAGAAAATACTTTATACATACTGTAAAAACTAAAATAAAAATATTAAATTATATCAACATATAGAGTGGTCTCTGCATCAGTGTCTTAATATTCCTAACTTATTGTTACAAATTTAGCTACTTAATTTGAATTTGTTATGCTATAAGTCTGCTTTTGGTAGTCCTCCAGGAAAAGGCAACTGTTAAGACAGAAATTCTGAGGCCAATATCTTTAGGTGGTAATAGATGTTTAATCCATGCAGTCTCTAGAAATATGAATGTGCATCTCACACTCTGGCTTTTTTCCCATCAGCAGGGAACATGGGCTCATGGGCTCAGTCATCTACTGCAGTCCAGCCTGGTCTGCCCTCTGTGTTGGTGTCAGAGGTACTGGAACCCTCGTACATTCTCTTCACACACCCTATCCTTTCACACATAACCCAGAAGGTTTGGATGGATAAGAAGACTCACACAATCAAGATGCCATTACTTTCTAAATTGCTATGCAGGTCTAATCTGTTTCCTACTAAATTATGGAGCACTAGAAGTTCTTTGGTGCACTTCTCTTTATGAAGTCACAACAAACAATGGCTAGCAAAGAATGACAAGGCAAACCAATAATATACAGTGTCATCAGCGAATACCAATGATTGACAAACGCCCAATGATAAGCAGCAAAGGGTGATATACAGCAGAGGACTGCCTGGTCTGGCCTCAGTGAGAGAATATGCACCTAACCCTTGAGAGACTTGAGGCCCCAGGGAATAGGGAGGCCTGGCTGGGTGTGGGAGTGTGTGTGGGGGTGGGGGCAGTGGGAGCATGCTTTTGGAGATTGGGGAGAAGGAATGAGACAAGGAACTGTTGGAGGGCAGAAAAGGAGGGGGATAATGGCTGGACTGTAAAAAAATATTAAAGATAAAAAGATATAATTGGAGAGATAAACAACCAATGTTGCTCTAAAGGTGGTGAGTAGAATCATGATTTTGTTTCTTATTCTTCTCAATATATTTCTTCATATTTTTTAAAAACAGTATAAAAAGGAAAGGAGCAGAATGCAAAAATATTTGCAACCCACATATCAAAAATGCTTATCGTCTAGAATGTTAAGCACTCTTATAACTCCATAGCAATAAAGAAAGCGTTTATTCATGTGGAAAAATAGACGAAAGGCAAGACATGCTTTAATGAAAGTGTTATGAAGTCAGGGAAATAAGCATGTGGAAAGCTCTCAATGCTATTAGGCGATGCAAATCAAAGCCACACTCAAATGTTTGCATTATTGTCTCCCACCTGAATTTGAACATACAGCTCTCAAGTGATAACGTGTTGATCACAATTGAATTTTTAGCTAATCGTTGGGGCCACTGCTTCCATTACCCAGGAATTCCCCCTCAGATCAGCAACACATTCTGTTTTTTTTTTTTTTGCCCTCAATTATTTAGTTGTATTTTTATTTTGACTATTTCTACTGAGACAGCATTTTTACATTTTTATTGGGAACACTAAGAGAATTATGTACCTATAGCCTATACAGAATGATTAAATTAGTATAATCAACCTTTCTACATTTCCTTAAATTATAATAATTTCTATGTATAGTAGTGAGCTGGGATTTGGGATTCTTCTGATTATTTTGAGACTTATCAGGAAACAGTTTTCCTACTATCCTACAGAGAACCAAAAGCAGTTCAGCCCCTGTTCCAGAGTCAATTATCTGGCCTGTTCCATCTTTTCTACTCCTCAATGGCCACAAAAGATAAGCGTTATTGTGACTATAATTTTTGTGACTTGCTTATGTCACTTCCCATAATGACCTAAATTCCATCCACACTGTAGTGAATGACAGAATTTTACTCTGTCTTATTGATGAAGAGTGTCAAAGTCTATCCTACATGAAGTAAGCTGTCACCAGTTGTGGCACAAAAGTTGTGCTTTGCCCAAAATGCCTTTCTGGCAGTAATTTTACAGTGTTGCTGCTGGGAGGTAGGCTGGAACCTCAGTAGACAGCACTCCAAAGACTCTAAATCTCCTAACCTGAGGTTAGACATTCATACACGTCTGTGAATCAAAGCTTCTTAGACTTGTGCTTTGCCACTGGTCAAATATCAGTCTTAAGATGACATTGTTAACAGTTGTGTCCTACTTTACTGTGCCATTTTGAGTGAGAGAGGATTTGTTGAACTCTGTATCCTGTCAAAGCCCAAACAGAAATTGTAAAGCAGGATTTTTATAATAAGCTATATTTCAAACTTTTGGAAGTAAGCAAAAGACATACCATGAAAATGAGTCAGGAAGTGAAAAGCCTCTCATAGTTAATAGGTAACTCAAGAAAATATCTCTGCCAATAGAGATAGAACATTTAGAATGTAAGGTAAAACATTTCATGAAAACAGAATTGTATTTCTCTCCTGCTGAGTTAAACCTTACATAGAGAGATCGAATGATACCCACTACAATCTTCAGTCTTCAGGGTTATTGTTTGTCTTAGTCAGTGTTCTGTTTCTCTGAAGAGGCACCATGATCACAGCAATTCTTATAAAGGAGCATTTAATTAGGGCTTGCATTTAACTGGGGCAAGCAGGAAGACACAGTGCTAGAGAAGTAGACAGTGCTACATCCGGGTCTTCAGGCTTGCAATGGGTTTTCTGAAACCTCAAAGCCCATGCCCAAAAGCAACACACTTCCTCCAAGCCCACACCTACTCCAACAAGGCCACACCTTCCAATCTTTTCAAATCATGCCACTACCTGATGACTAAGCATTCAAATGCTTAATCACCTACCGGGCCATTCTTATTCAAACCACCACACTGCAGTTGGGAGTTTTAATTGCTGTTGGGCGCCCCTGGCCCTCTAGTGCTGTCCACCTGCAGTTTTTATTTAGCTGTTTACCTTCCCCTTTCTGATGCCACAAATTGTCATCTCCTAGTTCAGAAGCCATTGCCTTCCACTCAATCTAGCACATGATGTTCTTTTTCAGCAGCCTCTAAAAATGACAAAATTATTTGCATAGTTGGCAGCTTGCGCAAAGGGACTTAATTTTATAAAGATACTTAATTTCACTCTACAAAAGCAGCATTCCATGAAGCAAGATAAAAGCCATTTTTAATCTCTAATTGATTCAAATCTTTTTTTTTTTTTGTCTTTTAGGAGTTCATATTAAATTACCAGAGTTACTTCTTAACAGTGCTGCAGTCTAGAACTTACATCATGATTTCTGCTAAAGTCACTGAACGGAAAAAGAGTACTTGCTAGGAAATACATGAAACATTCATCATTTCAAACTTTTCATCTGGCTCGAATCCCCACTTCAATTCTTCCTTTCCTTAGTTAGAAACTAGCCCGCAAGAACTGGAAGATGAAAATTCATGATGCTGAAAAAGAAAAGTATCAGACTACTTTCTAGGATTTGGGATGCATTTACACCATTTCAAAAGCATATGGAGTTGTGTTAGAGCACACAGGTAACAGCTGATCTTATTAAAGCCTTCCTGCCTGAGTGACTTTAAGTATTTTGTTTTCTCATTTGGTTCAGAGACTTTAAGAATTCAATGTTTATTAGAATCTTAGGCAGTTGCCCAGGTACAATGTATATATGCATTTCAAGGAATAGTTTTATTGCAGCTTATCTTTAAAGTCATTCCTGGAGTTCCACAAGAGGACAGAATAAAAATACTGATGCAAACGAGGCAGGAAGAGGGAGAAATCTTGGCAGAACCTGCTTTGGGGTGACTGGATTCAGAGGCTGAAAATGCTGATTTGCATACAACCAACCAGATCAGGAAGCACAAGAAAGAAATCCAAAGGTAGTAGAACATCTTGAAAAACAGTATGTGCATGAATTCTAGGATTAAAGTGGATACATGTGTCAATAGCTCTTGTGCTCATTTTTCAGTGTGTAGATTTTTATGGATGAATACAGGATACAGAATGGAGTTGAACCTATGGATGAGATTCATCAGAGGAAGAATCTAAACTAAATTGGCTAAAGAAGAAGATGCAGGGTGGAGACAGAGGAAGCCAAAGGTAGATTTTTTGCTGGATGTGCTTAACCGCAACTCTCACCAAATCTTCACACCTGAGACACTCGTTGTAAACTCCCCCCCTCTCCAAAAGCAAATTTTTCTTAAGATTCATTGTTATTTTTAATTATGTCTCTGTGTGAGTATGTTTACATGAGTTCCCAGAAAGAAAATGGTGGCTCACAACCATCTGTAACTCTAGTCTTGGGCATACTATACCCCTTTTCTGGCCTCTGTAGGTACCAGGCACATGGTGCATAGACATATATGTGGACATATATGGGTACTACATAATAAACAAGCTAACTGCCCACAATGTAGATAATATTGTAGTGAATGTGGAGTCATTATTATATATATGAACTTAACTTTAGGTTACAGAATATGAAACCTCAAAGAGACATTTTAACCATCAGGCAGCATAATGACCAAGACACACCTGCAGTTTTCCTTGGTTACCTCATGTGTAATTCTTTGCCTACTAAGTCTTAGATACAAAGTAGTACTACAGTTAGCAGCTAGGCTAGCCCACTGAGATGGACAATTTAGTTTTATTATTACTATACAGCTATTACCAGTCACAGCAAAAACACCTCCAAATACAACTTTTACAATGGTGTTTAGTCAAGAGAATTAAAGAAAAAAAGACTCAAATTACAGAAGAACTCAAGGATTAAAAATATTATCTAAAGATACATGCTTAAGTAGGTTACAGTGTAATCATGGCTTACTTTCACTCAATACTTATCACAGAGGGAGACAAGTGACTTGAAGGCATGATAGATGTACCTGTGATTGGACCAATTGGAATTACACGGTCTGAAGTATTATAGATTTATCAGTCTTGCTCAATTGTTTCCAGAAAAGTGACTCAATAACGTTGTCCATGTATCTAGTGGAGGGTGGCATAAAATTAGATTGTGTGTAGCTCCAGGCAATTGGTCTTTGTCCAGATGCGTTTTTCTATCTTATGATAGGTTATTTTTTTTTTCATAAAACTTAGAACTCATTGTGACCAGTCACAGCCCGTTAGCCATCTGCTTCTCTACAAGATACCTTTGTTTAACGGTGCGATGATTTAATTTTCATGACATTTACCTAAAAGATATTTTAAAGTTGCAAAGAAATAATAGCACCTATAGTCATGTAAGTCCTACATGCTAACAAGTTGTACCATTGGTTTTCTCTTAGCAAAGATTATCAGTATTTCATATCAAAGTAATATTTTGGTGTATATTTAAGGATTTAATGGTTGAAAGAATGGATGTTGATATAATATAAAGAAGCAAATAGAAACCTACAAAATGGCTTCCAAATAGTTAGTGTATTCTTCTTTCATTTCTGCTGCATGACAGTCAGTAGAGATTCATGGTGATTCCATAAAAATATTCTGACAGTGAATGACACAGGCTGTGTCTACTCTCAGATTACAGAAGTGATCACAGGATTTGTTGCCTCGTCCATCATAAACTCAGGGCAAGAAAATATAAAGACAAGACAGGGAATTCTTTGAAGACTTTGGTTAGTGGATGATGCAGTTAAGGCTCATTTTAAATGTCTGTCTTCCTTCTGGATTCTGTCTTATTTCTGACTGTGTGTTTTTTCCTCCTTTTAGTATTTCCCCACCCCACTGAATACAATGATTGTATTCTTTTTACATATTTAAAATTTTTAACTTAGCAAACACATTTTTAGCAGCATAGAGAGTTCAAAATGCAAATATTAAAGGGAGAAAATGTATTTCCTGATAATACCACTGCTCCATAACAGAAATATTTGTCCTTTATAATTTATTTGATAGAAATTTTAAAGCAATGTTCTAAACATTTTTTTCTTTATAGAAGTTGCCGCAACAAACACGTATTTAGAATGGGGTAGAGTGTGAGCTTTTAGCACAGAGGTTCCATGATTAGGATAATGGCCTATCTTTAGCACTAGAGTTATTCTATTTCTGATGAGAACACTCAAAATCTGTTTTCATAGTCTAAGAAGATGGCACACTAGAAGCATCATGGGTAAGCCTATGAGTCGGAGTATAAGAAATAAAAAATACAATGTAGCAGTCTTAGTTTACTTTTCATTGCTGTGATAAACACACCAACTTAAAGCAACCCAGATAAGGAAAGGGCTTATTTGTTCTGAAGTGTATGGTCAGACAATCATCAAGAGAAGCAATGCAGGAACACAAGTAGGAAACCAGAGGCAGGAACTGAAGCAGAGGCTGTAGAGGAATGCTGCTTACTCGACTGCTTTTTTATGCAATCCAGGGACCATTTGCCCAGAAATGGCATGGGTGTAGTAATCTAGTCCTTCCCACATTAATCACTAATCAAGAAAATAGCCCACAGTTATGCCCATAGCACAGTCTTATGGAAGCAGTTCCTCAAATGATTCCCTCTTTCCGAATGATTCTAGTTGCTGTCAGGCTGACAAAAATTAGCTAGGATAGCCATTAGTAGAGAACTTGAAGATAAAACAACAAGAGACACAGATAAGACTAGGTAAGATCTCTTCTACAATGAAAAGAACAAGTACCTGGCCATGCTGTGTAACATGTTCTGACCTAAACCTGACAGAAGGACCAGAAATACCAGGTATAGCTAGAGGAATATATGGATGGGTGCTGCTGTCTAAAACTCGAATTAGAGGCAGAATTCAGCAGCCATGCAACAGCAGACGTCCCCTCAAAATAGTAAAGGAATCTGTAACTTGAAATAATTCCAACACCCACAGTCCACCTTCCTTGCCATTGGGCAAAGGAGCAAGTGGTCAGATTGCTGGACTGTGGGAATGTGGGAAGAGATTGGAAAAGGCTGCACCCAGCTTGTTGGAATGTAACAGGAGAGGAAACTAACGTCAGTCACAGACATTTCTGTGGATGACTGGCAGAGACTCTTGAGTTCCTAGTATATGGCAAAGAATCTTAATGGGAGCAATAGACACACAAGCTACATAGAGTTTACTGGCAGCAGTAGAGTGTTATAAAGGAACTGAAACCAGGAGATTCCCAACGTTGCTCACCTTGTCCTTGGCAGACAGTAGCTCTTTGGATCCAAAGGTTTGTGACAGAAGTTGGTTCAGTGTCTTGACAGATAACATGCCAAGAGAAAGCCCTTTCCCAACCAGAAAAAAATATGTATGATATTCTTTCCTTCACTGTACTGCTTGCTTGTCATGCATTGCTTTGTCAAGTGAAACAGGAGATGCTAGATGCATTTACCCTAGCTATGGGGTGCTGGGATTGTGGAAAGTGCCAATGTACCACTCAGGGAGTGGAAAGATACAGCCTGGGCTGGGGATCTCAGCCTGAGTGAGGTTGAGGCTGAAGGTGGAGTTCCCTGAAGTCCAGTTGCCACTTGAAACTGCCCTGCCGGCCTGCAGGGCATTCAACCAGGACCTGGTGTGTGTGTGTGTGTGTGTGTGTGTGTGTGTGTGTGTGTGTGTGTG
>NW_021604569.1:13151475-13189776 GCF_004785775.1 Grammomys surdaster
TGTGTGTGTGTGTGTGTGTGTGTGTGTGTGTGTGTGTGTGTGTGTGTAGGGAGGCGAAGAGGGACAAGAGACAGGAAGAAGAAGAGCCAAGTCGAGGGTTTTGATCAAAGTCTCAAATTTTAATTTCAGACAGCAGGTCATAAGGCATAACAAAACGGGGAAGTTTAGGCAAGGATCATTGCTTACGGCTATCCCACTATCTATCCTCATTGCCTAAGACCATCCCACTACCCTATCGTTACCCGCTTCTGGGAAATACCAGACATTCTTTAAGTTCCTGGAGCCTGAGACTGCGAACGTCCTTTCTTAACCTTGTACTTTAACTGACTAGGTTTTTCCAGAACAGCAGGTAATTTCACCGGTTTGGCTCCCGGCAGAAACTGCGTAGAGTCTGGACAGAGTGGGCACATGGGTTGTGAGGAGGAGCCCCAGGCCAAGGATTCTCAAATTCCTGGACTTCACTCCATCGGAAGTTTCGAGGAGTTGGGAACGGAGAGGCCCCAAGGGCTGAGGACTCTTGAGTCTGGGGTCAGGGAAGAGGAACACTAGTTCAACTCAGTGGCAGTGAGTTCAAGAAACCAGAGGGGCCTTCTGCAGGAGACTTAGGCAGCTCTGCTCTGTAGTTGAAGAGTTTTTCCATGTTCCCCAAGGTGATTCTTGATAAAAGAGACAGTCCATGCTTATCCATACAGTTTATTGACTGTTCGTCGTGGACAATGGGTGCATATCACATCCTCAGAGTGTACCAGAGATTAAATACCGTTTCCAGGAAGAAATGTCCAGGAAGAGAAGCTTATTGGCTAAATCTTCAGGGCCTCCAGGTACCTCATCAGCAGGGGGAAGTCTGTTTTGGGCTATGTGACCACTGGTCATGTACCTTTGTACCTTTGTGGGGAGTGTGGTCACATGTTCTGCGCCAGGAATCTTGGTAGGGAACGGGGAGACGCCTACCATCTTCACATAGGTGCCTGGGTGCCAGGGTCTCTGAACCCATTCAACCTTACCAAGTTTCCTGGCACGGTCCACTGCCCCACAGATAAGGAATGTGTGTTACAATCATGAAAATATATCCACCTCAACAGACCCACAAAGCACAACAGAGACAACAAGAAGCTCTAGGCAATTGTTTACTATGACACCCCTACATGATGACACTAACCCAGTATTGGGAAATGCAGATGATGGGATAGCTGCAGTGCCATAAAATATCTTAGAAACACTGTTTGAAAGAACCGTGACTACAAAGACTCATTAACAAACCCAGGGAAGACGGTTCCTAAATCATTTTCAGATTTGTACAGAAAGTTACACAGAAGATGAAAGATTTGAAACTTGGAAGAAAGTTTTAAAAACACAGAGGAACTGTCCACAAAAGTAATTGGGATACTATAAAAGAGCCAAATAAAAATTCTGAAAACAAAATAATCGATAAAACAGAAAGCATCATCAAAAGAGCATGGCAAAGCAAAAGAATAAATTTCAGAGTTAGAAGATGATGGAAGACAATGTATGCAAATTACATTGTATGCAAAGAAAAATAATAAACATCACCAAAGCTTCCAAGAAATTTTGGAGACATCCAGTGAATCAAACTTAAGACTGCATGGAATAGAAGAGACTGAATTTTGAACTTCAATTTTATTTTTCTTACTCATAGTACAATATTCCGTTGTATAATACCATGTAACATACCATGCTTTCATTATTCATTCATCAGTTGGTGGACATCTCGGCTGTTCCCATTCCCTGATGGCTGTGAACAGACCAGCGGTGAATAGGAATGAACAGGTATGTCTTTAGTAAGATTTGGAGTCCTTTGGGCATATACCCAAGTGGTATAGCTGGATCATTGGTTGATCTATTCCCAGCACTTGGAGGGACATCCACTCTGATTTGCATCCTGTCTGTACCAGTTTGTGCCCCCATGAGCAGTGAATAAGTGTTCTTCTTTCTTCACTTTCATGCCAATATTTATTGCCTTACTAATTTAATTTCGTTTACTCTGACTAGTAAGATAAAATCTCAAAAACAGTTTTGATCTGTACTCCCTCCCTTCATAGCAAAGGATGTTAATCTTTTTTTTTTTTTTTTTAAGAAAAATCTCAGATACTGGTATTTCCTTTTCTTTTTCTTTTCCTTTCTTTTGTTTTCTTTTTTAGAAATTGTGGCTTTTTTTTTCCATGTCCCACTTTTAAAGTATGTTGATTTGTTTCTCCATGTGTAGGCTGCCTAGTAACTGAAGCGATGTTGTGCAGAAAATTTTCTCTCATGAGGTCCAATTTGTTGTTTGTCTTAATGCTCATGCTAATGGCATACTGTGCAGAAAGTCCTTTTCAGGGCAAATCATTCCAGTCTCTTTCTTACTGTGGTCTCTGTCATGAACAGTGTATTAGGTCTTATGATAATGTCCTTGATGTATTTGGAGTTGAGTTTTATATAGAGTGACAAAGAAACATTGAGTTTCATACTTCTAGATGTACTATGCAATATGACAAGCACAATATTATGAAAATGCTGTGGTTTTTCAGTGCATATTGTCAGTATCATTGTAAAAATAAGTTGGTTCTAGGGGTGTAGGCATATATGTGGGTTTTTATTTATATTCCATCAATTAATGAATACTGTCTCTATGAGAGTGCCATGCTGTTTTAATACTATAGCTTTATAGTATAACTTGAAATCTAGGATGTTAATACCGCTCTTCCATGTTTATTTGTTTGTTTGTTTGTTTTGAGGATTGTTTAGATAGTATGGGTCTTGTATTTCCATGTGAAAATTAATATTTTTCTTTTACTTTATGTAAAGAATTTCATTAGATTTTGGATGGATATTGTGTTGACTCCTTAGATTGCTTTTGGAAGGGTGGCTGTTTCTCCAATCTCTAACTATAGGAAGTCTTCCTGTCTTTTTGTTTTGTTTTGTCTTGTTGTTGCTGGTGATTTCTTTCTCAGTGATTCTCTCTTGTACATAACAAGAGTATTGGTGTGTGTGTGTGTGTGTGTGTGTGTGTGAATTTTGTATCCCACTACTCTGCTGAATGTATTTATCAGTACTGTACAAGTATTTTGGTGAGTATTTGGAGTCAATTATGCATAGAATCATGTCATCTACAGATAAAGATGGTTTGGCTTCTTCTTTTTCAATCTACATTCCCTTTATCTCCTTCACTTGTGCAGTATTGCTCAAGATGATGCTTCAAGTACTACATCTCCACTTAATTGACCATTACCTTTGTGTACAGAAGCTTCTTGTTTGTTTTGCTTTATGTGATTTTTTTTTGTTTGTTGGTTGGTCTAATTTACTGAACCACAGAAGCCTAAATATAAAATTGGTGCTTGTGCCTATGTGCTGAAAAGAATTTCCTTCTTTGTTTTCAAGCAATTTTGTGCTATTAAGTCTTATTTTGAAGTTGTGAAATTATTTTCAGTTGAGTTTTCTGTGAGGTGAGAGAGAGGTAAGGATATACTTCTGTTCTCCTGTGTGCTGAAATCTAATTTTCCCATTCGTTGAAGGTTCAGTCTTTCAGGAAACATTTTTGGTATTTTTGTAACAATGCTGGTAAGTGTATAAAAATATTTTAAGGAATTTTGTTTGTATACTATTTAAAAAATTTTTGGTTGGTGAAATGGTCTAGGATGTGAAAGAGTCTTCTACTAAAGCCTAGGGATCTGAGAGTGATCACTGGAACTCATATAAAGTTGGAAGGATAGGACAATATTGCTGTTTGATCTCTACACATCATATACATGCACGCATGTGCACATGCACACAAATACACACTCACAGAGGTGGTATTAAGTCATCTTTTCTAGACACTTAAACTAAACTAATTAATTGTCATAAACCATGGATATGTAGTGTACTGCAGGACATTTGAAGATATTTTGCTGTGAAACTGTACTCCCCTTATATGTGAATCACCCCCTTCCCAGGCCTTTGAAACCACTGTTCTATGCTCTGTTTCTTTAAGATCTGATAGCTTTGTAAAGCCATCCATACTATCTCATGCCTGTGTGTATTTGAGCTGTGTGCACAAGGTACATATGTCTTTTTAAATTTTAGTTCCATCATTGTATTCTTATAAATGTCAAATTCAGTTTCAAATCCTTTATCAGAAAAATTTTGTCTCCTAATGTATGATTTTTGTATTTTTTATTTATGGACCTAAATGGTAACTACAGTTGTCACTTGTTATTTTTTCTGGCATTTCACTGGGGTCCCACTCAGCACACTTACACTGCACTGCTGAGCTATGGAAATTATAGTTTCATTCCTGATATAGGAGATGATAGTTCAAATCCCTTACATTCTTCTTCTGTACAGCTAGCATCTCCAAGATAAAATTATGGCTTTCATAGCCATTAATATTAATAGTATATTCATTTTTCTAGTATTAAAATATTTGTGTACTTTCAATATTTGTCATATAGAATTATTTAATTCATTTTATTTTTTTGTAATTTTTTTATAATTATTTCTTTTTTTCTGATTATAATACAATTATATCATCTTCACTTCTTTTTTCTCCCTCTAAATCCTCCTATATACCCCTTCTTGCTTTCTTTCAAATTCGTGGATTCTTTTTTCATTAATTGCTACGTGTGTGTATGTGTGTGTGTGTGTTACTGAATACATAAATAACACTTACCTAATTTGTATAATGTTACTTGTATGTATATGTTTGTTTTCAAGGCTGATCAATTGATATTGGATAACCAATTGATGTGCTCTTCCCTGGGAAAAACTATTTTTCCTGGCCTTAGCATTTCTTATTTGCCTGTAGTTCCTTGTGCAAGACTGAGGCCCTAATGTGCTTTCTTTGGCTCACATTAACATGTGGGACTGGGCTCTGATTTTATAACATGTACATTTTGTTTTATTTTTTTCTATCAAACATCCTCATTTGAGGCATGATTCCTTATTCTTCTGTTGTTTATTAGTACATATAATTTTTAAACTTTGTACTAAATGTGCTGTGGGACCATGAAATTCTGTAATTCTGAGACTATTATAAGCTTGCCACAGATGTGATCCACAATAGTAATACTGCCGGGAGCCTCTAGGCCCCGAGAAGGTAGTGGTGGGGGCACAGAGTAGGACTCTGGTGATGACTTTAAAATCTGAGGGTCTCAGGGCTTTCTAGCTCTCTAACTATACTGGAATGCTGACGCTAACTTCTAAAAAGTCCTAAAAACCTTCTTGCTCTCTCTGAGGGTAAAAACTGCTGGCTTAGGTGATTAACACCTGTAGCCTAACAGAGGAGGATTAAGCAATGCAGCCTTTGTTCTATCACAGCAGGAGCTGCTGGGCTCTACTCACCTGCTAGTATGAAGTCACTGGAAAAAGAAAGGACACTTAGAGAGGGGATTATAGAGTTTATTACTAAGTTGTAAAGAGTTTCCTATGTAAGCTATCTAAAGGTAAAATTGGAAAAATTCTATTCTATCTGGGGAAAGGGAAAAAAATATTCTATCTTGGGAAAGGCAAAAATTCTTCTCTCCCCTTTTTGCCTTCAGTACTTATACATCTTTCAGAATACATGATCACATGTTACAAAGTTCATCACAAGTTCCCACAAAAAATCAAATCATAAAATAGACGTTTACAACAGAGAATGTTTACATGCATATCTATTAGCAGTAATTATCTGGCTAAACATCCATCACCTGACTCAGCTCCACAAGTTCACTGTAAGTAGAAAACCATAATTAAGTTATTAGTGAAGTTTTGTATAGATAAACCCAGTCAAGATTTTATCTTCTTTCCTATCACCTATAATAAATCATTAGTTCCCTTTTTATGACCATTGGTTAATTGTTTTACAACCTCTTGGAATGTGCTCTGAGTAGAAGAAAGTCTGGTTACTATCTAAGAGCAATTAACTGTGACACTTGGGAGACTGGCAGAGTTCTCATCACAGTTTTGACTATCAGAAAGGAACCTAATACCAGTCCCATTATAAAAGAGTTTAATAATCATTGATATGATTTTAGGAATTCTTATAGGATCATCATTAAGACTTAAGAAGTCATAGATATGTCTGTCTAGCATCATTATAAGATGGTACATCTTCGTGGATCTGCAGAGATCTGCTTCAAAGGGTTGTGCTATTGCTTAGTGATTGTTATATGTGTTTAATAATAATAGGAAAAGCATATTAATAGCAGGAATCTTTCCTAAAATGTATTCCTTTACAGCCTTGTTGAATAAGAGCACACCTGTGGTAGATTATATAATAATCCAAGGCAGGCCACTTCAGAATGATCACCTGCTAGTTATTTGCTTGTCCCATTATGGCTTCTGACAGAATACCAAGTGATGTCACTGACCTCTTTCTGAGTAAACCAAATTCTGAGTCTCATATATTGACATTGAAGAAATTCAATCTGTAGAAAATTCCACATTCCTGTTCATAAGTATAGTTATTAAAATACTCATATTGTAATTCAATATAATAGTAAGAGAAACTTGTTAGAGTGTACTATTCCACTTTTCTTTACTTTTTGAGATTATATCAAACAAGCAAGGAACACACAGACCTATATGTGTATAGTGAACTGCCTGTAACACAGAAAGTCCAAAAGAGAGCTTTGTCATTTTAAATGTTTTCTTTGAGAATTCTGTTCCTTCAGAAGTTCTTGTAGTGTTAATTTTCACCAAATTTAATTTTTTTGTGTTGTGTTTTAACCAGCAAGAGAATCTTGTGTTTTTAAGAACATTTCAGCTTTAAGTTAATGTATTATAAAATTGTTTTTCTTTTGGTTGCCATAGATTTTGAAACTGTGAATCATTCCCATCTGTGATCTTGTCCTTATGAAGACTGTGGTTGATAGGTTGATAACAACGCGAGTTATGTAATAAGTATTAAAACTTTGCATCAGGGAAACAGGAGAATGTTTCCTACAAAAGCATGTGGAACACTAGGAAAGTGTATGACATTAAGTGCTTACCAGTCAGTGACAAAAATAACAGAAATGAAGAAATGGAAACTTTGGAAGAAAAATATAACTTGTCAAAAGAAACCAGAAGGTAGAAATTACAGGGAAACATTCAACTGATGAAATCACTACCACCAAAGAAAGAAAGAATGAATCACCACAAAATCTTTCTATGAAAAAGCTGAAAAGAGATTAACAATATTCATGTGACACCAAGAAATAAAAAAGGGGAGAAAACAGTCTTGAGAGTAGATGAAGGATTGGAAGGGCAGAGTGATGAACAGGAAGGATAAAATCTTCAAATAAGAGAAGAGCAACTACTATGAAAACCAAGATGGATAACATCAGTTTTCTGGAAAAATAAAAGCTACCAAAATGTCCAAGAAGAAATATTTTTAGTCCTTCTTATGTTCTATACTCGATTTTTTTTTACATCTTGAGAATTTTATATATGAGTATTTACTTCATTTTACTCACTCTTCCTCCACTCTCTCAAACTTAAGACTTTTAAAATAATTATTATACACACACACACACACACACACACACACACACGCACACACACACACATGCGATATTTAAAGTTGCATAAAATTTCAGTATGCCAGTGAAAAAAATGAAGTAATTTAAAAAACATATTCTACTGAGAAGGGTTCATAGACCAGGTCTCAACACATGAATTTTAAATTCATTAAATTTTGACAATTTATTGGAAATATTATAGAGCACAAAGAAGGAATAAATCTTCCTTTTACATTTATGATCCTAGTAAAATTGTAATAAGAAAAGTTATGGTAGCATTGAAGGTAAAATTATAGAAGATTAGAGTAAGGAAATGCAGCTTAAGTAAAATTCTAGCAAAAGAATTTATAAATTCAAGAGTGCAACAATTTTATTAAGGAGGCTTCACTATCAAAAAAATTTTTGAGCTGGAGAGATGGATCTCTGAGTACAGACTCTCCTGGGCAAATATAAGGACCTGATCTCAGATTCCCAGAAGCCACACAAAAGTATCTTGTGATAGTGTGTGTTTATGATTCCAGTCCCACTACAGTGAGATGGGAGGTAGAAACTAAATAATCCCCAGAAGCTTGAAGCCCAGCTAGCCAGATGTACATGGAAATCCAACAAAAGGCACTGTCTTTAACAAAGTTAAAGGGGCGAACTAACACCTGAGCTTGGCCTCTACTTCAGCATGTAGGCTGCGGCTCTGATAATTCCTGCGTTTTTACACACAACACCTTCAATACAAAACACACACACAGAGACACACAGAAACACACACACACACACACAAACACCATACAATCGAACACACATGCACACACTCAGGCAGCAAAAGTTTAGTATATTAAGATGGACATAAGTAATCCACTGAATCAGCCAATTACAGAATCAAAATATAACCATGTCCATTTGATGTTGGAAAGTTATCTCATGAGCTATAGAATCTATTTCTTTTATTTCTACAACTAAATCAATAGTGGACTTAGCCCTCTTCAAAGATGGTTTACGATGAAAATCTTTTCATTAGTTTCTCACAAACAAAATTGCAGAATATCAAAAGAAAAATAGTCTTTAAAACATTAGAAAGGTAATGTATATCATTTACAGAAAAATTGCCCACTTTCAACAAATACCTTTAAAATACTGGCAAGTAGAATAATTCCTGTCATATTTTTCCTGGGGTGATATGAGCCAATTTCTGTTCATTATAACCCAAACAAGTAGTCATATCAACAGACCCTACAGTTTGGCTATGTTCTTCCTCTAGGAATTCTCCAATTGAAGTCCTCAATTGTGTCTAATCACCTTCAGGGAACCTTTGCAACTACAGTCTTTGCCAGTGCCTAAGTCTGAACTCTGAGCCTTCCTTAATCCTTTTATAACAACCTGTCACATTCAGTTATAGCACACACACACACACACACACACACACACATCACTATGTAAACTATTGTACAACGTGAGAATTAATATTAGTAATTCAGATTGGGGTTAAAGAATATATAACTGCCAGTGGCAATTCAACCTAGTTCCAAAGAAAATCAAACAAAAGTACTTGGTAAACTGTAGACAAGGACACCAACTTAGTTTGTGAATTTATTTTTATTCAATAAATTCTGACTGTCAGGTAGGCATAAATGTGTCTGTCTACATACAGGCATGTAGAAACACATGTCACTGTTTTTGGCATAGTGTATTCATAATGAGGAAAATGTTAGTTGACTTTGGGATAACCATTAAAAAATTATAAGTAGAATAGTAAACTATATAATATGAAGGGAAAATAAAATCAAGAGGTTAAATAAACCATATTTGCCAAATTCTCAGTTAAGGTGAAAAGGCACAAAATGATAAAATAAAAACAAAACTCCAAATAACAAAAGCTAACAATAAAACAATAAAAATTAAATAAAAAATGTGTGAGGAATGAGAATTTCAGCACTTCAATTTTAACAAATAAAACAGGTATTTTCATAATCAAAAAATGTAATTTTAATTGATACCGGATCTCTTGTAGCCCAGGTTGGCATTAAAACTGGCAGTGTAGGCCAAGGGTGACTCTGACCTCCTGATTCTCCTGTATTCAATTCCACAAACTGGGAGTATAAGCATGTACTACTATACCTACATCAATGAAATTACACACATTTAAACTAACTAATCTGTGTCTAAATCACATAGTTAAAGTGCTCAATTTCCTGCTTTGGCTGCTGACTACTATACTGAAAAACACCGATATAGGACATTTCTGATATGGGAATATAGGGGTGGTTTAACTTTTATCAACTGTTGGGTGGACATAGCTTGCAGGGACAAGGATTCTGGAAACTAAGTAGTCTCTAATGCTATCTTGAACAAGTGAATTTTGGGTTCTTTTCACAGGCTACAATTATTGATTTGAGTTCAGAAAAAAAAATAAGTCAAAAACCCCAAATGAGCATGGATCTGACAAGAATTACCGATACCAAAGCAAATGGTTTTCATGGGAGCAACTTAGAAGAGTTCCCAGTCATAGACGCTTAAAGAACAATTATGACAACTATGTTCAAACAGTTCAATGGAGCCATAAATGCATTTCGAGAGTACAAAAACAAAAGCTGAATAAAATAAAGAAGTAAATTTATATATGTAATTGAATTCAATAAAGAGGCTCACTGAAGGAAAAAACAAACTGAAAAAATGATGAAAATAAAAAGCTCAGTCAGGCAAATAAGATGAACGTTGGAAAGTCTCACCAACAGGATGGATCAGAATGATGAGTCTGAAGCTAGGTAGAGGAATTGAGTCACTCAGGGTTAGTGAAGAATATCAAACATATGAGTAGAACATGAGAAATCTTTAGAATATCACAGAAAGACCAATTTTATGAATTGTGTGATTAAAGAAAGAAAAATTACATGAAAGAGGCATATAGAAAATATTTTCTATAAAATTATAGAAGAAAATTTTCTAAGAATAGAAGATACTGGAAGGAAAATTACAGACTAATGAAAAAGATAAACACATTTAAGAGACCACAGAGGAAATATAAACAATACTAATACACTTGATCCAAAAGGGGGTGCAATATGACACAAAAGAAACAAAATGATAGGAATTGTACATGTCCTTCAACAAAACTCTAAATACATAATGCATGCCCTTTGGGGACTGGGTTACCTCACTCAGGATGACATTCTCAAGGTCCATCCATTTGCCTGAAAAAATCACGATGTGTTTGTTTTTAATAGCTGAATACTACTATATTGTGTAGCTAGGCCACATTTTCTTTATCCATTCTTCAGCTGAGGGACATCTAGATTGTTTCCAGTTTCTGTTCAAGAAACTGTCTACTGTACCAATGCATACAAGGCTATTTCCTATTTTCTCTTCGATGAGATTTAGTGTATCCAGTTTTATGTTGAGGTCTTTGATGCACTTGGACTTGAGTGTTGTGCAGGGTGAAGTGAAGGTGTTTGAATCTCACTTAGAAGAGGAAATAAAATAGTCATGAGTGAGACTGAGAGAGGAAACTGGGTTGTAGAGGGGATGGGGAAGAGGAATAGGGGAAGAGGCTCAGTACCATGTGCGAAAAGGGACAGGGGAGTTGGCCAGGTGGCCATGAGAATGGATGCAACTGACTAGCTGGGTGGTGGTGGTGGTGGGGAGGAGGGCATCTCCAGGAAGTAATAAAGACCTGGGATAAGGGAGGCACCCAAGGCCAGTGGGGGGGATGACCTTATCTGTGACTCACAGCTTTGGGGACATGAAATCTGAAGAGGCTACCTCCTGTAGCCAGGCGGGAACCCCAGTGGAGTAATAGGGACATCAACCCACTCACAAAACTTTTGACCCCAAATTTGCCTTGTATACAAGAAGTGCAGGAACGGGAAATGGAGCAGAGACTGAGGAAATGGCCAACCAACAACTGGCTCAACTTGAGGTCCATCTCATGGGCAATCACCAATCTCTGATACTGTTAATGATCCTCTGTTATGCTTACAGAGAAGAGGCTAGCATAAGTGTCCTTTGAGAGGCTAACTCCACTCAGCAGCTAACTCAGACAGATGCAGACATTCACAGCCAAATAGTGGATAGAGCTTGGGTACTCTTATGGAAGAAGAGGAGAAAGGATTGTAGGCACCGAAGAAGATAGGAACACCACAGAAATATCAGAGTCAACTAACCTGGACCCTGAGGCTCTCAGAGTCTGAATCACCAACCAAAGAACATACACAGGCTGAACCTAGGCCTCCTGCACATATGTAGCAGTTGTGCAGTTTATTCTTAATGTGGGTCCTGAAAAACTGGAGAGGGGGCTATCCCAAAAGGTGTTGCCTGTCTGTGGGACATGTTCTTCTAGCTGGGCTGCCTTGTCTGTCCTCAGTGTGAGAGGATTTGCCAGGGTGGGAGGAAACCTGGAGGGGAAGTTGCCCATCCTCTTAGAGGAGAAGGGGAGGGAAGGTGGAGGAGGATTATGGGAGGGAGTGACAGGAGGGAGGCATTGAGTGGGATGTAAAGTGAATAATAATAATTAAAAAAACCTCTCCTAATAGTAATTGTCTCATTTTCCCAATAGATTATTTCACCAACAAAATAGCACACTGTGTATAAAAAAGACCCAACTTCTTCCTGCTACCCAGAAATGCTGCTTAATTCAGATAAAGATCCTGCTTTGCTGGACTCCTGTGACTGCTTGGGTGGTTTGGGATCTTCAGAATCTAACAGTCAGCTTTGAATAAAATTTTATAACAATTTGTGTGCCCATTGTATAAGAAGCTGATTGGTCTCTTTTCATGGCCAAAGTTAGAGAGGAAAGTCAGTTCTTAGGAGGTGACTGGAGGGTCAAATGCCACCACAGGCAGTCTAGAAGGTCTCATTGTCAACACTCATATTCTGGGGCAGAAGTTTCCACCTTGTCAGACTCATTGACTATCTTTATAAATGTCATGCCTGAGACCCATTTCTTACCATAATTACTTCAGTGTCCGGATTCACAAACTGCATAACCTAACCATTCTCTCCTCTTTTTTTTCATTTACTTTGTTTATATCTTCTAAATTTATTGTCTCAGACTCTCGTATATGTATATAATACATCCTGTCGACATTCATTCCTAGATCTTCACGCCTCCCACTAGCCCTACTCCCTTTCTTCCTATCAAGTCTTCATCCCATGTCCATGTGTTTCTGGTTTTTTTTTCCTTTGTAACTTACTAGAACTATCCAGAATGAGTCATGTAGGCTTGAGTGTAAAGCTACCCATTGAAGTATGAGGACCCACCAGGTATCTTGAAGATAATGACTTTTCCTCCAGCAGCCATTGACTCTTGTTGGTGGGGCCTCATGAAACTCCTTCCCTCATCAATATCTTCACTGTAGAAACCTTTCCCTCTCCAACTAGGTCTATTCCCAGCATTTTATATTCTTAGTGTGTGGCTACTGTGAAAGGGTTGTTTCTCTGATATTAGTTTGTTTGTCATTGGCATATAGGAAGGCCATTGCTTTTGTATGTTAATTTTGTATCCTGTCAACATGTTTATCAGCTATAAGAGTTTCCTGATTGAATCTATGGTGTCTCTTATGTATAGAATCATATCAGCTTCAAAACGGGATACTTTCCTTTGGTCTCTTCTTTCATTGTTCCATTTTATTCCTTTCTCTGCCATTGTTGAAATGGCTAAGACTTCAGGTACTATGTTGAATAAGAGTAGACTAGTGGCCATTTGTGTCTTGTTCATGATCTTGCTGAGAATATTTTGAGGTTTTCTCCATTTAGCATAGTGTTACTCATAGAAGGTCTTGGGAAATTAAACCTTATTTGACCCCTATTCAAAACGAAAGTTTTATTCAAACTGGATTCACTTTGGTTCCTTTCTCCATGACTGAAACTTTAATTGATGATTGAAAAATAGTCTTAAAATTATGAGCCTAAAGAAATATAGTTAGTAATTAGTATAATTTAGATATACAGTCATAAGAACAAACATCAGGTATATTCCTGCCTATGAAAATAATAGAAATAATTTTAGTTCTGTCCTTATAAAATACCATATTATTTGGAATGCTTATTTTATAACACCCATCTTGAGAAGCTTTTTTTTTTGCCTATATTTGGAATTTGAATATTTTTGAAAAGGAATAAAATGTGTTAATTTCTCTAGCTAGCTTGTTATAGATGCTTCAGAAATCCTGAATCAGTATTCTAAGAACAGCATGCTGAATGAGCATCCTCAGCTGGGCAACAGAACAACCAGAGAACTATAGTTCTGATTGAAGGAACCACAATAACAGAGTAAATGAGAGCAAGTGAATGGCTTAAATATTGTTTGCGGTTTGCAAATTAGATCTACACAGGCAAAAAAAATGTTTCTATACTTTCCTTCTACAATTAAGGACAGTTTGTTAAAATATTTCTCACAAATAAGGGGATTGAGACTCTCAAACCTGGGTTCTGATTTTGACAAAATAAAGTTTCAAATAACCTTGATTCTGAGGCATACAATTCCAAATCAAAGCCATTTACAGTGCAACTTGGCAGACTGCAATCCAAAATCAGGGTTCTTTAGAATTTCATCATCCCCAAATGTGAAAAACAAAATCTAAATGAGTTTTCTTTTTCTTTTTGAAAACTTTTCTTTGAATTAAATATTCATGTATGATTTTAGATGGCAAATGCATAGAAAAAAAATCTCGTTAAAAGAAGAACTCATGGTCCTGGCCTAAACAGATGGCACATTCAAATTGGTAATTTGAACCAAGTTTAAAAAAAGAGAACTGTTATCAATATATAGGCATAAGATAGGCTGCTACAGTGCTTTGGAACATATTGGCGAATGAAATGGAAGAGACGATTAGAATGTGAAAGAGAGTCTGAGAGGGCATTATCTTTGGGAGAGGTGGCTAGCCAGTTCATACAACTTCTAATGGAGGAAGGCTGAGGAATAAAAACACCCAGTTACACTCACTGTTTAACCTCCTTCCTTTCACTGATTTCTTCTCCAGGCCTCCTGCTGTCTGAACTCAGGACTTTGAAACTGAAGGTATAGGCTTCGGTTTTCTTGGTTGGTCCCATGCTGAACAAAGCACCTGCAGGTCTGGAGAGCAAGTAGAAGGAATTCTTTCCTGCCATGGTTAATCTTGTCAATCAGTTGAGATCCAAGAACACCAGGAGACAAACATCTGGCTATAGTTATGAGGGTGTTTTTAAAAAAGTTAACTCAGCTCAGAAAACCTATCATGAGAATCAGGAGTGGTGAGGTGTACATCTTTAATCATCCCAGTGCTCGGGAGGCAAAGGCAGGTAGATCTCTGAATTGGAGGCTAGTCTGGTCTACAGAGTGAGTTCTAGGACAGCTAGGGTTACACAGAGTCCCAGTCTCTAAAGACAAAAACAAAAACAAGAAAACAAGACCATCAAAAAGCAAAAACAAAATTCCAAAAAAAAATATAAAAATAAAAACCAACCAACCAAAAAAATGACCAGTGCCATTCCATGGAGCATATGCTTGATATGAGGGAGAAAGCAAGTCTTTCACTGCATTCATTTCTCTCTGCTTCCTGAGTTTAGATGCAGGGGTTTAGCTCCCTCAAGCTCATGCATTCCTTCCTTCCCTATAATCATAGACTGTATCCTCAAACTGTGAACCAAAACAAATCCTTTCTTCCCTTAGTTACTTTCGTTGGGTATTTTGGAATGAGATTGAGGAAAGTAACCAATACAGTTGCTCAGATTCTTTGGCCAGTCAAGCTTGAACTTTGCACAGCATCCAGGTAAGCATCCCATGTTCTCAAGAAAGGAAACTGATAATCCCAACAGCTCTTGTTTCATCACAGGGAAATGTCTACAGAGATACCACAGCCTGATAAGTCATACCTTAGGTACAATCAGCAGTCTTCAAATCATGTAGCATAAAACTTATAGAAAAATAAGTAATGTAAATAAAAATCACTGTGGTCTGTCTTGATGTAAAAAGCCTATGGGATACTATGTGATAGTTATTATATTTTCTTCCACGCTACTTTTTGTTCTCTTTATGCTTAGACAGTACATCATCTAAGTTGAATCCTTTGTTTGCTAAGATGGTTCCATTCTCAAAGTTATTAATAACTACAAGAGGTTTCTAGTATAGTCCTCCTAGCCATAATAATGTAGTGATAACCCAATCAGGATCAGTTACATCTGACCTTCTTAACCATTCTTATTTGTGGGTCTGGTGATAGTAAGGGTTCAAAAATAAGTATAGAGTAGTCTCAGTTTTCAAGCCATGGAATCATGGATGTATTCTCTTAATGAAAGCATCCATTCCTGGGGTATCAGACATCTATATAGAAGACAGCTGAGGTCATGGAGACTTGAAGCATTCAGTCATCAAAGATTCTATTAGTCATTATGACTGTTTTTATTGACATTCTCTGTTTTGAAACATGACTATGAATAAGACGCACCCTGTATCAACAATTAGCTAAGGGGTATAATGCATAGTAATAATTTTTCTATCCGTGTAAAGACAAATCAATGACATCTAATGATCATAGTCTTCCCGTTTCCATGATGATAAGAATTCAAGATATTGGCAAGTCATAAGACAGTAGGCTAGTTACCTTTGTGCATAGTGGAAGCATAGAGACTGTGTTAAATCTTTGGATTGATGTAGTGACAGCCAATCATTCCTAGTGGGGATATAGAGATGATCCTACCCTCATGTATGCAAGCAAACCAGGATTTCAAGTACTTAGTGGAGGCATTTATCTCTTACATTTCCTGGGGAGGTTATATTTGCTTTATTATCTTGAAGTTGGTGGTAGTGTGAGTCCTTCATAATCTTCCATCTGGCCTCATTTGCCATATAGGTTTAACTTGACTGGCCAAGAAATTAACAAAGACATTTTCTTAGAAATAAAGTATATTGTCTTTATTATAATATATGTTCTATAAATGAAGGAACACGCCAAAATAGACCTATGGTCCTACCAGGACTACTGTACTCACTCAGGTGATGGCAACTACTCACTACTGGGCTAGCATCATATTACAGCCAGCCTCTGCATGTCTTGGAACTCTCCAGCCTTTTCTGTGTTTATCAACTGGTTACAGGCAATAGACTCCTTTGGCTTCTTTGGCAAGTATGTAGACAATTTTAGCATATGCTGAATGCATATTTCATGGACCTTCTCCAAAAGATCAAGCCCCATTCCCAATCTAGACCTGCAGATTTTGTCATTTTTTGTCTCTGTGTGTACTAGAGTCATCTGTAACATTCAGAAATTGTTTGACATTGCGAACACTACAGACAGTAGACTTAAAGATCATGCTTAATCCTTAATCCTACAAGACTCATGACTCCAGGAAATGAGGAACACTTTTCCAATCTATTGTCAAGATGTGATTTCTATTTATGAGCTTCACTTGATAGTTTCTATTTCTTAGTTTTCTCTGGGGCAGTTTCTTGACTTCATTGCTGTTGACTATTTAGGTTGGCTAAATGTGGGGGTTGTGTGGTGTAGACTAACTGTAACCTTGGCATCTTTTCACCAGACACTGACAGTAACTTTATGTCTCCAAATTAATATTGTCTTCAGACACTGTCAAAAGTCTCTTGGAGGGCAGCATTACTACAAGCTGAGAAACATTGCTTCAGAGCTGTTAGACAAAGCAATCTAATGCCATAATCTTACAATCCACATTATCATCAGAGGGACTGATTGCCACAGTAATTGACATTGCACAATTTGCCCTATATTCGCCCTTCAGTCTCTTCCACTTAATTTGAATACTAATCAAGCTGGTTGCTTTGGTCTCTTCTAGAAGCAAGGAGCATGCTTTCTCAGAATTCCATGTTGAATTCTGCTTCCTAGAGCTATGTCTAGTACCAATTCCTTTATCATTTAATTTCACAGCAGGAAACAGATGTTGCACCATGTTGAAGCCATTCTGCAACAGTTTAATCAAGGAGTCATTTACATAAATGAGGCCACAATGTAGGAAAGCCAAGGAGAAGATACTGTCACTAAGTTGATAATGGGAGACTCCATTCTTATTCAGATCTACAGACTTGAATAAGTAATGGTTAAAGAAAGAAAGAAAGTACTAGAAGGAGAGAGAGAGAGAGAGAGAGAGAGAGAGAGAGAGAGAGAGATTGATAGAAGAGAAGAGAGAGCACCCTCGAACTAGAATACCTGACAGTGACAGCAGCTTTTCTGTAAGGAAGAAGTAGGCTTGGAAAATGTCCCCCCATCTTTGTTGTTCTCCATTCTGTGGGTCCCTACTGTCAGAGCTGCAAGGCAGGATGCAAGGAAATTCTCTGGATAGGGGTCTATGTGATTTCTCATCCTTCTTCCACATAGACCATGGTGGAAAAAGATGAAGGTCAGTTCTAGAGTAGTGAAAGACACAGGAAAAAAATGCCTAAGAGCTTCCTGTTACACTGAAAAATAAAAAGAAGCCTATTATAGGTGAAGAGACATTAGATACACATATTTTATGAAAATATGAAAGCAACATAACAGTATAAAATAAGAATAATAATTGAGAGATCTTGAAAAATGGCAGCAAATATCTTCAAAATAAAGGACACGGAAGAATAAATGCACACACATGAAGATGTGAGCACCCTCTCAAACATACACATCTATATACACCCTCACACAGGATTGCATACTCACAAGACATGTCAGTGGAGGCATTTTATTTATAGTTTCAAACTTACTAGGGGAAAAATTTAAGTTAAGATATTTTGAAGTGTAAATATAGTTCCTCACCACACTGCTGATTTTGTCTATAACAGCTGTTAAATACATTCTCTTTATTAATACCTAGCCACTAGATTTGTTCACTCAAAATCTTGTTTTATGACAGTTTTAAAGATATAAAGGTTTGTGGCTAAAGAGAGATGGCTCAGTGGTTAAGATCCTCTTTTAAGAAGACATGGGTTTGATTAACAGCACCTACATTCAGTGGCTTACAACTACTGGTGATGACGATCTTGTAATGACTTCCTCTGGCGCCTCTAAGCACCTGCACTCATGTGATGGGCATACATGCATACACATCTATACATGAAGCAAAAATAAATCTTAAAAGAGATGTGTCATCTTTCCAGGCTTTCTGCTTCTTAACAGAGCCTCCTTCATATCATTAGTTTACATTGAAAACAAATCTGACACGAAAAATTAAGTAATTATGTTCTATATTGCTTGTTTTCAACACCAAATAAATACTCCATGTAAAATCCATGCTACTATTTTTATTTCTGGAGGTCCCCTCACACATTCCTGGAGTTATATTAAGCAGATCTCAGCCATGATCCACAACACCCCTCCATGTACAACCTCAAATGGCTCACAGGGAGAATTAGTGTAGCTTACTTTCAGATGTAAACTCAATTACCAACCTTGAGTAACTTCCCCAAGGTATTTGAGAAGATTTAATGCTAGCAAACAGAGTTTGTGCACTCATTAAAAAATTCAACTTTATTATTATTATTTATTATTATTATTATTATTATTATTTTCTCTTCTTTTTAAACTCCAGATTTTATTCACCTTCTGGTCCATCCTCTGATTGTTTCGCATCTCATACTTCTCTCTGCTCCCCTGTCTCCATGAGGATGTCCCCACCCCATCCCCCACCAGACCTTTAAACTCCCTGGGGTCTCTAGTCTTTTGAGGGTTAAGTGCTGATTGAACCCAGACCGGGCTGTATATGTTTTGGGACCTTATATCAGCTGGTGTATACTGCCTGGTTTGTGGTCCAGTGTTTGAGAGATTTCAGGGGTCCAGGTATATTGAGACTGCTAGTCTTCCTACAGGGTCACACCTCCTAGCTTCTTCCAGCTTTTCCCTAATTCAACTGCAGGGGTCAGCTGCTTCTGTCCATTAGTTGGATGCAAATATTTGCATTTGACTCTTTTAGTTGCTTGTTGGGTCTTTTGGAGTGAGGTCATGCTAGGTCTTTTCTGTGAGCGCTCCATAGACTTAGTAATAGTGTCAGGCCTTGGGGCCTTCCCTTGAGCTGGATCCCACTTTGGGCCAGTTGCTGAACATTCTTTTCCTCAGGCTCTTCTCCATTTTTATCTCAGCGGTTCTTTCAGACAGGAACAAAGATGGGTCAGAGTTTTGACTGTGGCATAGCAACCCTATTCCTCACTCAAGGCTCTTTCTTTCTGCTGGAGGTGGCCTCTTCAAGTTCTGTCTTCCCATCGTAGGACATTTCATCTAGGATTCCTCCTTTTGAGTACTGACAGTCTCTTATCTCCCAGGTACATTCTGGAGGGTCTCCCCAATCTCCTACCTCCCAAGGTTGCCTGTTTCCATTCTTTCTGCTGGTCCTCAGGGCTTCAGTCCTTTTCCCCCACCCAATACCAGATCATGTTTCCCTCCCCATCCTCTTTCCTTCCCAGGTCACTCTCCCCCCTCACCCCACCTTGTGGTTGCTTTCTTCTTCCTCCCAAGTGGGACTGAGGTGTCCTCACTTGGGTTCTTCACCTTGTTGACCTTTTTGAGTTCTGTGGACTGTATCTTGGGTATTCTGTACCTTTTTTTCCCCCTAATATCCACTTATTAGTGAGCATATACCATGCATGTTTGGGTCTGAGTTACCTTGCTCAGGATGATATTTTCTAGTTCCATCTATTTGCCTGCAAAACTCAGGATGTTCTTAATACCTAAGTAGTATTCCATTGTGTAAATGAACCACATTTTCTGTATCCATTCTTCTGTTTTGGGACATTTGGGTTGTTTCCAGCTTCTGGCTATCATAAATAAGGCCAATATGAACATAGTGGAACAAGGGCCCCTGTGGCCTGGTGGGGCATACTTTGGGTTTATTCCCGAGAGTGGTATTGCTAGGTCTTCAGATAGATCTATTTCCAGTTTTCTGTGAAACCTCCAGAGTGGTTGTCCCAGTTTGCAATCCTACCAGCAATGGAAGAGTGTTCCTCTTCTTCACATCCTTGACAACATGTTTTCAGGTTTTGATCTCAGCCATTCTGATTAGTGTAATGTGGAATCTCAGGATCAAGTCTTGAAAAGCATTTTATTGTGTTATGAAAACTTAATATGAGATCTATCCTTTTAGAACCACTGTCTATCAATTAATACTATCAACATAAAATTGAACCAGTCTCTTGTCTTCTACTTAAGTGGTTGCATGTCATTCTGGTATAGATATGATATGATCCCAATCTCACCAACCAATGATAATTTTTAAATAAATATAACAGTTCTCAGAAGGGAAAAGACTAAACAAATCTAAATTCTTGACTTTATGAGGTTAATTTTAGGAATTTTAAAATTTATTACATACCAACATGATTATTATTGCTCATATATCTATGCTTCTACTGCAGTTTCACATTGGTTCAACACTGGTTTTTGATTGGCCCTAGAGTGATGGCTTTCCATGTATTAAACTCCTCAATCCTGACAATAGTCCTGTCTGAGAAATGATAGCCTCCTTTAATATTTGAAGCAAATGAAGCAGTGAGAGGTCGTAAGAATGGCATTAGGAAATGACACTTTTACAGACATAACCGGATTTCATTTTCTTTGAGGCCTATGCCTGCAGCCATATTAAAGAGCAGCCATAACAATACCTTCAAAATGTCCAAAAAAAACATTAAAAGATTTTCATGTTGATTTATTTACTGTGGGGGTGGAAGTAGGAGTACATGCCATGGCATACTGTGGAAGTCAGAGAACAGCTTTCAAGAGCTTATTCTGTCTCTCTACCACATGGATCTTGGGTATCAAACTCATATTACTGGCTGCCTTACCATCCTTAGAAGCACAGTTTAATGACTCCTGCCACCACTCTTGTGATAGACTCATCCAGTGAAGTTGTTGGCAATAACATGAAAAATACACATTGCACAAATTTAAGTGGAAAAATATTGATCCATGGCACCATCAATCAATAGTATATGCCAGAGGTGAAAGAAGGGTGAAACAGGAAGGAAGTATAGCCTGACCACACTTAGCTGTTGAGGTTAAGAAGGTGTCTTATAGAAGAATGTCCAACCAGGTTCTCAGAGTAGGGAGGGCAGGAGAAAGAAAGGACAGGTTATGCAACAGGGATGAGGTACAGTTTCCAAGGGTAAGTGCTTGTGTTCTGTTGTCACGATAGTCTTGTGACTACTTAGTAATATTGAACTAGGGATTTCAAAACAGCTAGAAAATATATACTAAGTATTTTACCATAAAGAGATGGTAATTGTAGGAAGTAATGGTTATAGAAAGTACTCTGACTGGATTCTTACACATATGCACACGTTGAAAAATCACACAACTACTGACACACGTGTACAATTATGTGTCAACTAGGAACAAATATTTTAATTCTCGGCATTGAACCCAGATGTATGCTAGACAAGAAAGCACTCTACCACTGCACTGCATCCCTAACTTCAAAAAAGGTTTACAAATATATACAACACTTTACATAAATATCCACATAATAATACATCCTAAATGTACATTAATGCAGTATATTTTTCTGGATGTACACTCATAGATGAATTTTCTTCTTCATTTATTCTTTTCCATATGTTCCATTTGTTATTTTCAAAGTAACAAGGAAACATATTAAAGATCAAACTCGAAACAGCTACATTTCAGGGAAGCAGACCTGAAAACAGATGAGTATTGGGGATCCTGGGCTGATAATCCTTATAGCTGAGTTGCATTGGAAACAATTAGAGAGAATATAAAAAGTGGCCTGATGGACCACCCCCAGGAAGCACACACACACACACACACACACACACACACACACACACACACACAAACAAAGATTTTGACTCATTAAGTCTAAGAAAAACTATGGGAATTTAGGTTTTTACAGTAGCCATAGGTGAATACTCTTTAAGAACATAACTTTGGGTATAATACACACCAGGTTTTTTCTAGGCAGCAATAGTTCTATTCTAAACTTGCCTTCTCATGGTTCTTGCTCCTGTGTTTCCACATAAACCTAATTTTTAATATCTGAATCTGTATATATTCTCTAGTAAAGTGTACTCTCCACTAACTTCATGGAATGAATAATGGGAGGCTTTTTTTTTCTGTTCTTATTTTGAAAATGCTGCACTTTGAACTCTGCCATATTGCTTTCTGACTTCTCAAATGATATGCCCCATTGATTTCTCATTCATATTTATTCTATATCTTCATCTAAAACTCTACAGTCATGAAACTTTAAGTAGATCCAACCCCATTCTTTTAACAATTTGTCAAATTTCTTGGATAAATTTTGAAAATTTTAGGATACTTACATTGAATTTATAGATTATTTGGGAAGTGTTCTTTTTTAAAACATTCAGTCTTTTCAAATATGGATAATATCTAATTCTTCTCCATTTTCATATTTTATTTTATGTTTTGTACTAAACTGTTCTACAGTTTTCTATTGAAACTTCTATGTTCTTAGGTGACTGTTTTTTCTCAGAATTCCATTTTTGTTGTTATTGTTGGAGAAGACTCCTTTTAAGAATTGGTTGTTAATGGTATACAAACAAATCTTGTATTTTGATCTTTACATTACCCACTAGTTACTTACAAGTTTTTAATTACTTCTAGATTTTCCTGGTAAACTTTGCTGTCAGATATACTAGCTCAGCTGACAACTGAAAGTTCAGTCCTTCCTGGCTTAGACATCACAGCATGAAGCAGTGACCACATTGTGTTTGCAGAAAGCCAACAGAGGTGAACACTTGGACTTCACTTGCTCTCTCCCTTTTATTTAGTCCTGGCCTCCAGTCCATGGAATGGTACAACACCCATTTACAATTGATTTTTTTCTTCAGCTAAACCTTTTGGGAGTCACCCTCAGTGATATAGTCAAAGGTCTCTTTCTGTAGTGAGTCTAAACCCTGTCAAGTTGACAATGAAAAATTAAAATCACAATCTTAATTTTTCTCCAATTTGTTAATTTATTTTAGGGATTCTCTCCCATTTTTACTTCCTTCCTTTCTTTTTTTTTTGTACTGGGTATTGAACCCAGGACCCTATCCATGCAAGGCAGATACTCTACCACTGAGTTATATGACAAGCTGGACATTTATTTTTAAATTCTCTTATTTGTTTTAGGAATTTAGGTTTTGGAGCCAGAAAAGTTTTTTTGTAATTTTATTCATACAATTTTATTTTGTTTAGCAAGAACTTAGGGTGCAGACCTAGAGAGATGGGCTAAGAACATCTGTTTTGCTGGTATAAGATATAGGTTTGGTTCCCAGCACTCAAGCAATGGCTCAGAACTCTCTGTAATTCCAGTTTCAGGGGATTTTTTGCCCCCTTCTGACTTGCATTGGCACCAGGTATACACATAGTGTACACACACACACACACACACACACACACACACACACACCACATGCAGGCAGGCAAAACACAAACAAAACAATGAATATTAAAAAACTTAAGGTGCCTAATGAGATGCATAGCATCTTACTTAGTGGGTGCATCTAAAAGTGAGGACAGCAGCCCCTGCCCCACTCTGCTCCCACTTACTCTCTACAGGAGGCACATCTTTTCTCATAAAATATCCTTGCAATTTACAAGGAAAACTAAAATCCAAAATGATAATAAGTGTTTGAAAGTACAACTGTCAAAAATATACTGAACCAATAAGAAAGACATGGATGCTACCAGAAATGATGCAAACATCAGGAATGAGGCAAAGATGAATAAACAGGGACAATTGCCAATTAAATTCTAGAAGATAAAGCAAAACTAGAAATCTGTGACAATCCACACCTAGGAACTAAAAATCAGCTAAACAATCACAAGATGAAAATCAAGTTTGTTTTTTGCTGTTTTTCACAGGATCTCTCTGTGTAGCTGACTAAGACTGGCCTAGAATCTGTTATGTAGACCAAGATGGTCTCAAACTCATGGACATCTGCCTGGCTTTACCTCCTGAGTTCTCTATTTACAGGTTTTTCACATGTCACTCATTAAAAATGTATGTGTATGTGCTGTCACACTATAGTGAAGTTGCATAGTAAATCACATAGGCCCTGATACTGTCCAGATATTTCAGTCTGATTTCCTTTGATTTGGAGATCAAGAGTTATCTCCTGGGAAAAATAATAAAACTCTCCCTAATGTGTTTCGATTGGTCGTAGATAGCAATGAGGTCAGCTTCATGCCCCTGACGTATGGCTTCACTGGGCCTGTCCTCTGTTGTTACTAGGTGCCAAGTTCATAAGATGTTTCACATACTGCCTTGTGGGTAGTTGATCTCTGTTGAAACAAGAATAAGAAAACTTCTTTCTAGAAGCAAATGTACATTCATGTATTTCAACAAGACAATCTTTACAGACATGGTCAAGGAAGGTGGAGTGATAACACAGAGTCTGGCTGATGGATGAAGAGCAGAAAATCAAGTTTTGCCAAGACACAGGGTTTAATCCAAGGACTCTAGGATCTACTGGTGGCCATATAGAACAGTTGTCCAAGAAAGCTAGTTAATAGCTAGAATTTTAGTGTTAAAACTTAAAATGTTTTTGGGAATGTAAGATAACTCCGAATTAAAATTGGTTTCCTTTTCTGTTTGTGGACATTCTGTAATCTCATGCCCCACTTCCATCTTCAGAAGCACGTAAAGAAGTTGTTACTAGTGTACATTTGTAATAAGGGAGTCTTCTAGATCGTGTTCAATTAAACAAATCACCAATGCATAACAAACAGCCTCCAATCACATAAAATCACTCCTACCTTGTTAAAATCTCATTTGTTATAGGAACTCTCAAAACATAAGGTGTCTCAAAGGAAAAATTATTACCACTCATATTGCAACAGGAAATAATGTTCCCTATAAATCAATACCAGCAGGAATGTTCTTATTAAAAAGGGATTCACAGGTCAATGGCTAATTTCAAGCTGATGGTGTAATTCAGCAAAGCACATCCCCTGCCTGTCTCTGGGGTCAGGAATTATGTTTGTCAGGGTGTGCTTGAAGCAATTTGCAATAAAAATAAAACGATCAAAATTATACACAAGAATACATGTTTTGATTTTTTTTTAATTCTCTGGAATTAAAATGAACTTGTAGAAGAATTAGTGAGAGGTGACTCTCTTGGTCAGTTGAGGTATGGTAGAAAGCTCATTTCACCAAAGGAAAGCTGGAATTCTGGCTTTTAAAGGCCCAGAAAAGAACACAAGAGGGCCAGAAGACTGTGGCTCCAGTGTGTAACCTTGGGACTTAAGCACGAATCATTTTGTGTTCTGAACCTTGGCTTCCCAGACTAAAGTGCATTTATTCTCTTAAGAAATCTTGTTACAGTCTGGATTTTGATTCATGGCTACAGAGATTCTGCATTTGTAAAAAGCTTCCAGATGATCAAGATGCTGTGAACATGGACATTAGATTTTGAGTAGAACTGTAGTGTCTATTCAGCTAATGGCTATACAAAATCCCCTTGTGATTTGTCCAGGGCAGCTATTGTTGTGGATGGGAATATGATAGCAAGTCATGGTACTGTCTATTCCAAATGCCTGGTGTGTTGTTTCATTCTCTTCTTTATTGTATTTTCATGATAACAGTTCCCTCTCTCTTTTCCTTCCCCCAAACACTTCCATAAACCCCTCCCTGCTCTCCAGCAAATTCATGGCCTCTTTTTTTCAATTGTTCTCTCTCTCTCTCTCTCTCTCTCTCTCTCTCTCTCTCTCTCTCTCTCTCTCTCACACACACACACACACACACACACACACACACACACATACATTTTTCTTGAATGTCTAGTTGAATCCATAAACTGATTCTTGCAGGTATGTTTTCAGGCCTGACCATTTTGTCCTGTACAATCATCATTTGATGTGCTCTTCCTTGGGCAAGACAACCTCCCCTACTTCCAGTTTCCCTCAGTTGCCTATAGTTCTGTGTGTAGGTCTAAGACTTCACGAGCTTTTCCCCCATGAAGTTTGGGATCTTTGGTGGTGTCCTCTTTGTTACACTCACATTTAGGCAGTCTGGTTGCATAGACTTTATGGGTAGACCTTATGATATTACTAGAAAAAAAACAATCTCTCTGCAAACTCCTTGATGTTCTGGCTCTTAAAAACTTTCCCTCTCTCTTCTGCAATGATTTTTGAGTCTTAGATGTGGGAGTATTTTGTGATATATTCATTGAAACTGGGCTCCACAACTCTGTATATTTATTGGTTATAATTTTCAGTAGTGGTTTTCATGTGTTGCAAAGAGAGGTCTCCTTGATAAGGAGTGAAGGCTACACTTATCTGTTGGTATAAAGACAAAAGTATATATATATATATGGATTGTTAAATTAATGGTTGAAGATTCTCCTTGAGTAACCATGATTTCACTAGCACTCATTAATTGGTTAGGATACCAGTACCAGGCAAAGTATCCTGCCTGTTGAGTAGGTCCTAAGTACAATTAGAGAGCTGTTGATTACTACTAAGGTATGTGCACAATTATTACACCTGTATGGTTATCGCACCATGCTGGGTGATGATTTTGTTAAAAAAAATAGTTTTAAATACCATATAAGCATTTACTCTTTGGGTGCTATTTTAATTAATCCCCTCACACCAACACCATTTTACTTACACAACCTCTTATTTAATCATCACATTCACACCATTGCTCATGTCCTGTTAATCTTATCTTATGAAGGGGGAAGGATATTGAGATGTGAAGACTATGTACCTTTCCCAGGCTGTGTAGCCATGGTAAGAACTGGAATAGTGCAACATGTGGGTATCTGAATGTCTGTTGGCATCATGCATTCTGTGAAAACAGTTTAGGTTCTGTTTCATTAAATTATCTTGAAAGCATTATGATTCCTTTCATCATTGACTATCTTTTATTCTTATGTCAATATTACTAATAGTTTAACTTTTTTATATTGTCTGGTTTAAATGCACTAACTCTCATAACCATTCTGATATTGAAATGTTTTGCTATTTTTATATTATTGAAAACTTCAGTTAAAAGAATAAAACCCTCTAAATTAAAAAGGAAACATCAGCCATAGAACTGAAATAAGTTGTAATAGTAGAAATCACTGAGTCAAGAAACTTTCCTGTAAAGAAAATAAACTCTATTTGATCCTTCCATGTAGTTGTATAGATGATGTCTTTCACAGAGTATATATTATCTTTCTTAGACTTGTCTCCCTTATATGAGTAACAATTTTAGATAGTTTAGAAATTCGAATTAATTTAATTTCATTTTTAGAAGTAATAGAATTCCAAATACTTAAAATTGCTTAAGTACAGAGAGGAATGGATAAAGAAAATGTAATATATATTATGTATGTATATTTAAAAAACCATACACACAAAATGCAATTTTGTTCAGTCACAAAGAATGAGCTATTTCATTTACATGAAAATAGATGTTTCTGAAGAGAATAATTTTAAGGCAATTAATTCAACCACAGGAAGACAAATATCATGCATTTTCCCTCATTGTAATTTCTTTAAATGATTCACAAAAACATATGGATATATGGCATGAAAGAAACGTGAAACCTTAACCTTAGTGAGAAACAAAAGCAATGGATGGGAGGCTTAGAAGGCCAGCGGAGGGAGAGTGGGGTGAGATGTCGGAAATATATTCCATGTATAATATATTCATGCTCCTCGTGACCCACTCAAATGTTTTGCACACAGCTTTAATTTTAATATGTCCTAAGCAGCTCAACAGCTGGGCCACCCCCAAGCTTCCACATCGCTAACTTCTCCCCTCCAACGTTCCATAACTATTACTTACTAAAATCTGTATTTCATCTATGTTGCCCTAGACCCAATTGACCCCTGGGGCCCTTTTCCCAGATTCTTATAAGAATATTTTTTCTCTCTTATGGTTCTCAGGTTTGATATTTCTGCTTTCCTATCACGATGATTCCAAAAACTCTGTCCTCATGTTCCTTATCTGGGAACCTCAAAGTTCCTCCTCTGTGTCCCTGCCCAACCATTGGCTGCTGGCAACTTTATTTACCAATTAGAACCAGCTGAGGGCAGGAGCCATCAATGTCTCATACGCAGACATGCAAATTCTCCTGTAATTTGGGAACCCAATTAACAAATATAAACAATAAACCAAATCCACAACCATATACTCATAAACTTTTAAAAATATTTTTAAAAAATCTAAAATAAATAACCCTTAAAACAATCCAATTAAAAGTTGGAGCAAAGAGCTAATCAGAACTCTCAAAAATAAAAAAGTACAAACATTTGAGAACCAGTTTTGTAAAATCTTAATAATATTCTTAGACATCAGAGAAATGCAAATTAAAATGACTTTGAGATTTTACCTTAACTCAGTTAAAATGTCTAAGGGCAAAGAGCAGAGTAATAACAAATGCTGTCATGGATGTGGAGAAAAATAACACTTATTCATTGTTGGTGGGAGAATAAACTGGCACATTTACTGTGGCAGTCAGTGGAGGTGCCTCCAAAAGCTGAAACAGATCTAGCACATGATCTAGGTATACAAGCTCCAGTCACAGTCCGAAAGGGCCCAATGTCCCACTACAGAGATAACTTGCTCATCTGTGTTCATTGCTTCTCTATTTACCATAGCCAAGAAATGGAAACACATGAATGGATAATCAAGATTTGATACATATGCAGAAAGTAAAAGTATTGTGATATATTCCCTGGTAACCCTGATAGAAAAAAGGCAAAAGTTGCATTTTCTCTACTCTGGATTCTAGCCCTGAATCTTTAGATATTTGCTTTAAACTTCAGTATCTACAGAAGTCAAGATACTAGAAATGGGCCATGGGTGGGATTTAAAAGGATGGGGACTACTACACAATACTACACAGTGATCTAAAGGGGGAAGACATGCAATGTTTAAGGAGGTACAATGTTAGGGAGATATATATATATGCTTTCACTGAATACTCTCTGCTTCCTGTGTGAATAGAGATATTATCTCTTAGCTTCCTGTCCCTCCAACCTTCCACAGTGCCTCCTTAGTCATTAAGAACTCCCCTTTGGAACTCTTAGTTCCTCATAACTCTTTCTTTTAGTCATGGTATTTTAATTATAGCAATAAAAATAACTAAAATAACGCTGTAGAGTTAATCGTGTACAGAAGAATCTGAAGTCATATTGATTTGTTCCTAGTTCTGACAGTCTTACACACAGACTCTCTGGCATTGAGTAATTGACAATTTACTTAATTTCTCTGATTAAGGTTATTTGTTCAAGGAATTCATAGTCAGTCACAGTGACTCATGCCTGTAATCCTAGCATACTGGAGGCCTGGATATCAGTATGATGAGTTCCAGGCTTACCAGGGATATACAATGACCTTTCAACTTTGTCTTGGAAGAGCTACTTCTTTCTAAAGATGAACAAGATGATTTTAGCCAAGTTAATAAAAAGAAAGAGACTCAAGTTAATAAACCTATAGATGAAAATGGAGAAGCTATATAAAAAGACAATTGAGTACAGAAAATTGTAAGAGCACACCTGAAAAAAATTATTTTTTACAAAACTGCACTAATAGCTTTTGATGGATCCTGGGGGAGTGACAAGTCACTCTAGACATCTGTGTACCCACTAAAGAGCTGCACAGGCTTCAGCAGATAATTCCACTCCATACTCATTATGCTGGTTAAACTCAATGGGTCTTGGGGAGGAAAGGAGGGTGGGAGAGAGGGGGAGTGAGAGAGAAAGAGACAGAGAGGACACAGAGATGTAGAGAGACACATACAGAGAAAGACAAAGAGAGAGACAGAAAGACAGGGAGAGGCAGAAGAAAGAGAGTGAAAAAGAGAGGAGGAGGAAAAAGAAAGAAAGAAAGAAAGAAAGAAAGAAAGAAAGAAAGAAAGAAAGAAAAGAAAAAGACAGTAATGATATGACAGTAAGTGCAAGAAGCGGACTTGTAGAGAGCAGGTGTAGAGTGGTGAAGTAGAGTATGTACTAACATAATTATGCAATAAAGAGACTGCACATTGTACATATGTGAAACTGTTAAAGGTTAAAATATAGAAGAAATGGAAGAGTTTATAATCTGTAAAATCTATACACATTAAATCAAGATGAAATGAATATTTTAAACAAATATATAGCAAGGAATAAGACTGAAGAAATAATAAAAACAATCTTCCAGCCAAAATTATTTTAGCTACAGAAGGATATTATTATTATTATTATTATTATTATTATTTACAATATTGTGTCAGATCTCTTTTTCTTTTTCCTTTTTAAATAAATAATTTACTTACTTATGTCCTTAAATATACTATTTATTTTTGAAGGCAGTCATAATCTTTTCTAACAGTAAAATGCTACCTTTTATTTGTAGTCATACTTTTCTTTTAAAAATACATTTTTATTAATTCTTTGAGAATTTCATGCAGTATAGTTTTATCACATTCATCCCCACTCCTCCTATTAAGACTTCTTTCTCAGAGCCATCCTCAACTTCCAAATCACTCTCAACTTTGTATTCTCCTTTAAAAATATAACCTACCAAGTCCAATTTGTGATGCCCATATAATCATGAATGTGTGGACAACCTCTGGACAATCGTCAACTTACCAAAGTCCACACCCCTAAAGAAAACTGACTCTGCCCACCCCAAAGCCATCTACTCTCAATGCATCCTTGATTAGGGTTTGGAACGCATGAGCATCTCCCACCACTATGCTAGAATGCTGACTGGCTTAGCCTTAGCTGCTGTGAGTTTGTGAGCATAAGGGCCATGTCATGTCCAGCTGACACTATTTTGCTCTATTCCTTACTAATCTTTGGCTCTTATAATTCCATTACCAATTAGTACAATCATATATTTGAAAAACTTAATAAAGTTTTTATAATAAAACTTTAAAACATTGAAGAAAAATATTTAAGGAGACATTAGAAGTTGGAAAGATACTGCCTATGGATATGCTTTGAAAGAACCATGATTGTGAAAGTAATTGTCTTATCAAAGATAATCTACAGATCTCATGTAATCCTAATCAAAATTCTAACACTAACTCTAAGAATATTTTTAAAAGCCTTAAAAATTATATTCATTTAAATTTACCCAAAACCACATAAATACATACAAATACATACAAATTATATATATATAATGCAGCTTAAATGAAGTTATACCACTTGAACTGACAATACTCCACTAAGAACCACAGACCACCTAACAAAAGACCTAGCTCCAAGCATGAGAAACCTTTTGAATTTTTGGTCAAGAGAGTGCACACAATTCCTAAGACAATATAGGCTATTGCTGATATCCTTGGTTGCCTCTCAGAGTCTGAATGTTAGTTTCTATTGATGAAAGTACAATGTATTTTAGAAAGAGGGCTTGGAAGATTTGAGGTGAATTTCATTTGAAACCCTCTTTTCTGAGGATTAGTTTTCATACTACCAGAAGGTCCTATGCAAGCTGCCAAAAAAGAAAGTCAGTCAATAGTCCTACCCAGATGTGATTCTTGCAAACAACAACAATGACCAGTATAACAAGATAACAGTAAAGGTACAATAGTGACACTCATAAATGGCAACCAATATTTATCTAAACGGACCTTAAGACCTGTTCAGCCAGAGTGAAATAATATCTAGTACTGAAAACATAGCCAATTATGTGGGGCTAGTGAGGTCATGGATCTTAGAGAAGAACCTATTACCATCACTTTATTAGACCTGCATAATTTCTAATTGTATTCTAAAACATGTATCCTTATACCCATAGATAAGTATAGCTCCCAACCCTCATCAAAGGAGCTTATTTGTTTAATAGGCAGACAATTATAGAAAGTCACAACCAGTCAAAATACAGAAAACAACTGATCATTGGATGTTCAGTCCCAATAGATATGTTTACAACACAACTCCTGCATCTAAGTCTCAGTGAATGTCACAGAAGAAGAAGGATTGTAATAGCCAATGGGCCAAGAGGACTTCTATGGGATTATTTCTACTAGAAATGACAGGGAGGCTTCTTTCATGATGCCACAACAACATGGTAGCATAAACAATATCATGACAATGACAACATCAATGGGCACACTAAAGTAAATGACGAGTCATATGGGCCCTACCCTTAGAAAAAGATCTATAGGTAATTACTAAATTGTGTGAGTGTGTGTGTGTGTGTGTGTGTGTGTGTGAGAGAGAGAGAGAGAGAGAGAGAGAGAGAAAGAGAGAGAAAGAGATATTAGTTTTTCTCTAGATGACACTGTAATTTGTTGTCTAAAACCAAATGAACAGTCCAGATATCATACACATAATACATTTATAAGCAATAATAAATAACTCTATTGTTGTATTTATATATTTATGATTATATATATGAATATATGTTTGTATGTGTATAACAATAATAATCAAAGAAAAATGTGCCATGAATTTGAGAGAAACTAAGTGGGTGTTGGAGCAATTAGAATGAAGAGATATGGAAAGAGTTAGAAGAAAGATAAAGAATGGAAAAAATAATACATTTTAATTTTTAAAAAGTATTCCAATACTATTTTTTTCACAGAAATTAACAGTGACACAGAGCCAGACATGTAAATCAGCACAACATCAGTTCTAGATACAAGTCCACACAGCTACCGACACTTATTTTTGGAAATGGTATTAAAAATCAACATTGGAGAAAAGACAACATCCTTAATAATTGGTGCTGGGTAAAGTAAATGTTAACTCCAAAGGATTTTAAGGACTGGCACAAAATTACTATCTCTACTCCATAAAGAATTAAAATGCCCAAAGCTTGTACTGCGAGAATCCTGTCAGGTGTGTAGCTGGACAAAGATTCTCTCCATTCAGGTGTGTTGTCTCCTTACTAAGATCATTTCTGTCTTTATTGTCCCGAAGCTTTGTAATTGTGTGATGTCTCATTTGTTGGTTATTGGCCTTATTTCCTGAGCACACGATGTGCCTGTTAAGTTGCTTCCAAATAGTTCTTATTGTCATAGAGTAGAGCTTCTATGTAATTTGATCACAGAATCTTCCTATGAAGAAGGCCCTAACTGGATGAAGTGAGAGACCAATTAACTGTCGAAGCACCAATTAAAAGAGACATCTATGTCACCTGCTCCAAGGCACAGGGAACATTACGGAAAAGGGATCAGAAAGAATGTAAGAATGAGAGCAAGAGTTGGAGTTCTGAGAATCACTGTCTACAGGAAGTGGACATGATATGGCTTTTGCCCTCTTGAAATCATAACTGCTGTGATTATCTCCACAAGATGGTTCTTGTCAAGATCTTGTTTGGGCAGGGGAGAAAGAAGCCTCAACCCTGTCTACATTAATTATAGGTAACAGAATAGGTTCATGGGATTCTACCTCTCTCTGAGACTCTCTAAGTAGTTAATGAATTATTTCTGGGGAAGGAGAGACATTTTCTTCAGTGGTATGGCCATCGGAAAAGTGCCCATGATCCTGTCAATCCTGTTTCCTTGCTTCTGCAGGTAGTCACAGTGGAGCTCATTAAGTCAATCCCACCCCAAAAGACAAATAAAAGACGGACTAAGAGAGAAGATGAAAAGATCAGTGCTGGGTAAGGGGAGGGAAGTATGACAAAATACATTATATGCACATATGAAAATGTCCTAATCAGTCGATTATTATATATAGCCAATATATGCCAATAAAAACAAAAAGAAAGGGAAGAAATAGGCAAGGAAGAAAAGGATACTGTAGCAGTGTATTGTTAATCTGCTCTGAGCTCCCTGCAGGTGCATGAGTGGCTCTGCATAAACCCAAGAGCTCTGGATTCATGAATTTAATATGCCTAACTTGCTCAATGGCTGGACACTTCCAAACCTTCCCATGACTCCTCTCCAGTATTCCTGAGTAAATACTGCTAACTCTATATTTCATCTGTGCTACCTCAGAGAGGAAGTGGCCTTTGGGGCCGCTTTCCTGACTCAAACATATCATGTGGGCTCTTGTCTGATCTCTGTTTCCCCATTATGAGAAATTTTTCCTCTGCAAGGTCCATCCTCCACCTCTCTCATGGCAGGATCCATTTTCTTCTCCTCTATGCGTTTCTTGCCCAGAAATCCTAAAAGTCCCATCTCTGTCCCTCTGCCCAACCATTGCATCCTGGTTCTTTATTGATCAGTCAAAAACCAATTGGGGACAGGGACCCTCAGCATCTGGACATGCAGATTTCCATGTGATTTTGGGAGCTGATTAAAGCAAAGCATGAGAACCAATCCCCAGTAGGAGGGAGGGAGGAAAAAAGAATTCAGGAAAAAAAAAAAAACATTGGAAAAGAACAATGTCAGCTTCAAATGGTATTAGAATGAAAGGACTTTATGTACATAAAAAATGTGGAAATGCAAATGGCACATTGTGTCTATTAGGTGAACAAATGCTTGCCTACATATTGTAAACAGTATTTCATATTTAATATACTCAGTTTTTCAATTATGCTATAAATAGTCCTTTTACCCATCAAAACATCATTTGATATTATATGTAGCTATTTGTGTTAGAGTTGACTATGATATTACGGCAAATTATTAATATCACAGCTAACTCATACTGGGACCCTTTCCAACTCTGCTATGTTCTACTAGTTTGGAATTTTCTATTTACTTCCCTACATGTTTTTTTTTTTTTCTGTAAAATTGAATAAAAGGAGCTTGTCAAGATTGACCTGTTTGTCCTCTGTATATGTGGATGGAACTCTGATCTTCTGATGACTCTGTTTTTGAAACCTAGTCTCACTATATACATTTGTCTAAGATGGAATGCACAACAGAGTCCATGCTTCACTTGAGCTTTTAGGAACCCCGCTGCCTCTATTTCCTGTATGATACTATACCTGTCAATCACACTGGTCCATTGTGAACTTCCATTCTAATCAGCAGATGCTGAACAACCCAAGCCTCTAGGTAAACATCCAGGAATCAATCTGATGTGGTTCTCCTCGGTTGAAATAAGCTTATTCTCCAATGTACCTGGTATATTCACTAACCCTGGTGATGTAATGGGATAGATGAAAAGCCACAATTTCCTGTCTGCTTGAACATCAGACCTCTTCTCACTTCTCTTTGTCCTGGACTACTTGTTGGGGTGTATATTTCTCTGCCACATCTCAATCAGTCACAGTTAAGTGGAGTGAAAGATGCTCTTTCCTCTGAGATATAGCCATTGTATAATCTGTGACTAGAGACAGGAAGGCTTGCTCTGTTCTGAGAATCAGAGACTGAGACTGCTGAGAGCAGTTTGAAATCCAGATTCATTGGCAGTGTAATTAGCATAATATCCCTGCAAACTCTGGCAAAACACTAGCTCTCTGTCTTAGCTTTTGCAGACAGAATGAGTTTCCATCATTCTGCTTCGGCACGATTTCAGAATTTTTAAGTGAGGCTTCAGTTTAATCTACACACTGTTTTTTTCCCCGCCTCAAAACCAGAAGGAACTGTAATTCCAGGGAGAATTTTTCTAAGAATCTCAAAAGACTAAACTCTTGAGAGTTTGATACTTCTTAATGTATAAAGATAATTTCAACTGGATTTTGGGAAGTTGTGACTCAGCTGAAGTTTAATGCAATCCTGATTGGGTTCCTAGAAGGGACTGCATGCTCATTGTTTCCAGTGTTTTCCTTTCATTCTCGGGAAAAACATTATGTTATGCAACTTCCATTATTTCTCACAGCAACACAGCTGGCAAGAGGTTAAATCCGCTGCATCTAATCCCAGGGCTCTTTAACTGTCTTCTGTGTCAAGATAATAAAATGACACTTTTAATCTTTTATTAGCATTTCAGAAATTTCTTCACATACATTGTCTTATTTGCCTCTTGTAGCTGCCATGTGAAACAGGCAGGGCAGAACTCATTACTTCCTCTGACAGGGGAAGAGATTGAGGGCCAAGGGGGTTAAGTGGCTCATTACCACCACATTCCTTCTTTGGTGGAATGTGTCACCATTGTAGATTGAGAAGGGTACCTGCTTAGGAGGCAGTGCCTGGAGTTTTGTCATCTCCATATTCTATACTGTCTTGGCAACACTGTTTAAGTTCTCTGAAGTCCAAGTCATTAAGTGAGAACCTAAAGCAAAGCAGTGTCAGGGATGCCGTAAACATAGCTCCTGAGGCTCATTTAATGATTCAGATAAAGAGTGAGGTAAGGGAGAATGGGCTAGCTGGGGTAAAACAGATGATGGAAACAGAGTGCTAAGGGAATTGTCATCATTACTTGCCTTTGCTTTTTTTGTTGAAGCATTTATCTGTATGTATAATCTACCAGAGACCTGAGACACATTTACTAATGAGCCATGTGGGGTTTATAGTGTAGGACATTATCCCTTTTCTTTTTTCCTTTTCCTTTTCCTTTTTTTTTTTTTAACAAAATTGAACAAGCAGCAGGAAAATACACTTTAAAAATAGCTTGATCTGTACAGCCTGGGGCTTGAGTGATGTGTTACTGGGTTGTATGTTGCTAATGACAACATGCTGGGCATTGGGATGTGATGAATAGGGTTCTGTTGGACCTAGGGGATGTTTTGTAAAACCAGTGTTGGAAAGATCTAAGATGATAGGGTGAGCCCGGGGCTGAATTCCAATCGCTTGCTTAGATAATTTATGATCTAAAGAAATGGGAAAGATTGCAATATTAAGCACAATCATATTCTACATTTGTTACTTGTAGGCACATTCTTATAACCAGAAAAAAAAAATGAAGTCACTTTAAAATTTAAATTATTTCCAAAAGATCAACCATACATTATTATATATTGCTATAATTATAGTTATTTCATTTACTTGAGGTTTATTGTAAGTATGTTGATTAAAATAAACGTGCTGTGGCTATTTATGAAAATTCTCAGTGTAACATTCTCTACCATGTGTTCTAGGGAGAACAACACTGGGCCCAAAACAAATTAGAATGTGCCAGGATTCACTTAAGAGTTTCAATTTCCATTGAGGTGAATGGGGGAGGATAGAACCTTTGTCTTTTCTAGTTTTTCCTCAACAAGATTAATGTTTAGTTTTAGAGATATTTCATTGAATTCTTTTCTAGTTTTAAGACTAGTTCCCGCTCATGGCTGCTTCTCAAGATCCTTAGAATAAATTATAGTTGAGTGTTCAGTCCTAAACAGGACATTTATATCAACCTCTCTATAAGTCTAAGGGGGCACTTTGAAAGAAGGAGACTAAAGAAAATAAAAGCTGAAAGATAAAAGGGATACCAAATTCTATTTTGTGGAATGATAGCCATTGCAAACATAATCTTAAAGCAGCTGTGTATGCCTGCACAGGCCTGAACCTGTCAACAGCTAATTATGGATCAGAGAAGCGCTCATAAGGTCCCTACCATTCCCTGCAAACCACTGGCAACTGATGGGTTTTGGGTCCTGGAGAGTCTTTTTTTCTTGTTTTCAGTTGTGTACCATGGTGAGCTCATCAGGCTCCAGAGTGTAGTTGCAAACCAGTGGCCACACAGAAGATCAGTAGGTTAAAATCAGTAGGATACACACACACACACACACACACACACACACACACACACTTCACTTTTTTTATTTTTTGCCTCCAACAGCTTTGGTAGTATAACAATTCACCAGCACAGACAAAACTTTTATGTTGGTATCAGCTTACCTCCTCCGTGTCCGGCAATAAAAGTATGTGATACCTTACCATTGAGTTCTGGTGTGTAACCAAGAACAATGACAATAAACCAGTAGACCATGTTGTTCTGGGGGGTTCTGGCACCCTCAAAACCTGACCAACAACTTAAGGGAAGATTTTCCATGCTTGGTAGTGGGATTTTTATTTGCAACCTATGCCTCTTGTGAGGAACATTAACCCCACATAGGGTAACTCTGGTTAAACCTTTTTTACATGTATACATTCTTAGGAAGCTTGTAATATAGTGGGTTGCCAGATTGCCATTTCAAACATCCTTAGTGTTAGGAGTCCTTCTTTCCC
>NW_021604569.1:13204776-13211968 GCF_004785775.1 Grammomys surdaster
GGGTTCTTTCCAACTTCTGGCTATTATACATAAGGCTGCTATGAACATGGTGGAGCATGTGTCCCTGTTGTATGTTGAAATTTCTTTTGGGTATATGCCCAGGAGTGTTATAGCTGGGTCCCCAGGTAACACTATGTTCAATTTTCTGAGATACCACCAGACTGCCTTCCATAGTGGTTGTACCAGTTTACAATCCCACCAACAGTGGAGGAGTGTTCCTCTTTCTCCACATCCTCGCCAACATGTGCTGTCACCTGTGTTTTTGATCTTAGCCATTCTGACTGGTGTGAGGTGGAATCTCAGTGTTGTTTTCATTTGCATTTCCCTGATGACTAGTGATGCTGAACACTTCTTTAGGTGCTTCTCAACCATTCGAGCTTCCTCAGTTGAGAATTCTTTGTTCAGCTCTATGCTCCATTTTTTAATAGGGTTCTTTGATTGTCTAGAGTCTAATTTCTTCAGTTCTTTGTATACCTTGGATATTAGCCCTTTATCAGATGTAGGGTTGGTGAAGATCTTTTCCCAATCTGTTGGTTGCCACTCTGTCCTATTGACTGTGTCCTTTGCTTTACAGAAGCTTTGCAGCTTTATGAGGTCCCATTTGTCAATTTTTGGTCTTAGAGCACAGGCCATTGGTGTTCTGTTCAGGAACTTTTTCCCTGTGCCTATGTGTTCCAGGCTTTTTCCCAGTTTCTCTTCTATTAGTTTCAGTGTGGCTGGTTTTAGGTGGACGTCCTTAATCCACTTGGAATTGAGCTTTGTACAAGGAGATAAGTATGGATCAATTTGCTTTTTTCTACATGCTGACCACCAGTTGGACCTGCACCATTTGTTGAAAATGCTATCTTTTTTCCATTCGACGGTTTTAGCCCCTTTGTCAAAGATCAAGTGACCATAGGTATGGGGGTTCATTTCTGGGTCTTCTATTCTATTCCACTGATCCTCCTGCCTGTCTCTGTTCCAATACCATGCAGTTTTTATCACTATTGCTTTGTAGTACAGCTTGAAGTCGGGGATGGTGATTCCTCCAGATGTTCTTTTATTGCTGAGAGTAGTTTTCGCAATCCTGGGTTTTTTGTTATTCCAAATAAATTTTAAGATTGCTCTTTCTATCTCTGAGAAGAATTGAGTGGGAATTTTGATGGGGATTGCATTAAATCTGTAGATGGCTTTTGGCAAAATAGCCATTTTTACTATATTAATCCTTCCAATCCATCAGCATGGGAGATCTTTCCATCTTCTGAGATCTGCTTCGATTTCTTTCTTCAGGGGAATGAAGTTCTTGTCATACAGGTCTTTTACTTGCTTGGTTAGGTTCACACCAAGGTATTTTATATTATCTGTGACTATTTTGAAGGGTGTCATTTCCATAATTTCTTTCTCAGCCAGTTTATCTTTTGAGTAGAGGAAGGCTACTGATTTGCTTGAGTTAATTTTATATCCAGCCACTTTGCTAAAGTTGTTTATCAGGTTTAGGAGTTCTCTGGTGGAAGTTTTGGGGTCACTTAAGTACACTATCATATCATCTGCAAATAGTGAGATTTTGACTTCTTCCTTTCCAATTTGTATCCCTTTGACCTCCCTGTGTTGCCTAATTGCTCTGGCTAGGACTTCCAATACTATATTAAATAAGTAGAGGGAGAGTGGGCAGCCTTGCCTAGTCCCTGATCTTAGTGGGATTGTTTCAAGTTTCTCTCCATTTAGTTTAAAGCTGGCTACTGGTTTGCTGTATATTGCTTTTACTATGTTTAGGTATGACCCTTGAATTCCTGACCTTTCCAAGACTTTTATCATGAAGGGGTGTTGAATTTTGTCAAATGCTTTCTCAGCATCTAGTGAGATGATCATGTGGTTTTTTTCTTTGAGTTTGTTTATATAGTGGATTACATTGATGGATTTCCGAATATTGAACCAACCCTGCATTCCTGGGATGAAGCCAACTTGATCGTGATGGATAATTGTTTTGATGTGTTCTTGGATTCGGTTCGCTAGAATTTTATTGAGTAATTTTGAATCAATGTTCATAAGAGAGATCGGCCTGAAGTTCTCTTTCTTTGTTGGGTCTTTGTGTGGCTTAGGTATGAGTGTAATTGTAGCTTCAAAGAATGAGTTGGGTAGTGTACCTTCTATTTCTATTTTGTGGAATGGTTTGAAAAGAATTGGAATTAGGTCTTCCTTGAAGGTCTGATAGAATTCTGCACTAAAACCATCTGGTCCCGGGCTTTTCTTTGTAGGGAGACTTTTAATGACTGCTTCTATTTCTTTTGGGGTTATGGAACTGTTTAGATGGTTTATCTGGTCCTGATTTAACATTGGTAACTGGTATTTGTCTAGGAAATTGTCCATTTCATCCAAATTTTCCAATTTTGTTGAATATAGGCTTTTGTAGTAGGATCTGATGATTTTTTTAATTTCCTCAGTTTCTGTTGTTATGTCACCCTTTTCAGTTCTGATTTTATTAATTTGGATACTGTCTCTCTGCCCTCTGATTAGTCTAGCTAAGGGTTTATCTATCTTGTTGATTTTCTCAAAGAACCAGCTCCTGGTTTTATTGATTCTTTGGATAGTTCTTTTTGTTTCTATTTGGTTGATTTCAGCCCTGAGTTTGATTATTTCCTGCCTTCTACTCCTCTTGGGTGTATTAGATTCTTTTTGTTCTAGGTCTTTCAGGTGCTCTGTCAAGCTGTTATTGTATGCTCCCTCCAGTTTCTTTTTGTAGGCACTTAGAGCTATGAATTTTCCTCTTAGCACTGCTTTCATTGTATCCCATAGATTTTGGTATGATGTGTCATCATTTTCATTAAATTCTAAAAAGTTTTTAATTTCTTTCTTTATTTCTTCCATTACCTGATTATCAAGGAGTAGGGTGTTGTTCAGTTTCCATGTGAATGTGGGCTTTCCATTCTCTTTGTCATTTTTGAAGACCAGCCTTAGACCATGGTGATCTGATAGGATGCAGGGAATTATTTCAATTTTCTTATATCTGTTGAGGCCTGTCTTGTGCCCAATTATATGGTCTATTTTGGAGAAGGTACCATGAGGTGCTGAGAAAAAGATATATTCTTTTGCTTTAGGGTGAAATGTTCTATAGATATCTGTTAAGTCCATTTGGTTCATAACTTCTGTTAGTTTTACTGTATCTCTATGTAGTTTCTGTTTCCATGATTTATCCATTGCTGAGAGTGGGGTGTTGAAGTCTCCCACTATTATTATGTGAGGTGCAATGTGTGTTTTGAGCTTTAGTAAGGTTTCTTTTATGAAAGTCGACGCTCTTGTATTTGGCGAATAGATATTCAGAATTGAGAGTTCATGTTGGTTGACTTTTCCTTTGATAAGTATGAAATGCCCTTCCTTATCCTTTTTGATAGTTTTAAGTTGAAAGTCGATTTTATTCGATATTAGAATGGCTACTCCCGCTTTTTTCTTAGGGCCATTTGCTTGAAAAATTGTTTTCCAACCTTTTACTCTAAGGTAGTGTCTGTCTTTGTCACTGAGGTGGGTTTCCTGTAAGCAGCAAAAAGCTGGGTCCTGTTTGCGTATCCAGTCCGTTAGCCTATGCCTTTTTATTGGGGAATTGAGTCCATTGATGTTAAGAGATATTAAGGAGAGGGTGTTGTTGCTTCCTGTCATTTTTGCTAATAATGGAGACATCGTTTGTGTGGTTATCTTCTTTTGGGTTTGATGGAAAAGGATTATTTTCTTGCTCTTTCTAGGGTATGATTGCCCTCCTTGTATTGGAGCTTTCCTGCTATTATCCTTTGTAAAGCTGGACTTGTGGGAAGATACTGTGTAAATTCAGTTTTGTCATGGAATATCTTAGTTTCTCCATCTATGGTAATTGAGAGTTTTGCTGGGTAAAGTAGCTTGGGCTGGCATTTATGTTCTCTTAGGGTTTGTATGATATTTGTCCAGGATCTTCTGGCTTTTATAGTATCTGGTGAGAAGTCAGGTGTAATTCTGATAGGTTTGCCTTTATATGTTATTTGGTCTTTTTCCCTTACTGCTTTTAAAATTCTTTCTTTGTTTTGTGCATTTTGTGTCTTGATTATTATGTCACGGGAGGTATTTCTTTTTTGATCTAGTCTGTTTGGTGTTCTGTAGGCTTCTTGTGTGATTATGGGCATCTCATTCCTTAGGTTAGGGAAGTTTTCCTCAATAATTTTGTTGAAGATATTTACTGGCCCTTTAAGTTGGGAATCTTCACTCTCATCTATACCTATTATCCATAGGTTTGGTCTTCTCATTGTGTCCTGGATTTCCTGGATATTTTGAGATAACAACTTTTTGCATTTTGCATTTTCTTTGATAGTTGTGTCAATATTCTCTAAGGTATCTTCTGCACCTGAGATTCTTTCTTCTATCTCTTGTATTCTGTTGGTGATGCTTGTGTCTATGACTCCTGATTTCTTTCTTAGGTTTTCTATCTCCAGGATAGTCTCCCTTTGTGATTTCTTTATTGTTTCCACTTCCATTTTTATGTCCTGGATGGTTTTGTTCAATTCCTTCATCTGTTTGTTTGTGTGTTCTTGTAATTCTTTAAAGGATTTTTGTGTTTCTTTAAGGACTTCATCCTGTTTTCCTGTGTTCTCCTCAAGTTTTTTGATAGTGTTATTTACTTCCTTCTTGTAGTCCTCTAGCATCATCATTAGAAGTGATTTTAGATCTGGTTCTTGTTTTCCTGGTGATATGGGAGTTCAGGACTTTCTAATGTGGGAGAACTAGGTTCTGATAATGGCAAGTACCTTGGGTTGCTGGTGCTTGTGTTCTTGCGCTTGCCTTTCGCCATCTGGATCACCTTTGTGCTATCAGTGCTGTCTCTGACTGGGGCCTGTCTTTCCTATTATCTAGGTTGTGTCAGAACTGTTTGGGCTGGGTTTTGCTGCTTGAGTTAGAGCTGAGGCCCAAGATGTGCTCGGTCCTCAGGTGGAAACCGGAAGGGGCCGGGGCTCCGGGTCAGGAGCGGATTCCTGGGTCCCAGTGAGTCCCAGTGGGTCCCAGTGGGTCCCAGTTGCTCCCTGATTGGGGGCGAGCACTGCCACCTCCTAGCCTAAGAAACTGCTTGAGCTAGCTAGAGCCACCTAGAGCCCAGCTACCTCTAGGATCTGTGAGATTGGGTGCAGAGCTGACTCTCGGGATCTGCTCCGGCACAGACCGGAAGGAACCCATGCTCCGGGCCTGGAGTGAACTCCTGGGTCCCAGTGGGTCCCAGCCGCTCCCTGTTTGGGGGCAAGCACTGCTACCTCCTAGCCCAAGACCCTGCTTGGCACAGAGGTCCTGCGAGCCCCGCTTCCTCTGGATTCTGCGAGATTGGGTGCAGAGCTGCCTCACGGGATCCGCAAATGCTCGGGCCCAGACCGGGCCAGGAGCGAATTCCTGGGTCCCAGTGGGTCCCGGTTGCTCCCTGTTTGGGGTGAGTGCTGCTTTTTCCTTACCTGGGATGCTGCGTGAGTTCAAGCTTCTGGGAGTCCCTGTTTCTCTTGGTTTTCTGGAGTTGGGTACGGAGCTGCCACCTGTGTCCTGCTCTATGCTCGGGCCCAAACCGGAAGTCTCCCCACTGTTCACTTTCTTTGGTCTCTTTCCCGCAATTGTCTGTTACTACAGGGTTAATTATAATTTTCATCAGTCATTTGAGATGTTCTTATTATTCTTTGTCTTTTCCTCTTTTTTCTCTTGTCCTCAAATTCCAATTTTTGCTGTTTAAGATCTATTTAGCATTTTGCCATGGTTTATATTTACTCTAGATATTTTAAAGCAAGAGAATTTTCTGGTTGCAAATCCATTGATAGTTCAGGTCTAGAATTTTTTCTCATAAATGGCAAGTGTATGTGGTGCTATAGGATGGACTATCTCAGGACTGACAATGTGATAGGAACAAATACTCAGGCTTATGTTATGTGTGTGGAAACTATGTGTACATCCTATTCACTTTTTTTCTGTTTACTTCTGTACCAGCTGTTTTTGTGTGCCAACCTGACACAAAGTAGATGCAACAGAGAAGAGGGAGTTTCAGGTGAAGAATTGCCTCCAATCCAGCTATAAGGCATTTTCTCAATTAGTGATTAATGGGGGAGGGCCCATTCCATTGTGGGTGGTTCTGAATTTTATAAGAAGGCAGGCTAAGCAAGCCATTTAAAAGCAGACCAGTAAGCAGCATTCTTCTATGGCTTCTGCATCAACTTCTGCCTCCAGAATCCAGCCCTGCTTGAGTTCCTGTCCTGAATTTTTCCAATGATAGTTTATGACTTGGAAGTATGAGTCAAATAAACCCTTTCTCTTTCATTTTCCACATTTCCAACTTTCATATTGGTCATTGTGTTTTTATTGTAGCAATAGGAACCCTGGCTAAGACAACTTCCTAGCAAACTACCTTGCTATGTTGTTGTCTGTTTTTACATCAGTTACTAGCTACAGAACACAAGACTGTTGTGCGGGTCGCGCGCGTAGTGGTCTCGCCGGCAAAAACATACACACACGCACACACACATACACACCAGAATCCTTCCGTAGAAACACGTTTATTCCCATAAACCAAAATGGTGGTAGAAGACCCCTCCCAGCCCTGGGAAAAACCCTTATATACCCTAGAGCGGCGTAATCATCTCTGATTGGCCACAAACTCGTAGCGCGCCAAACGCCGTGGGATGGGCTTAGCCTTGGCGGGCTTTACATGGCACATGCGCACTTTATTTGTTTACTAGGAAGAATTATGGCTGACAGCGCCACCTAGCGATGGCGGACTTTGCCAGCTCTGCCGCGGCTCCTAACAGACTGTGCTAAAACATCTGCTTGTTTTCACAGCCTTGTTCTTATGAAGATTCAGTGCCTCCAATAATTTGTCATTGCTGATAATGAGGCACCTTGCACTCCTCAGCACCTACATTATCATATTGGTTAAAGCCAGCTATTTTTATCATTGCCCGGTCCAGGCTTAAGATCCCTTTCCCCTGGTTTACAGTGAAAATTGGCAAGCTTCCAGGTCTGCAGAAAACAAATCAAACATTGACCTGGTGGTAATGTTTTTCCAGAATCTAAAGGGAAGCACTAAACACATGTCTGCTCTTAGTGTTGAGGCAGATAAGGTGCCAGTGATTCTTCTTTGAGAAGGAATTTTCAGACAAGCTTCATTATCATTTAATTTGCATGATTCTCTCTCTCTCTCTCTCTCTCTCTCTCTCTCTCTCTCTCTCTCTCT
>NW_021604569.1:13211978-13231149 GCF_004785775.1 Grammomys surdaster
TCTGTCTCTCTCTTTGCTATGGGTGCATACCCCACACATATATGGACTGTGTGTGAAAGCCTATGCTTTTCTTGCTTGCATTTTCTCTTTATTTTTTGAGACAGTGTCACTATTTGAACCTCCAATTCATGCATTCAGTCAGGCAGTGTGGCCAATGAGCCTAAGGAATCTACCTCTCTGCCTGACTCTCTCAGGACCGGCGTTATAGGAACACACTACCTTGCCTGTCTTTAAATGTGGATTATGAGGATCTGAATTCAGGTCTTTGTGTGTTGCTTTATAGGCACTTTACCAATGGATTAATCTTTCAAGTCGTAGTTCTACTTGGCTTAAAAAATAAACAAAAAATCCCCAAACCGGAATATAGTGTACATATGTGTGTATACCTACATCATCTAATGCACACACACACACACACACACACACACACACATTCCTTTATAACTTTAATCAGTCAAGATGACTTTAAGATTTATCCGTAATGAATGTTGTTGTAGAAAGCGCTAGTTTATTCTTTTTTTTTCCAGTTTCTCTTGGTAAACAAACCTATGGTTTATTTTCCCTTCTATATTGAACCTTTATTTTTTTTCTTAACTAGAGTTCATTAAATACTTCCCATAGATATGGGAAATGAGCATAGTGTCCTATTCTCCAATTTTTTCTATAAAGGGCATGTGTTTAAACAAGAACAAATATTTAGTTTCATCAAATGCGGTTTGTTTCCTCCCATGAGATATATGTATGCTTGTTCTCTTCGGGAGTGAGAACTCTTGCTACAGCAGGAACTGTCATGGCCCATATCTACAGTAGCAGTTCATTATGTGCAAACACATTTCTAGCTGTCAAAACCTGTGCTTCTTTTACTTAATATAGCCTTGGAAGCCGCACAGGGCTTGCTGTGTTCTGTACAGGGATGGTAGATATTATACTATCTGTGGTTCTCCGTGAGCTGAGATACCCTTTGCTAATTCATTTTTGTCGTCGTATTTCTTCTTCTACTACACATGGTTCTGAACTTGCTAAAGTAATTGTGAGCAAGCCCTCATCTTGTGTTTACTGTGAAGTTCTTTTCTCTAAGACTGCTGAAATGTCATTGGTGGCTTTTTCAATGTACTTTTCTAGAATGCAACATGTCCATTTCATATGAGGTGTTATATTTTGCTGGGTTTGCTGGGTCACCTGCAGTCATGAGCTAGAGTGATTTGTACATCTCCATTTCTTTTACATATCGTTGTCAAATCTTCTATCGAGGTAGCATCAGTCTCACAAATGAACAGAGGAGTGTACCATAATTTTTTATTTACTGTGAAAGACTAGAATTAATACTTTGTTGGGTATTTAAAGATAAATTTGAAGCCAACTCCTGTCTATATTTTTTAATAGAGTGTATATACCACCATGTAGACTGCATTTGTGTTCTCAGATCTCTAGGGTGCTATATTTTCCTGCTGTCTGGACCTTTTTAGAACATTACTATAAGATCTGGCCAAGCATAGTATTGTGTAGTTAAAACTCAGAGAGTCAATGCAACCTTGAGATGAAACAAATGATAAAGAGGGAATAATTGTATACCTTCCAGGTATAAAAATATCTTGTTTTAAGGAATTCTAATTACAATAAAGTAGAAGGTTACTCAAAGATTGACTTTGTGGCAGGTGTTGAGAATGCTGCTGATTTTCCCCCAGGAAGTAAACCACACCTGGACCAGCAGCTATAATTGTATGCAGCATATAATTATGCTATGATTAGCCATACTTAAGACTCAGCTGCCTTTCATATCACCAAAGACAGATCTATAGGCTTTATCTTTTAGCTGATAGTATCATAGTTCCTTTATTTTCTCAGAGAAAACAAATTGTTTTCTGTTGACTGTTTTGGTACAGAGGAGACATTTCATGACGCTTTCTGTCTATATTTATAGCCACTGGCAGGACAGAAAAATCTTAGAGAACTCCTTTTTTCCATTTCTAAAGCTACACATTTCAATTGTGTGTTGCAAGCCAGGAGGAATGACTTCTGGTAGACACAGTGGACTCACCAGGCCTATAAGGACTCTCACATTCTATTGGTCATATGTCCCAGAGTCCTTAGAATGTAACAGTTTTCCTGCGCCATAGTCTGAGAACCCAATCAGATGTAGGTATTTCTCTTTTTCTCACATATTTTTTCAAAAAGCTTCAGTTTGAAGTAAGGATGACAGAAGTATTCCTGCTAGGATTTCTAAAACATTAGTAGGATTGGTGCTTTCTTTTATATAATGCTCTAGCTTCATTAAATGACTTTAGTAGTGAACCGGTGGGCTCTGACATTATTATGACTTTGGTTATGGATGACAATTGTATTATAGGGTTTAGACCTCTGCTTTCAAGGAATGGAGGATTTTTATTAGGCCAGACGAATCAAGTGAGGATCGAAGAAAGACATCCTTCTGCTTCCTTCAAGACTTGACAATCAATCTACCATTCAACCTAGTTCACTAACTTGTATGTCTTTTTCTTTGTCTTTGGGCAACAGGAGCAGTATGGAAACTGGCTTAAGTGCTGAGGTATTGCTCACCCAGGTGCTCCTCAGTTCTTCATAGAAGAAATGTCTGTTGCCAATTAAACTTAGCTTAGCAGTCAGGAACAGAAGGCAGGAAGAAGAATGCCAAGCCTGGTCACAGTGACCATCAGAGGACAGAGCACGTTTCCTTGTCTCTGGTTAATCTTTGACTGTCCATTTTTCAATAACACAATGCAAATTTATTTGGCATTTAATTGTGCTTTTGAATGAAATATACATGTGATTGCTTTAAAGTATGTTTGTAAAGTCAAATTAATGTGCTATGATCAGCATGAATAAAAAAGAACAAAATGAAAGTACCAACATGCATGAACAAAATAATGGGATAATTTTGTAAATCTTTTCATGTATAGTGAAATATAATAAATACTTTATTATTCTTTATACTTAACACAATTTTAAATGTCATATGTTATACAGTTTGTTTTGTTTATGTACTTATAACTTTATGTTTAATTATAGCTGTAGTTGGGGCACACAGGGAAGCATTGCTTGTAAATGTTCCCACATCTGAGGCTGGCAAGATGACTCAATAGTTAAGAATGGATTGTGCTATGCAAAGTACCTGAGTTTGGGGCTCAGTACCCTTGTAGTGCAGCTAACGGTCACCTGTAACTGGAGCTCCAGAAGGTACAAAGACCTCTTTCTGCCCTTCATGGGGATCTTCATCTCATGCACACACACACATACTTACATAGTTAAAAAAATCTTAAAAGAGGCAAAATATTTCGTTTCTCAAAGAACCCTGTCTATTTCAGGATGTTTTTAGTGTTTTATCAGTGAACATATAACAAAATTTATTTAAGATGATTTGGAGACAAATGATTTGGAGACTGTTATCTTTTATTTCATTTGCTTAAACAACACTCTCATTTTCAAGTCTAGGCTGGCCATTCTTCTTGCCTCAGCCTACAGGTATGTAACAACATACCTGGCTAGGGCTCAAATCACCTGTTTAATCTACTGATTTCTGAGATATTATGTAGAGAGTGCCATGATCTTAATTTCTGATTTTTAAAAATAAACTTGTATGTATTCATGGGTATGTAATAGAATCAATTCTCTTCTTTTAAAAAGTCTTTCAAATAAATGTCTAAGAATGAGTGTCTGTTCTTCTAATCTGTCCTCCCTTTCCATTTGAATAAAGTAGTCCTTTCCCTTTTATTCATTGCAGAAAGGGATGTGTTCTAAGATTCCCCAGTAGGTGCCAAATGCCACAGGTAGTACAGCACATTCTATATACTGTATTTTTCCTATGTGTACTCAAGTTCAATGTAGTTGAGAACATTAATAATTTTTCTTAAAGTAAGCATTTCACAGCTTTGTCACAACGGAAATGCTACCATCACTTCTCTTGTGACAGTCGTCAGTTGAAGGTAAGACCCAGGATACTATTAACAATGCACCTGCTGACTAAGATAGGTGCTAAGTGCATAATGGGTATATAGCTGGAATTTCTTTAATAAAAGATTGGTTCACAGGGTGACGTGCGTTTTATTACACTACTGAACATAACAGACACTTGACTTTTCCATTTACTATTTTCAAACTATAGTTAACAGCAGGAAACTTGAACTAGAGAGGGAGCAAATGTACCCATGCTTTTATTTTAAATCACATATGCAGTTACAGTAACTAGTTCATTACCATATTTCAAACAGTCCCAAATATTTTTTAATCTTCTATTTTGCCCCTGAAGAGTATCAACTGTATATTAGCATTCAAACCTGTTAATGTTCCACATCTCCTGAATCTCCATAGCATCAGTATGAAAATATGACCAGTTTGAGTCTAAGGAGGATTCAATGGGTAAAATCATGTGCTACACCATATGGACAAGACTGAGGATGCAAGTAAACACAAGAGATGGGGGGAATTCCTGGACCTGTCATCTCCCAGCCTGGTTTTAGGTTCAGTGAGAGACCCTGTCTCAAGGGAATAAGGTGGAGAGTGAGGGAGCAGGACACCTGACATTCTCCTCGGTCCTCAGCATGCACGCATGAACACACACCACACACACATGCCTATACATCTCTCTCCCACACACACTCACACAAACACACACACACAAAACATACAAACACACACATGCTCACACATACAATCACACAGACACATAAGCACAGACATAGTCACACATACACAAACATGCATACAAATATACACATACACACAACCACACACACAAACATACAAACACACACACATAAACCTACAAACACACACATGCTCACACATATAAACACATAAAGACACACAAGCACAGACATGGTCACACATACACAAACATACATACAAATAGACATACAAACACACACACACACACACATACACACACACACACAGAGACACCACAACTAATTTGGAAACTTGAGTGTTGTAACCAAAGAGAATTGCTAACACAATAAACTTCAAAAAGCTTCAGGATGGTAGAAAAAGCCTGTTTCCTGGGAAAAGAATAGAACTTCTAACAGGACGTTACAAGCTCCAACTTTGCTTTGTATCTGGTCTCAGTATCCTCTGAAGATCCCTTGGGTAGTCCTGCTCTCTCTCTCTCTCATGTTCCTTCCCTTCTCTGTATGCCCTTGTTCACAGTCTAGGTCTTGGACAACTCTACCTGACATTTGCTTCAGGAGATTGACATTGCTATTCCCTCTTTAAAATCCTGTGCTTCCTGTCATGTAGAATTGCATGAGTGCATCCTTAGGGCAATCTCCTCTAAACTCCCAGTCACTCTTCTTTATCTCCCCCTATTGGGTTTTCATCAAATTTATTGGCATCAAATATTTTATTGCTTTTGGATACTTTTTGTTATCTTTCACTGTGTATGGGGAAAAATCTTATCTCCTTCATGGCTGACATGATTCACTCTTTACATTTCCTGAATGGCAGGCAAAGAGCTTCCTTTGCTAGTCAATTCTAAAATTAAATCATTTCGGTAGAAATACTTGAAACTTAGAGTACTCACAACATTTTACCTTCATAGTCTTACTTGTAAGATACAATCATACAAGTCGTTCTTACCCTAAGAAAGACTGAATTTACCTTTTGTGAATATTCTTTATACAAATTAGCAGTATACTCAATAATTTGTTTTCTAAGTAGGATTAAAACAGGAATAATATCTGTGTGCTTTTTGCAAAAATTAAACTAGCGTATTTTATTTTAATTTTTAGTGAGTTAGGGTTTTACCATGTAGACAGGTTGAACTTGCACGAGTTTCCTGTTCCAACCTTCTGAATACTGTGATTACACAGATGTGTCACTGTGCCTTTTTAAAAATTAGCATCTGTTATAAAAAGTCAACAAATATTACTCTATTATTCCATCCCATGTATAATAAAATTTAAAAAATTTCTAGGCCTAAAAATATATGTCTTATTTACCAAATGTGTGTGTGTGTGTACTAATATAGTTATCTGAACACATCTTGCTTCTGAGAACTTTTGAGTTAAAGAACTTGAGACAAATAGTAATAGGGACTTCTTAGGTTCTCAAAATCATTTATATATTTCTTCATCAGGGGAAAACATGATTAAATTACTTCTCATAATTAATGCATGCTGAGAATCATCTCTATAAAATGAATATCAGAATATACATGTATAGATAGCTCTTAACTTAGCATCTGTATATAGATGGCTGTATTAAATTGTGTGAGTACTCATGTCTCTTAGATAAAATGGCATAGTACTAGAATATGATATACACAGACTCCTTATGTTAAATCATCTCCAGTGATTTAATATAGCACAAATACCACATGGATAGCTGCTACAGTGTTCTGTTTAGGGACATGGAGGGCTGATTGCAAACAGGATCAGTTTCTAGACTCCCGGAAGCCTACTTACTAACTCAGTTACAGCTTATATATTTAAGAATTCTATCATCTTAATTTGTTCAAGAGTATTTTTATTTGCTTCTTTTGCTTTTTAAACTATCTATACATCTTTAAGAAATAAAGTAAGCAATTTCAGCTTTTTATAAGTCTCTCTCATAAAAGATACTGTATAAAATTGGAAATAAGGTTGCCAGATACTTTTCTTTGCATTTCTGTTTACTTCCATTGTCATGGCTACATAAAAAGTTATATTCCCAAAGGAATGTAATATAGTATACAAGTGTTTAGAATGTCTCATTGATCTGCTATATTTTCTGCTCTAATATTTAAAGTTCCATATTCTTTTTGAGTTTGGAGCAAACAGATAGTTTATGATATTCTTTTTACAAAGTGGAGGGTGGGGTGGACTTGGGTCACACAGTGATAGACAGGTCTTTATTATTTTGGATACTGATATAATGAATCTGGTAGCCATTATTCCCAAACTAGCATATGTATTTTTATTACAAGCATGGTGAACATTACTGATACGGGCACACATTTGGCTTTCTGTAAAATTAGCTCTTATCATTACCTGGACATTGAGTAAAAGTAAAATACAAGATGTTTTTTTTTCCAGTTGATTGACTTTGAATCGGTATATTAATATATACTGCAATGTATGGAATTCTTCAAGCTTAAGGAGGCCGAATGGATAATACTTATCTACCATCATTTTATACAACTTTTGGATACTTAACTTAGAAAGAAAATACATTTGTATGTTAATAAAGTATAGTTAAACCTTTATTTTCTTCATTAGAATGAAATAATGAATCAAATGAAAGACGAAAAATGGCAAGGAAAGATTTAGCATAAAACAATAATTCTTAAAGTAGAATGTCAAGCATGTTATGAAAATATTCACATTGCTTATAAGTGCATGGCAGAGTCCAGTCCTTTACCATAAAAAGCAAATGTATTCCTTGCTTTCAAGCTACAGTTTATGGGCTTACATGTGGAGTAGACCATTCCTACATATATGGTTTCTGGTTTTATAATGAAAATAAAGTAATCTTTCTGGAAGACTATCTCGATGCATTCTTTCTTAAGCCACAACCCTTCCATACTCTAAGAAGGAATGTATTGATTGTTCTATCTTTCTTTGCCAGAGAAAGATGTAATTAAGAACCGATCTAAACAAAATACCATAAAGTCAAAAAATAATGATGGAATATTTAAAATTGTAATTCTTGAGTGAAGATTAAACACCTATCTTCTTCAGTATGGGCTTTGCAGTCATTTGCATATTGTATTCAGCCAACAATCACATTTTAATTTTTAATTAGTAGGCATTAAAATATAATTAGCAGCAAATAACAGAATGACAAAGCTACAAAGAACGCCTTGAAGAACAAAGGAAGCAACATTATTTAGTTAGAGTGTGAAGTGCTCTTCCAGGATCTTGGGGAGTCAAAAATGTCTTCTTAGTTTTCCCACTTGGCCTCATTCTTTCTCTGAGATAGAACATTGATAACATGAGGAAATCTGTCAAAAACCAGGTGTGCATTCTTCAGACTCAAGATCCCCAAACCTTAAGATACACATGTGTAAAAGAACACAGCAAATTCCAACGTAGCATACAGACAACAAAATTAATTCATTTATCAGCGACGTACACAATTTTAAATATTTCCAGAAGGAAGCAGAGGACAACAGAGACAAACTATAGCTGTCAAACCAGTGGAACAGAGAAATACACTACAAAATTCACACAATATGTGAGTTACAAATGAAAAATAATGCTTTAGGAAAAGAAGTTGGTGCCCTGATATATGCTCATGTATATATTTGTATATAGAATGAAGAAAGTCAGCTTGTGTGAGCATCATAGCCTATCTACCTTGAAGTCATATCACACATACTGTAAGCAATTTACAGAATTTGCCAGGTTTGCATACACAGAAATTGCAAAATGAATTAAAATACATTGAAATATACCACACTCAATACGTATGAATATGAACCTCCGAGGATTGACAAGGATTGGCCATAATTGGCACTTTCTACCATTGAACAAAAATGGCAATCGAGGAAAAAGGAAACTCCAAGATAAATTCCATGGGGCAAAAAGGAAGTGAAAAACTTTGATTATTCCATATGTAAAATAAAGTTGTCTGTTGTTGGTTTGCCTTTTTCAGCATTTTGCTTTTTGTTTTGTTCCCCAGCTGGGGTGCTATTTGAAGACAGTTTGTGTTTCATAGGCTTTCCATCTTTGTTTGCTTCTTCCAGATTAAGTGTCCCTTGGTAGGAAATTGGTGGAATCCATGGGAATATTTAGTATACTGATGTCATTCAGGCCAACTCCTGAGCAGTCAGTGAAATGCAGGTTTTATTTGTTGAAATAAAAGAAAAAAATCGATCTTGTAATTAGAAAATGTCTTATCACTTCACATTAATTCTCTTGAAATAAAAGATCAGCAACTTCCCAAAGAAAATATTATCAATAAAGCGTGTGATAGTGTCTTCACTTATGCTTCCGGAAGCTGTTGCTCCTTGTGTAGATAACTAGAGTACAGGGGTGCAGAATGGTGCTTGGAGTTTAGGGTCAACTTTGCTGTCCGCTCCGTAGATTTTACAGGCGATTTGCTCTTTGCTTTAAGAAGAGAAAGTGATATTGGAAAAAAGTCAGCACTTTAGATTAAAGCAAAGCACCCTTCACAAAGCCACAAACAAGAAGCAGGACAGAAAGTCCATGGCTTGTAGCTATCCTCGCACCTGCGGAAGAAGTTATAAGATATTCGCTCATCTTGAAGATTTCCAATGCTCCTTATTAGGCTGTTTTAAACATATACATATATATATTTAATTAGCTCGCCAGCTTGGCTCTGGTGCTCATGAATGTCTTGGCATGCACTGCAAACAACAACACATACAAAACATTTCAGTCCCAAGAATCTGGTGGTGTCTGTTTTCAAACAATGCCATCCCGCGGCTGGGAACTCTGAGAACGAACGAATCCAAACACTTTTCCCTTAAGAAATTGTGTGAGTATCACTTTTTATGGTTATTTGGTTATTCCTATCCTTGTCTCTGAGAGCACACTCCCTACTTCACTAGTGTGTTAGTGTGAAAGTGCAGGGGAAATCGAAAGCTTAAGAGCACTGCTGATCAGTGCTGAGGGCTGTGGTGGAGGCTATAGCTTCTTGGTGACAGCTTTCAGAGTATGACCTTTCTCAAGCTTTATCCCTCAAGTCTAGGGTAGAGCTAGCAATGCCAGTAAAAGCTCTGGAACTAGTTGTGTGCGATAGAGTGCGTCTTAAATTGTATCATTACAATTCCTTTATTATCCAGTCAACTTCTAGCCTAAATGACATATGACTGTTAGAGTGATGAGGGACAAAAACGTGCTTCCTTCCTTGTTTGTTTAGTTGGAGAATGGTTATAAGGAATTGAAAAAGGGTGAGAATTCAAATTTTTCAACATTTCAGTGAAAACATGGTCGTCTCTTTAATTGTAATGACTGAAACTGATACATTAAAAAAGCTGGTGCTGAGTAAGCACGCCGGGCTTTGGAATGGCCCATTGAAAGACCCACATTTCTGAGTTTTTGTCAGGTTTCTCTGATGCTGACTCCCGATTCGCTTGTCTAGGCAGTGGCCTGTGTATGGGACCCAGTATCTCCTTCTATCAACCTAAGGACTGGAGGCTCTGCAAGTGTTCTGTACTCAACTTGTGTGACAAAGTTCAGAGACCCAAAAGTTATTCTCATTCCCCATGTGGTTCTAAGTACAGAAGTCATGCAAGTAAAGTAAAACATGTATTCTAATTCACTAACTATTTGCAACTGTGTATTCATGTTAGATTTTGAAGAAATGTATTTGACAGAAAGGAAATGACAAATTAAAAACAGTTCTCTAAATAGCTGATTGCAGTTGATAGGACACAAATATATATGCGACCAAGAGAAGCTTAAAAAGTAGCACATCTTGAAAAAAGCATTCACTCCAGGAGTTATTTTGTGAAACAGCAGTTCCCAGGATGAAAGTTAGATGTTGGGTTCTAACTGAAATTGCTTTTTTCTGATGCTCCTTTCTTAGAGCTGCCATTTCTAGTAGATGACCATTATACCTCTAATACATTGATAAAAGAACAGCTGTTTCATTTAGACTCAGCCTTTCCTGTCATACGGCTAGCATGTGCAAGTTAAAGCAGAATTTACATGAATGTTTTAATGGGAAATAAATAAATGAGTCTTACATGGTTGAAAATATTTAAAGGCCACTGGAAATTTGAATTGCCTTTTGTTGCACAATCCACCATTGGAACAGAGAAGTTGCTTTTCTCCCAGGTTGGAATCTTTTATCCACTCTAGTTGTTTGAGCTCACTAGCACATTCAATGAGTTTATTTCTGCAGCACAATCCTAAGACTTTGTTCTATGTGGCAAATTCTACATCCTGTTTCATCACATCACAGAGTGCTTTTCACTTCTTTTTGTGCCTTGCGTGGAGATGGACTCCTCAATGAAATCCGAGGCTCTAAACTGCTGTAATCTGTGTTATGTAATTGTACCAAGTTACCAAAATCACTGTTTCTATTAAGATTCATACTGTTTCAGAACACAATATTGTCAGCCAACATACTCTTGTTTATTACATATAAATATTAAAAGAATTCATTTTTTTGTTTTTTATTTTGTTTTGTCAAGAGAAGAAAAAAAACCCACAAACCCTCAGGTACTCTTCTCATTTTTCTATGCAGAAACATTTCGCTTTTTGGGACAGTAAGCCAAGCTGTAGTCAGAAGTTCTGCGCCAACTTCTATTGTTGTCCACTTCTGAGATCTCAAATGAGACATTTATTATATGTCTTCTAAAATTACCCTAACTACTCATGTATTATAAATGTTTTCTTTTTGGCTTTTTTTTTTCACATTATTAAGCCAGATCTGCCTTAGAATACATTTGCCTGCTTTGTTTCATTTAGTGTTTTTTCCTCTATTTCCAGGTCAACCATGCAACCTATTACTTGTCTTAAATAATTATACATTTAAGTAATCATTGCCCTCAGATGACCTGTTCTACACTGTATCGTTTTTTTTTTTCTCCAGAGGATGGGACAATCTCTCCTCTGAACCTTGTAAGTATTTTGATTCTGCTTCTCTCATCTCGTCACATAGTTAGCATTATTTGAAATTAATTTTATTTATATGTTACCTCATTGACTTTACCAGTGATCCATTAAAAGCAATGAACTGAATTTGTTTAAGTAGTTGTTAAGCATGCTGTCCATCTGTCTATCTATCTATCTATCTATCTATCTATCTATCTATCTATCTATCTATCTATCTATCTATCTATCCACTCCATCCATCCATCTATCCATCCACCCATCCATCCATCCATCCATCCATCCATCCATCTATCTATCTATCCTTTAGAGGTTTTAAACTTTACTTTTGTCTCTAATACAAAAAACTCTGTGAAGAAGAGAGATGTTATTATGTAACTGTTGGAAGAAAATGTGCAGGTAGTATGTCTGAGCTGAGAGAAGCCAGCTCTGACAAAGAGCTTTCTTCCAGATTCAGGAGTTATGCCATGTAGCTTGTAGCTAGCCAATAATGACACCTTCTCCACCCTCCATAGTCCTTAATCATGTTCCTATGGCATGTTCTGGTGTTATCCCCATGTCTGTGCAAGCTGGAGTAGGTATTTTCCCTATTGTAAGTAGGAAAGAGGTATCCAAGACATCTTAAAAGTCTGAAATGCAGAAGCCTAGCTGTCATTTCTTTGAGGCCTCCTGGCTTTTGAATTGTCTCCAAAGATGCAAACAAGCTTGCAATCCTCTGGAGTGTGAGAAATGAATCTTACCAAGGAGCCATGAAGAGAAGTCTTAGCAATTCCTTTATCATCATCATCATCATCCTCATCATCATCCTCATCATATAATACAATAGAAGCTTACTTGTTTATTTTTTAAATAAATTAAAAAAATGACCCAAGCTCAACAATCAAGACTTGGCAACTTCCTCAACTGAGCCAGAAATATTATGTATTACACAGCCTTCTGATATCATCTGTTCCAACAGCTATGCTCTGTCCCAGGTCATCAACAGAGATCACATTCTAAAGATACTCATATTCCATCTTCCCCTTATTTCTTGAGTCTGTGCCAGCAGCTAAATTGTTTCTCTCCTTTTATTCCTAACCTCTCTCCTCTTGGAGATGGCTTCCCCGCCCCACACAATACTTTCCATTTAGCATTCATTTGAACTACACAAGCTGTGCTTGTGATCTACAAAGTTGTTAAGATGTACTGGGGATCTAGTATATATCAATACAGTGAACATTTATAGACAGAGTCTTATTCCTCAGATGCTTAATGCACAGATTAGGAATACAATCTTCAGGGACAGAAAGCCATTCAGTCATAGATACACAGGAAATAGAATAGGACAAAAGCATAGACAAAAAGTCTGAATCAAGCCAACTAAAAGTCCCGACGAGCTCCTGACTGAGCTCTGGTGCAGTGACAGTGCTTCAAAGGCTTCATCTTTGTTAGGGCATCATTTGAAGAGTATGCCCGAAAGACAAAACAATTTCACACACATTTTATTTTATTTTATTTTATTTTATTTTATTTTATTTTATTTTATTTTATTTTATTTTATTGCTATGATTTGATACACGCTGGATATGGAGACATCCCCATGTCCAAGTGAACTTTAGCTACGGATTTATCATGGTTCAGGTAGCACATGCCACAGCGTTTTGAACTTTTCAAAACATAAACTTTTAGAGTTTAAAGTTTCCCCAAAGCCTCTTAAGTGTTTAAGTGAGATGTGAGTTCATCATTATTTAGACGTGACCTGGCTAAGAATTTCTTTTTTTTTTTTAAGTTTTTACCCAAGACACAAAAATGATAGGTTAAGTGCTGACTATGTCTTTATTAGTTAGCTATGGTGATGGAAGAAATAGCAAAGCTCATGGCTTGGAAGAGCTACCACCAGGGGCAACTATCAAATGAGTAAGCGAGAAGTGAAAAGAAGTACTTCAAACTCTAACGCATGCAAAGCTTATTTAAATATCCACCTTCTTTTGAAAGTATCTTTTATGCATTACTTTCCTATGCACATATGACTTTTACTTGGTGTAGGAACAAGAAGCATCTCTACTGAAAGTGTCTATTGGACACTCTAGGCGTGCTGCCTGAGAACCTTCTCTTCTTCCTGACCACTTAATCATAAACAGGAACAAGAAAAAAAAAGGAGAAAGATATTTTCTTCCTGTGTGGCTCCACTAGCCAGATTGTAGAATATTTATTTTGCAAGAACGCATATCAGAAATACTCATCATATGACCAGAATTCCTCCAAGGTAAATGTAGTAATAGCTAATATTTTGTTGTCTGAGAAGTCTTTGTCTCTATGTTCTTATAGCCCCAGAGAAGGCAAGTCCCTCTGACATACTTTTCTTTATGACAGATGTCAGCTTTAAGAAGTGAAACTGACTGTGGTAAAAAGAAAAAAAGATTGAGCTAACTTTTGAAGACAATTTTATTTCAGCTAGCTTATAATAAATCACTACTAAGGGGAAAGATCAAATAATAGTATGATTTTATCCTAGAATATTTTTAAGAATGATAGGTTTTGGTTCTTGTCCACTTGAGATATCTGCAGTTGGGGAGTCGGTGAAAAGTTCTCTCTTCCTGTGTGAACATGGTGCGGACCAAAGCAAACTACGTCCCAGGAGCCTACAGAAAAGTGGTGGCTTCTCAAGCCCCCAGGAAGGTGCTTGGGTCCTCCTCCTTTGTCAACAATTCTTCCTCAAGTTCGTCGAGAAAAGCTGAAAATAAGTATGCAGGAGGGAACCCAGTCTGTGTGCGCCCAACTCCCAAGTGGCAAAAAGGCATCTGGGAATTCTTCAGTCTGTCTCCTAAAGATTCTAAGAAAGAGAACCAGATTCCTGAAGAAGCAGGAAGCAGTGGCTTAGGAAAAGCAAAGAGAAAAGCGTGTCCTTTGCAACCTGATTACAGAGATGATGAAAATGAATAGAACTTACACATCTGAATAAATGCCTTCAGTTTACTTACATATTCTAGGATGTAAATTTGGTTAAATGAGTTTGTCCAATTGGCTTGTTGATGAAAAAAAATGAGGCTAGAATTTAACCCTTCAAAAGAAGCCAGCTATAAAAGTGGAGAATTTTCATAATTTGTAAATTTGAATTGCATACTTGAATTTATGTCATATGCTCCTTCTTTTATCTGTTAAGCTTCTTCCTAAAAATCAACATTACCTGATGTTCTAATTACTAATCTATTGTCTTTGCTTAGATTTTTGTACTGATGCCATTTTATGGGCGTTGATTATGGAAATAGTGCCATATAGTTATGGCATGTTTGCTTTAAAAAATTGACTTAGTCTTTTTTACATTAAAAAATTCAATATTAAAAAAAAAAAAAGAATGATAGGTTTTTATTAAAAATCCTAAGGGTCCATTGACAATTTCTTTGAGAAATTTAGCTTTTATGATGTAGTGAGCATCATTTTGACTTAATACTTAAATTACTGACTTTGCTGTGTTCTGGCATGTTGGCTGCTTAAGATTCTTTTCTTGCTTTCCTTTGGTTGGCAAATCACAGCCTCTTCTAATTAGAGAGCTTTCTACTGAGGATCAAAGAGAAAGTTTAATTGTCCCTCCATTCCAGGTCTAAATGACAAGATGAATCAGTGCATTGTGGGCTCAATTGAGAGACCTTGGCTCAATATACAATGTGGAAAGTGATTGAGGAATATGCCCACTGTCAACCTCTGGTCTTCATATATACATACATACATACATACATACATGTGTATATGTATGTGTATGCATATATGTATGTATATGATGTACATGTATGTGTGTTCATGTGCATATGACATACACATGTAAACATACATACATATACACACATGGGACAAAATGAATACATACATGAACATTATACAAAAGATGTACTATGATCTTAGTTGAAAGGAAGCAACATTCCTATTACAGATTCAGTCTTCCTTAGAATGTAGATACCTAAACTTTATAATGACTGATTTTAGCAAAGAGAAAGTCTGGAACATTCTGTAGTGATTGGGATATTATCCAAGTGCCTTGTCATTTAGACACAAGTTTTCTCTGTCTCTAATTATAATTATATTATGTTGAGATTATAAGAGGCCTTCATGTTCTGCCTGACACTTATGTGGATACTGAGGATTTAAATAATGGTCTTTATGCATGAGAAGCACTTCTCTTCACTCAGCCAATTCCCCAGTCCTTAACTCTGTTCCTTACACTTGCATGGAAGTATTCACTTACTGGGCCAACTTCCAGACTGCCGTTAAAGGTTAAAGGGCATCTTAACTAAAGATGTGTTCATAATGATATCCCCATCCAAGTAAACCTGGTCTTTTTGGTCTTGTAACCATGACATGATGAATTATGACAGGACAAACTAATATTTCTTGGGCACTTTGACCTCTGGTTATGATCTGTGAACTAGCTGTAGACCTTTTTTAAAAGGAGGGTTTATGCAATTTGTTCAGATTTATTTATCTGGTAGTCAGTGTCATCTAATTCCAAATCCAGGTTATGTTAACTTTAGATTCAGATGTTACCAGTTAATGCACCCCATACTTTCATCTAGTAATTCTTCATACCTCCCCAAATCTAAACTTTGTCAACTCTGACAGCTAAAAATAGAAGGGAATATGAGTGGCTTTGACAAAATAGAAGCAAGAAGAATAAGACTTGGTAGATAAATAGAAGGTTCCAAAGAAGGACATTTGAATATCACACTTTAATAGCAATTCTAATGTCAAAGTAAGAATGAAATTTAATTAATCCTAAATATCCTGGGATATGAGTAAATACTGCTAGAATGCTTAAATTAGGTATTCATAGAATTTATGTTTTCTGCATTTATGCATTTATTATTAGTTAACAAACTTTTCAATAAAGTGAAGTTAGATATCAATTCAGACATATCAAATAATCAAATTCCACACATGTGATTTTCTTACACTGATAATATTGAATAGCTCTAAATTTAACTGTGGAGTTATGTAATTGAGGAATGAAGGAGACAATGGGAGGACAATGGCACTGGAGTGTGATGGCAGGAGCTCTGCACATGGTCTACCTACCTAAGAGCAGCATGAAGACAGACTGAGTTAGGAAGCCAATACAAAGTGCACCACAGCTAGACTGTTGAATGCTAAGTGTAGCAGTCACAGAAATGTGTTGCAACGATGCCTGCACTGATGAAGTAGAAGTCCGCAAAAATATTTAGGTACTACTAACTAACTGGTAAAATAAAGAACTTCTCATTCATTTCTTGTGTTTGTACAGACCTCAGTCCTCAAGGCCATCCTGGCAAATTCCTTATTAACAAAGGAAAATATGTCATGTTTTTAAAAAAAAATGACAAGGGAGGAATTCAGAATGAAGGAATGAAAGAAAGGAGAGCAGCAGTTGGCAAGACACAACTTCAAATTTCACGACTATTCTTAAATTGAAATGATGTCACCATGATTTGAAAAATGATAATTTCACACAATTTAAAATTTCGCTTTTGCTGTTTAGCATGTTTCTGCTCTTGAGGTGGCAACTATTGGAGCACTGAATGCAAACAAGATAAAGAAACCTGTGTCATGACCTTAACAATACAGTTTTTCAACATAAAGCAAAGGGGTAAGATTTTGTGTGTGCTTTTATTAGCTTAGTGCTATAGTTTTTACCCTTTTTACTGATTTAGTGGCTTCAAATGTTTCTGAGTTAAGTTATTTTAAAAGGTCTTTATAGAACAGAGATTATCTTCTTAGCTATCATCATTAAATAGAGATTCTAATATGAATACTTTTAAAAAATGTCTCCTTTTTCAAAACATGCAAATTAAAGGATCAACAAAACTGGGTACCAGAGCATGTTCCTCTAACCTTCTAGACACAACTTGTCAGTAAGTATCACTTGAAATACCAGTATGCTTTTTATCATTAAGCCTGTAATGAAGAGTGGTCCACTTGCTATTTTCCAATATTCTCTGACCATTATTATATAAGTGGCCTGAAGCTATTTTCTTAAGTATTAGCCAATTTATATAAAAATGTATGGATCTTTTTTAACAATGATGTATCCTGATGGTTCTCACTCAGTTAAATTAAAACATACATCTTCGAATCCTAAACATTCTTCTTACCCTAATTATATTAGTTAAACGTAATGAAGGGCTACAATAACACTAAAAGCACCAAGATGTAATTCATAGCACTAAATATTCTATAATATTTTAGATGGTTTGAAATAGAGTTTTCAAATTCTGTAATTACTTTTACTATATTTAATGATTGCAATTCTATTGATTGCTCCTTTAATGCAGCATCTTTCTACATTAATTAAGGCTAGAAATGGGAAAGTTGCCTTCAAACCACATGAACTTGTTTGATCAGAAATGTTATAAATGAAATATTTTGCAACTGGCTACAAAAGATGCTTTTGCATATTTGCTCATAAGATATCTAAAGGATACAAGAAATGAACTGATGTTACCATAGATTCTGTCACAGTTTTATCTATATATTTACATAGCAAAATTTTAGAGTATCTGACTGAATTATTTAATGTTCACTAAAATGTTTATGTCTTTGAAGATAAAATTGCTTCAATTAATTTCACCTTCTGTCTTTACCTTCCCAATAGTTCCATAATTGTCTGCTTAATGAAAACAGGATGTGGAAATTTGGACTTCACTGTTTGTTTGGTCAAACACAGAGACTGTGAAATAGTCAAATTAAATACTAATGCCCCTTGTTTATAAATCGTTCTGTGTATGGAATCATTTGACATTCCCAGTGTTGACACTTCACCCATCTTCTTAATATTTCTTTAAATTGTGAGGCTGAACCACTTCATTGAGAGGGCAAAATATTACATATTTTATTTATAGCTATTATGCGTGCTTGACATACAAATTCATCAGGCTCAAATCTTTCTGCTCAGAAACAACGATTTGATAGACAAATTTTGTACTCAGTGTCCAGAAAGTATGGTGTTGCATATGTGTATGTGAATATAATATTTCTAACTTTATATCCTACATGAAATCCTCAGTATAATACTTTCATAACAGTTCCTCACTATAAACATGTGAACATATATAATATGCATCTATTTTAATTTTTCATGAGCTCGATGTCACATCCCTTCATTATTTTACTTCTCTTACGGCACTGTAATGAGATGCCTACTTTTATTTTTCCACCACACACAGTTTAATCACTACATTGTTTTGTTTTTTTTTTTGTTATAGCAAAGTAGCAAGTCATTTTACTGACAATATAAATACAAACATCAAATATTAACATATTGACTTTTTAATGTACATTTTCATGTATCATTTTTATTAATTTTCTAGAAACATAGTGATGTTTTGTAAAATGCAGTTTCATATAGAGAGAAGGGGTGCCTTAGTTGACCCATGCTGAGACTCTCCCCTTTCCCCTCTAGGCACCAGCCACAAAACAGGTCTTGTATGAAATGAAGTCTATTTTGAGGTGGAATAAGGGGGTTGAGAATGGAGTAAAGGCACAGAGAGAGAGAGAGAGAGAGAGAGAGAGAGAGAGAGAGAGAGACAGAGAGAGAGGCAGAGACAGAGAGACAGAAAGACAGAGAGAGTTACAGAGAGAGACAGAGAGACAGAGAGAGAGACAGAGAGACAGAGAGAGACAGAGGGAGAGACAGAGAGAGAGACAGAGAGAGA
>NW_021604569.1:13231249-13262793 GCF_004785775.1 Grammomys surdaster
GGAGAGAGAAGGGGGAGGGAGCGAGAGGCCAGAGGGGGAAAGTCGGGGGTTGGGGGGAGACCAAACAACCCTTTTATAGCAAGTCAAGTTCCTATCTGGCAGTTGCTAGGTAACTGTTGGAGCCTAGAAGAAATGCTGACACATAGATCAGATTGATTTAAAGTTTTACATATGATATGGTGTCATTTAAAGGTTTTGTACCCTGGAAGATTATTTTGTTTTGTTTTTATTTTTTAAATATGATATACTGAATCTTCCTATTGCCATTAAATTTTCTATAAAATATAGTTTTAGAAGCTTCATGATATTTAATGTATACTTTAATACATCCATCAGTTGACTTCTTTGGTTTTAGTCACTATGCATTTGATAAGAAAACCTGTCATGGGTATGAATGGTCAGCAGTTGGCATCTGATTTACTACTGGTCTAGAACTTACTTCCCACAGGTACAATTTCAGAGGACACGAATCTAAAGCCCCACATTTGATCTTCCCTGTCAAACCAAATTGTCCTTGGGAAGAGTTGTTCTGTCCCAGGAAGAGTGCTAGGACATCAAATTCACTGGGACTTTAATCTCATGACCGTGGGCAGTAGTTGCCATAATCATGTCTGTCAAATTTTAGAAAATTACTTAGGATTTTAACTTTATTAAACCTATGGATAACTGCAGAGTCTGCCAGTTGCAGTGCTGTCTAGTCATGTAAATGCACAGCGTTTATTTATCCAGCTTTAAATTATCTCAGTAAGTTGCTCTATTCACATGTATGTGACATGCTATTATTTATTATCTGTTTGAAAACTGACATTTTTACATCTTTTCCTTTTGAGTACGATTGAGGATTCTCCATTACATTCTGAGTTTTACCTTCCTGGGTATTGACTTAGATACAGGGTTGAACTGAGTTTGTACATTAGTTTAGTTCTTATCCGTAGCACATGATTCCCCTGCTGAGTAGCTCACATAACCACAGTACATTTTACTACTGGCATGCTTACCTCGTTTCCTAAGAGTTGTACAAAAATATAACCTTCTGCATTGTTTCAAGCTTCCATTAAATTTTATTAACCATTTAAACTACTTACAGTAAAATGTCATTTTCCCCTGCTAACTATTTCAGAGCCTCAGATTTTTGATTTGACCTTTCTGTTTTTGGTTTTATTTTCATTTGGAAATAGATTCTAAATTGTGGCAAAATGTTTCTTTTTTGCTTCTTTTAATTTCTCCTCTATTTTTGTTTCTAACTTACATCATTTTTTCACACGATTTCAGAATTTTCCAATCTTTGTTCCCTCTACTTGCATTTGTGTTCCTTTGATTTCTTCTTTTTTTATTTTATTTTATTTTATTTACTTTTATTCTTTAATCTTTTTTTACAGTCCAGTTTTTATCCCCATCCCTGTCGGCCCTCTGATTGTTCCACATCCCATACCTTCCCCCACTTCTTGTCTCCAAGAGGATGTCCCCACTCTCCACTCCACCGCACCAGACGTCCCCACTCCCTGGGTTTCAAGTCTCTTGAAGGTTAAAAGATGGATGTTAGATACAGGCTTTTAGGAAGCCTAAATAAGAGGATGGGGAGTACTGACCTCACCTACATGCTAGGTTTGCTTGTTAGGTGTTTACAATCCACGATTTTATTCAAAGCTGAGAAATGACCTGGGGCATGAGCATTGTCATATCAGTTTTTATGACAAAGGCATTTCTAAAGTTCAGAGTGATCCTGAGGGATGATCATCCACAATAAAAGGGTTGTAGACAGTGAGAGTTAAGGAATCAGTCTGTATCCACCTTGGATTACAAACTAGACTTTCATCATCTTTCATTATTGGCCTTACCTTTATTCTTTTCCTACTTAATCTTTTCTTTACTGTGAAACTTTTGAAAATATTTTCATTTCTGTATATTTCAGTTGTATTTCTAATTGTTTAAAAATTTAAAAGACATTTTTGAAGGCTTGAGTCCAATTTAGATGACAGAAGGTCTATATACATACAGCTTTCAAAGCCTTGCTGCTTATTCAGAACCATTTCTTAAAATTCTCTAAAATTATATTGTACTTTACATTAAGGGTCTAATTACAACCTTGAGCAAAATAGCTGCCGGCCAATATGATGTCGTTCTATAAATGGAAACCTACCACTTGTTAATGGTGCTGTGACAGAAGGGCGAAGGAAGCTTTGAAATGACAAGTGACACACCAAGAAGACTTTAACTTATCACATCTCTATGCCTCCGAAGGGAAATATTTGCCTCATACAACAGGTAGACCTGACCATTTATAGCCTTCCTCTTAATCTATAGTTTTCTCTTTCTCCATCTCAGTTATCTAAGGTCAACTGTTCTCCAAAAATTGTATTTGTTTTATGTGTTTGGAGAGATTGCTCAGTGGTTAAAAGCATCAGGGTTTGATTTCCAGCATCCACACAGCAGTTCACAAACATCTGAAATTCCAGTCCTAGGGAATCCAATGCCCCTGCATAGCCACTTCAGATACTGCGTTCATGTGTTACATAGAAATATATGTAGTCAAAATATCCATATACATAAATAAAAACAAATAAAAAATGCTAAAAAAATGTCTTGATTCTTTCTAAAGAGACCACATTACCTTGGCTTTTTAAATAGTTCTCTAGGTTTGTGATTGTTTTCGCTAATTTTTTCCTATGCCTTATTTATAGTTGAAACTGAGTTATCTACATGTACACAAAAGCTGAGAACAGTATCTCTAGGGTTCCTGTTATCTAAAATTTCATGGGTCCTGAAATGCATCCCCTATAGGTTAGGATGGACAAGTGTACTCTCATCACTTTGTGCTGGTAATGACATGCAAGCATGTGCAACGAGAACTGTGCTTACATTGCAACTGGTTACCATTTACTATTAAGATGTTATGGAGTGCCAAGCCTTTAATACATAATTCTCAGAAGTCTGAGGTTTCCTGAGAGAATGGAGAAGTAGAACCACAGAGCTATACATGTTTGATCATGGCTCCACATTCATTACTGTTGTACTCTATTACTCTGCTGGCACCAGAGGCAGGACAAGGAGTTCATCCCCCTGGCCTTCTCAGCCAAGACATGCACTAGGTATAGATTATCTTCCTCTCCATTCCAGCATTATTTCTTAGAGAAGGAATTCTGCCTTTCATTTCTCTTTCAAGACGTGTGTTCTTTTGACCCATAGGGTAGAACACGTTTTGTAGCTTTCTAACCCTTTGTCATCTACCAGTAAGATGTTCAAAGTACAAAAGCAGCTCTTACACTTCCAAGGCCTATCACAAGGCACACCGTTGGAGACTCAGTCTACAGTACTGACAGATTCTGCTTTGTGTAGCAGGTGGCTTCAACATCACCAGTGAACCTTCACTGTGGGCTGAGAACCCTATTCAGGAGAAGACTGCAAGCTTTAGTTAGTACAATTTGCTAATGATTTCTGGAAAAGTTAATGAGTATGGATTTCTAATCTCCATAATTCCTATTCTAGCAGCTCTGGTAGATTCTTTGGCCTGTGGTATCCAAATGATTGTCTCTCATCTGTTTTTCTCATTATTCACTGACTATCCATGTACGCAGCTGCCTTTTAGTTGATGGAACGACAATGACCGAATTAACTTATCGTAAATATCAACATTAATATCTGAGCTGTGCGATGACTCTGCACTTCAGTGTGGGACAGCACTTACTTATATATCACATCACTGTTTACGAAATGTCCTCAACTCCTCAGACCATTTTTCCAATTACTGTGAAATTCTGATTTAAGGACTTTTGTACCTAGCTATTCTTGGATAGCTGCCATGTTTATCAGCAGCCGAGGAGCTACAGTGAGCCCTGGGCTTCTGGCAGCTTTAGCAGCAGCTGACTCTCAGCTCTCAGGATAATATCATGGTAGAAAAACAAAAATCATGTTTCCGAGTTCAGGGAACCAGCATTCCGACTGAGTGACTAGAGGCTCCACATATAGCAACAACACTAAAGGCATCCTTAACCATTGCCAGCTTTCTGCACTTCCAGCTGTTTATCCCTGGAGTGAAGAAAAAAGCTTTGCAAGTCCTTCTCAACATTAGAAAAAATACAGTAGGCACAGAAAATTCTCCATGAGTATTTTGAGGTGCTGGCCCCCTCGCGAATAGACTTCTAATTCTTTTCTTGTTCCAAATGAGTTTTGAAAACTAGTCATTCTCATAGTTTACAAACACACAGATGCCTCTTTTTTTCTGGATGAAGTGTTAGGATAAAACATGATACATGCTCTCCTGTGGGCTCTTGCATAGAGAGAGTGCAGGATTCACTTCAATAATTGGTGTCAGTAACTTATATCATTTAGGGATGTCAGTAATTTATATCATTTAGGGGACTGTGGCATAAATATCCACTTCTTCTAGGCATGTAGAGCCCTCTTAAATTCTCGAAATATGTACTATCTGTTATGAATGTAGAGTTAATGCAGCACCAGTTTTAGTTGGCCTGAACAGGAGGTTTAGAGATTTAAAAGAGGTACTTTTCACAGCACAAGGCTTCAAAGCAGGTATGACCAAACTGATGAAGGAAATCTGGCTGAAGAAATAATGGATTTTATTTCCTCATCAGGGAGCAGGAGAGAGCATTATAAAGGGATAACATGAATAGGAATTCACAATCACAGAAAGACTCGCACAGGAAAAAATATTTGCAGAGTTACAGAAGTAAGAGAGTACATGAAAACACTCAAGAGATACTAAGCAGGAAGAATAAGGGCCAGGATTATGAATGAAGAAAAAGAGTTTATAAAATTAATGGTGGGCTCTTTGTTTCTTCTTTCTTTCCTTTTTCTTTCTTTTTTTTTGTAGGAATGATGGCTTTTAGGAAATAACACATGGGGTGTTGTGATATATTCCTGATGTTGAAATTGAAACACAGAGGCTGTTTAAAGATTTAGGATAAGAAAAGTAAAGAGTGCTTATGTTTAGAATAAAATTGTTCGTAGGATATAAAAAATGCAGTTTTAGAGTGGAAGAACTTTACTGAACAAAATGACTAATTGAGTTGGCAACTGAATGAGGGAGAGATAAGACGTTTCAAAGTTTCCACAGGATCTGTCTTTATGATGATACTATCGGATACTCAGACACAGGAGAGAGAGCATTTTGTTGTTGTTGTTATTTTTAGTGAGAAAGCTCTGATAAAAACATATAGCTCTAAATATCTGGGTTTAGTGGCCTATTTCAGGTATTACCTACTGCTGTGGAAGTACTGCTTATTCAGTACTTGAAAAATGGAAATTCATTATTATTTCTTACTGCTCTGAATGTGGTCTGGACCAAGCTGGGCATAGCTTGTAGGAGATGAAATTGGGGTTGAGGTTAGATACTGGCTGGTCATGATGGGTGTTCAAAATGGCTTCCTCATGGTCATTGTACTCCAAGAGGTAAGGATGCTTTTGAGTTCTTGTAAGGCTTAGAATTGGAATTTCATAACTTTTTCAAGCTTTATTAGTCATATGGTCCCAGGCCAACTAAAACTCAAGCTGAAGGAAAACAGACTCCTGAGTAGTGGAACACCAACAAATGTGCTTCTGTCTTATATTTGCCAAAAGGTTTTGAGTACCTACGCTCAGAGATGTTTAAAAGGACAATTCTGAACCCTAGTCTGGATCTTCTGAAGGAAATTAAGAGAAATGTGAATGGAAACATTTTCTGAGGAAATTAGCAGTCAAAACTACAGGATAGGGTCAAGAAGTTATGAATGAGAGAAGAATATCATCATAGAAGAAACTGATGTCAAGGAGAAAATAAAGTAGAAAGATAAAGAACAGGGAACCAGCCTTCACATGCAACAGGTCAGAATCTCAGAAGTGGGTGATAAGGAATCTAGCGTTGCCTAGATGTTGGAAAGGATAGGCTATAAAAGAATGTGCAGTAGACGTCTGAGACTTTACAGACACATCAGCAGTACTATCAGGAAGTGAGCAGTACCCTGTGGCACTGAGGTCAGAGGAGGAAGATAAGGCATAATACTGCCCTTCTGGGAGCAACTAGCTTCAGCTGGGTGAACACTCACAGAGATCTGGCTCTGCTCAGTGAGAACAGAGACGGGGATGGCTTCCTTTGGGTGTTGTCTATTTGTCAGGTGGGTTGAAATGATCAGGGAATGAGAAGGAAAGAGAAGAAAGGAGACCAGCAGACTTGGTCAGTGTAGAAGAAGTTTTGCTTTTGAAGGATTGCAGATGACGAGTGAAGGAGACAGGAAGCAAAAGCAAGTGTAGGCTAGCTTGATCCTTCGGGGTACGGGAGAGGTAGGAGGGAGCTAGGAGAAGTCTCCACCTTCCTGGAAAGTTATCTACACAATTTTACCCTGACATTCCACATCATGGCCTCCCCACTTTACTCTCAGAGAAGCCTTCCTTCACTGTCTCTGCTGGAAAGATGAAACTACACTCCTGTTACTGATCTCCTAAGGAGCCTCTATTGCATCAGACAGGGACGAAGACATTTCTTCCTCCTCAGAACACCATTGGAACATTCCTTTAACTTCTATTTCCATGCCCTGATTGTCTCGTGAATTAAATCTGATGGCATTTTTTTCTCTTCAAGTTTTGTGTACTATAAAAATAAAACATAACAGAACAAAATACGATGGGAGACCTAGGTTTGATATGAACACATTATGTCCGTGGTACACAGAACTGGAGAGGACTTTAAAGAACTGCAGATAAAAAAAAGTCATAAGGTAGTTTTGTCTATTTGTTTGCATTACATTTTTTTTATTATTTCAGTTTTAGTTCTGATCATAAAATAAAAATAAAATTTAAATAATTTTAAAAGTTAAAAATTTATAGCTGTTTGTCATTTATGAAAGGATTTATAAAGAGAAAGAAAATAATTGAAAGAAAGAAAGGACAGGATATAGTCACTAGATTTTGGGAAAAAAAAAACAGGACTAGTTACACTATTATCCTTGGTGGAATATGGAAGGTCACAGGCTATATGGTTAGTTATAAGATACCTTTTCATGTTAAGTTTTCTTTAGAGTTAAATTAATTTTAAAAACAATTTGAAGATTTTATCTAAAGTTATTTTCAGCTAATGTCTCCTTCATAAACATACAAGAATTATTTGACAGGAAAATTGTATGAATTTAGAGTTAAGCATGTGAATCAAAACAGTCAAGCCAAAGAGTGTAATACAAATAAAGAACCAAATAAACTAGTTTATTGTGGCACTAGTTAATATGATAATGCTATCGAAAACTAATTCTCAACCTGTGGGTAGTGACCCCTCCAGTAGTCAAACTACAATTGCACAGAGGTCAAAAATCAGATAGTCTGCATATTAGTTATTTACATTACAATCCACAAGATTAGCAACATTTAGTTATGAAGTAGCACCGAAATAATTCATGGCTGGGTGTCATCACAATATCAGGGTCTGTATTAAAGGACTGCAGCATTAGAAAGACTGAGAACCACTGCCATAGATGATGTAAGCCTCCTTGTATCAGTTGATAAACTATAAAAGGCTAGCATAGACCTTTTTCACTTACAGAAAGATTTTCATTTTTATGTTTGCACCATAAAAACTGCACACTACCTGGAATCTATGGATTTTTTTTTTTTTTTGTAAATGGGAAACTAAACAAATCCTGCAGAGGGAGGAAGTGTGCCTTTCATTCTTGCATTCCTGGGTTTGTCATGCCATCCAGACACGGAAGGTAAATAGGAACTGCAATAAGTTGTACTTGAGTCTATTGTGACAGTTGCAAAGCAAAATTAATAATGGGGACAGGAGTGTCACATATATAATGTAATATATGTAATATGTAAATATCCATCCCAATTAATGCGATCTTATAAGCATGAAACTTAGACAACACACTAGAGTGGCTGGAAAGCCTTGGCTTCTGAACGAGACGTTTAGAGGCTGTGGATAAAACTGCGTGGGAGATTTTCCCATATCCACTGGTAGAAGAATAAAAATTGAATGTTTTGAGAAATTTTAGGTTTTGTCTTTGCTGCAGCCAGAAAGGGAGTGGCATAAAGCTTTTACTGGCTAGAGGTTTCCAGGAGAGAATATCTTTCTCTCCTTTAACCTTTAGGAAAAATAATTTTGTGTTAAGGACAGGACTGATAGGAAGATACAAAATGAGCAGTAATTTTACTTGAAAATTGTTTGAAGATATTCAGTTCATAATTTAGTTCCCATCACAGCTCTCAGAGAGAGATAGCAAAATAAAGTAGATATTTTTAGAGTACATTATTTTATATCATAAAGTGGATAGGATATTTTAGAAAGAGAACACTTCATTCTTTTTAGTCTCTTACATGGACTAATTGCTCCATTTGACTTTATCACACAGATTTACGGCAACTAGCTTGGAATAGTCTATATATGCTAATAACTTCTCTTTAGGGTTTAGAGTTCTCACTAATTTTATTGTAAATTGACTGCCATGGACTGCTGTAATTCTACAGGTAGAGTTTAGCCTCTTGAGGTTATAATATAAAAGATGATTAAAAGATCACAAGTTAATCATTGGAAAATAATAGTTAAAAATTGAATTGAGATATGGACATTTGTGTACTCTCACAATGAAACCATTATTAGCTTTACAGGCTTTGTTGTTGAACTGGGGAAACAAAAGAGATCACAAAAAAATTAAACAAAGCCAGAAAAACTGGGTTCCAGAAAGGCTCAGCCATCATTCAGCAGATGGCTATGTTAATGTGATTAAAACATAACAGGAGTTTCATGAGCATCTAAAGCAATGAGAATGCACAGGACCACATCTGAGCTTCCTGGTGGATCTACATCACTACATCATGTCTATTCAAACAAAAAGCATAAAGAAGAGATGCACGTTGGCATATATAATTTTATTAGTTTTTATTGATTGATTTTTCTATGATGCTGGAGATTAAATCCAGGGCTTTATACAGATTAATAAAGTGCCGTATACCTGAGCTATATCCCCCAGACCTGGCACATATATTTCTTAAACATATTAACAAGCTAGGATTTAGAGAAAAGCACTGGCTATTGTTAATGACCTTCAGGTAGGCCTGGACCTGTGTTGCTGTAGCTCCCTATAGCTGGTATCAGTCACTGAACTTTTATAAGACCTCATTGCATAAACTCCACTTTGGAAATCTGAAGCTTTTGGTGTATATTATTATCTTTGAACTTCACTTTCTGAAAAATTGCAAGTGGAAAAAAGTGCAATAAATCATCACAACAAGTGATTCCACGTATATGAGGTACGTGTGTAAGCTGGATGCTCCCTTTATCCTACGTTTGGCAAAGCGTTTGAGAAAATAGGGTCTTGTACAAGCCTGCTCAATTCAGTCTGCCTTTATCCCACATCAAGGTTAGAAGTAGAGTGAGTTTCCAATGGTGGAACAATTGCATAAGTTAACACCATTCAGAATTACTTTAACTTGCACAGCTGAGTCGAGAGATGTGTGACTAAGCTTCCAAATTGGCATCCAAGGCACATTTGTAGGAGCTGCCTTATCTCTGCACTGCTTCCTTGCCCCCCCTCCTCACTTCCTGCCATTATCACCATCAATTTCATCTCAGGCAGCTGAAGTTTCTCCTTCAAAATCAAAAGCCCTTGGAGAATAGCTCTGCTTAAAGCCAGAGGTCACTAAATATATGGATGATTATGGCGAGCCTTTTTCATTTCCAATTTGATTAAGTGAAAGCCTCTTAATTTGGGTCATTATTGATACATAAATCTGTAGAGAAAATGAACATGCATTTATAATGTAGCCAACATTACGTGATTTATTGTTCTTACAGTGTGTAAATACAGAAAGAAGGGGGAGGATAAAAGAGTCCAGCTCTCAGATCCCTGGATATGAAACAGTGCCAGGGATTAATGGAGCAAACTCATCCTGAACGTCCAGCCTGCTGCTCTCAATGGCTCATGTCTCCTTACTTCAATCGAACTCAGCCTCCTATTTGAAAAGCCGTCTAACATTAATCTCTCTATGCTACTGAACTGAGATTTTAGTGGTAGGTTTGCAAGTGATAAAATGAAAGGCTCAAAATGCGTTCTCATACCTGATTGTGGACTTTGCTTGGGGATTTTGGCTGCCGCTTGAGGGCTGGAGGTGGAGTGCATTCGCTGGTTGGCTGAGCTGTGGATGCTACTGGGAACCACTGATGACACGTTCTTTCGAGGCTTCGTGTCTTGTAGCCACATAGGTGAAGCTTCAAAGGCCTGCATCCTCCGAGCATGGCTGTTAGCATTGACTTTCAGGTAGGCCTGAGCCTTGTGTTCCTGAAGCTCTCCGTAGTTAGCGTCAGTCACCCTGCACTCATATAGGCCTTCATCCTTTTTCCTCACTTTGGAAATCTGAAGCTTGTGGGAGATATCATTGCCTTGGACTTTCACTGTCTGAAAAATTGCAGGTGAAAAAAAAAGTTTCACATCAAAGGGTTTTATTCCCACGCTTTATTTTAAATTTGCTAATGTTGGGAAACTTAAGGGTCTTATTGGCTTCCTAGGACAAACCTGAAGGTCATATTCATTCTGTTCTATGAGCAATCTCATTCACAGACTTGAGAGGGCATAAGCTCAATTTTAGCAGTGTCAGAGTGGCTCTACTCTCCTCATTTCCCAGACTATCATAACATGGGATTGGTCTCTGCATGGTTGGCTCAGCTGAATGAAACACTGACTAAGCAGTTCATCTTTGCACAGATTTTTCTTCTGTACGGCTATATGACAACTTCCTCAAATATGAGGCAAGAGGTGGAGGAATGTTGGTAACAACAGTTTAAAAGAGGGTGCGCTTTACTGAAGACACTACTAATAGACTTAGGTAGTAATATTTTTCTTCTCAATTGCATACTAACAGAGGGTAGCAGGGCTTAGGCTACTCAGTAAAGCATGTGAAGTCAAGGCTCAGCCATTATATAAACTCGTGATACTGTTAATTGAACATTGATTTGATTTTCAAAACTGAAGTCAACCCCATTCACTCCAATAATTTTAACCCAGATTAATAATAAGATCATATGTCTAATGTATAATATTAAATATATACTATATACTTAAATATATAGTATATACTATATATATGTGAGTTAAATTTGATATATATTATATGTCAACCCATGATTGACAGACTCAGATATTACATTTGTCAGCTTTAAGGATTTGATTGATTTTTTATAAACACAGAAATGAAAGATGATGAAGAAGGATATTCTAGCCATGGCTATTGTAGTTACAAATAATCCACATCTTCATATTATGATCAGGCTAGTATGGGCTAACAGCAGGTGTCTACTTACATTTGTTTTGGTTTTAATTTTTGTGACTTATTTGAAAACTATATTTAGACATGCTTTACATTAATTATGAATGATACCCAAATTGAGTTACACTTTTTAATTACATTTCAAAGTCCTAGTGGATGGTTTCATTTTTGTTTTCTTGAGATTTTTATTTTATATTAAGAGTAGGTACTTCTATTAGTTTGAATTATTAAAATTATTAATGTTGAAATACTGCAGACCTTTACGATTATCTTTAGGCGAATGTGAAAAAGATTAAGAAAAAACAGTGCAATAATCCTATTAGCTAACAAAATAATACGCTAGCCAATTTGTCATTATTTACGTAGTTAAAACGTTCAGTCTTATTTATGGACTCTAAATTCAGCTCACTCTTCAGGGATTTAATGAGGTTAAAAAAAAAAGAGAGAACTGCCTTTCATTCAGAATTTGTGAATTCTCTTCAAGCTCAGTGAATTAAACGGTTTTAAATCTAAAATATGTTTTCTACTAATGTCCATCTTGGGCCTGCTTGGCAGTTTACTAAAGGATATGCCCCCTGTCGCTGGTCCCTGTGACACTCACACTAATCTTGGTCCCATCGTTGTCCGGGTCTCTGTCGGGTAAGAGCTCCACCTGTAGGACAAGGGTGCAAATGCTCAACCTCGCCCGAGTTCTTCAGTCCCAGGCGCCGCGATACCGCAGCGCCGCAACAGCTAGAACAGATCCCTGCCTTCCGTTCTTGAAATGCTTCAGACAAAGCAATTTAAGAGACGGAAGAATGACCCAGGTCCCAACCGCACTTAGTCCCGAAGCCAGGCTAGCGGCCGGACTGCTTCCCTCGTCCCTCCCTGGAACAATCTCTGAATTTCTCTGTCCCCGAGCCAGATACCAAGCAGTCTCCGGGGTCTCCATGTCTTCCCTGGGCATCACTGCGACCTCGGCTCTCCCCAAGAATCCCTAAGTCCTCCGTGGTCCCCTCTGCCCTAGTGACACTCTGGAGAGTTCCTGTCGTCCCCAAGCATTCCCACGTCGTCGCGGTTCCCGTGGTCTTCAAGCCTAACCGAGATCCTCGCGGTTTCCTCTCTCCTAGAGAGACTCTTGAGAGTCCCTGTGGTCCCCACTGCCCTGCAGACTGTGCTCCCCTTGGCTGGCCCGGTGCTAGCATCACAGCGCTGCCAGGTCTTGTCCCTCACAGTTCAGTCTGCGTGGCCTGCGGGTTCTGAGAACCCAGGAGGGGACAGGAGTGTGCGTAGAAGTTTTCCAGACGAATTTCTGTATCTCTGCCCTCGCTGCTGACCAGTCCCCAGCTCTTTTCTACAGACTTTCTCCTCGTCTAGGTCTCAGGTCCGAGTCCCTTTAGTTTCCTGGGCCTCCCGGTTCCCGCTCTTACCACGACTCTTCTAGCTTGTTTTTAGGATTTCCTTCCTCCTCGTCTTCCATTCTCCCTCCTCCTTTACTCGTCTTCTGCTCTACTTTTCTCTCCAATCCAAGGCCTCTCCCTGATTTTCTGATGCTTACCCCCATCTCTTCCTCCCCTCCTCTTTCTCCTCCCCCACCCTCCCTCCGCCTTCCTTCCCTCCCTCCTGCCCGCCTCTCTCCCTCAGAGAGAGAGAGAGAGAGAGAGAGAGAGAGAGAGAGAGAGAGAGAGAGAGAGAGAGAGAGAGAGAGAGAGAGAGACTGAGACTACAAGAGAATAGAGAAGAGGAGGAACATCGCCCTTAATATTGGGAAAACAGAAGGCTGGTGGAGGGTGGGAGAGTGTCCTGAGCTGTATCAGAGACACATCGCTGGTTTTGACAGCTCCTTAATACTGGTTACTAAGAGCTGGTTAATTCCAGTCTAAATCGGGAAAGTCTCCCCCCCCCCTCCTGCGACTTCCTAGGTGTTTTTCCTTACTGTCACTGGGACAAATTCAGCCTTGCTCACTCTCAGAGCAAGTAAGATTCCCTTGGACACATGGGCAGTACTTGGGCCCTGGCTGCTGATTAGAACTGCACAGAACTAAGAAAATGACATGCGGGGGCTCTGTGGGCTTTGAGCTATGGCTACCTGTGAGCCTGCAGCCTCAGTCCCTTGCTCCAGGTCCTCTGGTCCCCGAAGGAACCACCACTGAATCTCCAGGTACACCGAAGCAGAGCCGCTTTGGAAAGCGCAGGACATCTCCACATTTTGCCCTTCGGTCGCAGTCACGTTTCGCGGAAACTCGGTAAATTTTGCTGCAAGACAGAAATGCATCGTTCTGGTGTATCTACACCAGCTTTGCCAATGTCCCTTTCCTGGAGACACAAGTTTTTGTTTGTATGGCCTTTCTTTTTCGTGGGCCTTGAAAGAAGAAAATAAAAACAACAATAACAAGCCCTATGACATCCCTGTGGGGCTCTCCATCCCCATTGCTCTGCCTCTGCATCTCTTGTTCTTGGTATCATGCCTAAATCACTTTGTTGTTGATCAAGTCCAGATAATGGAAAGGTTAATGAGCTTGCCAATAGCTCTGTCTGCTAGCCAAGCTGCCCAGAGTTAGATCTAAACATCTTATGTCAGACTGCAGCATTCCCTAAAACTTACTGAGAAACCCAGGGAGGTGCAATTTAGACCATCTGTCAAGTTGATCTATGAGGGAGCCCCTAGATTCGTAAGTTTCTCAACAATCTATGACTAACTGGGATGTTTCCTGTTAGAGGTGGGTCATAAGTATATGTCAAAACGCCAACTCTTAATCTCTCAAAACAGTGGTTAGCAATTTTGTTCTGGAGTCCACATTAGTGAAACAAGTTGCACACTGTCTAAGAGGCATATGTTTCATCTCCACAAGTTAACCTTCACGTTTGTTCCCTTCAAGCCATTGTAAATTGCAATATGTCAGGGGATATAAAAATCATACATCCGTGTTTAGTTCAGATCAAAGATTATTTGAAAGATACCACAGAGACTCCGTCTAGCCTCTTTGCAACTAACCTTCACACTGCCAGCTTGTAAGATTAATAGATCCATGTGAAAGTCACAAAAAATAAAATCCCCTTCCTCCCTAGAGGGATTCTTTGAACATGGGATGATTTTTGTTCTTATTTTCAGCTTATCTAAGGGACACTTTGCAAAGAGCTGATGGCTGTCTAGAAGGAGCCTTTTATTTATGGCTGAGAGAAGGGGACCACCACAGGCACACATATGAAAGGAGGATGGTTGAAAGGCTGGCAAGAATGATTACAGTCACTTTCTCTTCTTTCCTTAAAGACAGTGAATCTGGATGTCTCTTTACTATTTCATGAAATTCCAAATTGAGCAATAATTAAGGGAACATTTTATGTTTCAAAGAAATGGACACTACTCAGAAAGCAGACTGTCTGAAAGGGCTTTTCTGCTTACATTGGCTAGTGGACTGGGGCATTTCTGCTTGCAGAAGTGATGCAGTCTTCAGGAGGCAAAAATGTGATTTGATCATAGTGCTGAAGCAACCACTGCAGCCTGCAAAGTCCTGAACAACTGGGCCCAGCAGGCTGCTGCCGCTTATGATGCAATTCATAGCTCCTTGTGGGTCCTCTGGTAAACACATGGGGAAGAAGTTACAGGGACCAGAGAAAGGGACTAAAGCTTTCTGCCTCCAGGGAGAAGGGCAAGCCCCTTCCGAACACCAGTTCTGTATTCCTGAGTGCCTGCCTTGTTCATGCACAGTGAAAACACACACACACACACACACACACACACACACACACACACACACACACACCTGTGTATGTGCTCACTGAGGAACTAACTCACCCATAGCCGGGCTGGCCTCTACTAGATTTTCTCTGAAACCTGGTTTGCTTGCAATTAATAAACTTTGGGGGGGGGGAGCCCAAATGAACACTATTCATACTACCTAAACCCACTATCGGTTTGATTTGAGCCACTCTCCAGCTGTTTGTCCATTCTTCGAGTTGGTTCAGCACACACACGCATCACCACAAACACATTACAAGCAACCGACTTACCTTGAGAAGAAAGCCCTTGTTGTACATACAACATGGAAAAGAACATAAATCCAACAGACGCCAAGAAGATCCCCATCATGCCAAGGGAGTGGGGCACATCCGTGTAGCCCAGAGCCCCAAAACCTAAAAAGAAAGGCAAGCAAGCGTGTCCGCGGGCTGTTCTCAGAGCCTGGGGCGCGATACTGCATGCATGCTGGCGCTCACAAGGAAGAGTGGCTTGGGCACAGGGGATTGCGATTGGCGAGGGTTAGACTGAGCTGGCTGCGATCCGGAGGTTTCAGGCGCAGACCCGGGCTGCCACGCCGTGAAGTGTCTCCGCCGGCGGCTGGCTGCTTCCGCTACCTGGCAGCTCGTCCCACGTCAGTCGCTCGGCTTGCGTGCTCGCCGCCCTCCCCACGCCCAGCGAGCCCGCGGCGAGTGGAGCGGGCGCGGGGCGGCGCGGACTGGGCTCGCGCGGAGCCCAACTTTGCCTCTAATGGCTGCGATGATGCCTTTAACTCTCTGAGCGCCGGGACTGCGCACCTGCCGGCCCGGGTTGGGGTGCGGGGCCCTGCTAGATCTCTGCTCTCCAGTCGGCCTTTACCCCCATTAGTCAGCTCGGGTTTAGCTGGATCAGATGGCTTTGTACAAAGAGAGCGGGACAGATTTAGGGTCTTGGCGTTTGCTCTCGGGTAGGGGTTAGGGATTTCAGGAAGAAGTTGAGGCATTGTTAAAGACGGAAGAGGAATGGGATGGGTTGGGAGTGACTGCTTTGGGGCGATGGAAACAGCCCACGGAGGAAAAGGGCGCTTAACCAGTTATTAACTGCTCCAGCTAAAATGATCGTATGCTATTATTTTACCAGAATGTATTGTGAGCAGCTTACAAGCCAGGAGAGGCCATTCATGCAGGCACTGGATCACTTCAGCTGGCTAATGGAAGGCACAGAAAGTGCAGAAGTCCTGTATTAGAGAATGCTCCAGAAGGAGAAGTCCATCATGCTATGCGTATCATCGTTTTCATTCTTATACTCATTGCCTGCCTTGCCTCCCTCCCACAGTATTTCAGGTGGGGGAGGGGTTTTGCAAATCATTACGGTCCTGTTTGCAAGATTTATTTTTGTTTTGTTCGGTTCCTTTTGCATAACATTAATTACATAATAGTCTTTAGGATTATATGAATAGACAATATTATTTTAGTAGGCTTGCTCTCTAACACACACACACACACACACACACACACACACACACACACACCCCTCCAGTAAGTTTTAGGGCTTGGAACAATCCTATTCATTTACTTCGGAAAAGCTTGAGATGCACACTGTACTTTTAAAATTAAGAATCTTAAAAAAACCAAACATACCCAAAAACTCTTATCAGCTTTTGTCCAATCCAGCCCTTAGTCAATGAGCTTGCATTTTAAAATTCATTTTCATCAAAAAGCACAGAATAATTTAAAGTATTTTCATTATATTTTCCTATGTAGATATACATATATTTTCACTATTAATTGGAAATATGCATTAGTCTTAATGCTACCTGAAAACAATAAAGCTTATATATTTCCATCTTTGAAGTTAAGAGTTTGTGCTTGACTGATGGCTTTCCTGACACAAAAACTTAACCCTAACATGGCTGTAGAATTTTAAAGCACTTGTCTCCTACAGCTGAATGCAGGAGGAACTTAAAATATCAAAATATGAAGGCATATTAACTTCATGGTAATACATTTTATTTTGTGAAAATAAAGTTACTCCCATTACAGATGAGTATGAGGAATATTCTCCATCTATTCATGTTTAAGCTAAGCATATTGTGCATTTTCCTTGTAATCAATGTGAGAAAAGGATTTTGAAGTTTGTCATACTTAATAAAAAGTGTTTCTTCTGTTCTAACATTTTGTCTTTGAGAAGCTGTTCAGTGCACAGAAGGACAAGGCAGGTAAACACTCCATACCGACTAGTATTTCTTCAAAAGGAAACAACATACTGCAGGCATTAAATGTTCATCTGGCAGGTCATCTAATTGGAATGTTACGCCTAACTTGACATGTGGGAAATGATTACAGGGTTTTAGCTTTCTCTACAGCATTCAGCATAAACACGAGCTTAATGTGTCTTGAGAATGGCCTGACTTCATGATTATCTGCTGTCTAAATAGTTTCCAGTATGGAGAAGGAGCTGCCGCCATAAACAAGAGGTCTGTCTGAGTCAGTTTAGATGGGGCCGATGGCATTAGATGGGGAAACTGAATCCTGGAGCTGGAAAAGTTCAATGGGTCAAGTTTGAAAGTATAAAGAAGACAGAAAAGAATGATTATTAGACACATCATCAAAATTCATAAACAGGAAGTGATAGTGTCCATGTTATATAAAGAGGGAATGAGGAAAAGAGGGAATAGGGAAGAGCGGAAGGAAAGAAAAACTGGGAAAACATTTGATTCTTCTAAAAATAAATGTCTCATAGATACTTTATTGTCACTTTTTCCATTGTAGATCAATGCTTTTTCTTAAATAGCCATTCCTGATTTTTAAAGAGGATAAACAGTGCTGGCAAGCACCTTCACATCATTCAATATGATACCTTACTGAAGACAAAATATATGTTAACAATTAGAAATGCGAAGTATTATGAAACAGTCCCTGTAGTATGCTCCAAGACTGGTGGTGCAGTGACTGGAAAGGCCAGTTTTCTGCATCAAGATGTGCAGTGAACATTTCCTTTGCATTCTTTCACTCCCAAAAGATGGGTACCACGTAGTATTATATAAATGACGGTAAATTTCTTCTTAACGTCACTTAATATTTGCTATTTTGCTTTCTACAAACCTAAACATTGTGTTACCACAGTTCTTTTCTCCCAAGCTCCTGCTAAGGAGGATTTTCTGAACTTCTTCCTCCTCAAACATCTTTCAGTCCCTTTGAACCTTTCCACTGTTTTCCATTCAGCTTCTATTTAGGTTGCATTTATGCAGTTTTTGCAAATTCAAAGTTGTATAACTTTGTCTTTCAAACAGTTCTTTTGCAGGCTTTTGCATAAGCCTTCACAGCTATTGATCACAGCTATTGAGTCAAAGGGAGAGGAAGGACTAAGAGCCCTCTAGCTAGAGACCATGTAATCTCTTTACCCTAAGAGGTATGCAGGGGGTATTTTTCCATAGTGAACTTGAAAGGATTCCTCACTTTCTGCTCTCATATGCACAGAATGCGTTTACTTTCCATTTACACTACCAGTTTTTCTTTAAAAAAGAAAGTCCTGTGTACCAAATGAAATTTGGAGAAAAGTTCAGAATAATTTAAAGACATAAAAATAGACATTTTCTTCACGAACAGTCTTGAAAACGTTTAAAATATCTATGTGCAGAACCAAAGGTTAATCCCCATGGATGCAAGAAGATAAGCCTCCTTCCTTTGCAGGCCTTGTTGGCTTCTCCCTGACTTAGTTGAGCTAAGTTCAGATTCGAACCATCTGCAACCCTGAGGGTATTCACTATGGTATTCTTGAGCACCTTCTTTGGAGATAATGGAAACTGCATTAAAAAAAAAAAGAATTTTCCAGGGTATTGAGAAACATTTTCTCTCACAATTTCATGTCCAGATTAACTTATTTCTTACTTGGGAAAATAAAAGGAAATATTACAATGCTTAAATGTTGCAGTGATCCAAAAAAAAATCTACAAAGAAATTTTTATTTCAACTGAAGAAAATAAGAGTAAACAGGATTCACTACTTATAGTTTTCAAAAATGGACTTTAAATTTTTCTTTTCTATGGGATTATCCAAACCGATAGACGTAACATTTAATTCTTTTTGGGGCATTGTAATGGAAAGATATGATAAAGTTAAGGGCGAATGGTAATGTTGGAGGAAATGTGATTGTTTCTTTTTGCACATGTGCAGCTCATATCATTAGAAACTGAGTCCACTTCTGAACTTTCATAGATTTCAAATGCTTCATGCTGGATCAGTGATAGCACATGGCTGTTAATGAAAGCAAACTTGTACTTTATTTCTCCAAGATGCTAACATCTAAAATGGATTTGGTGCTACAAGTCGCCTGAGGAAAGGCCCATTATGATTCTTTCTGAGATACTTGTTAACAAGCCACTTGGCATTCTAGACCATGATAGCTTCCTTCAACACACTTCATGTTGCCTTGTGGACTGTGCTTTGTAAACAGTTTATGCAGTGAGACTAACTGGTGCAATCTTAAAGAGACTGAGTAGGGCACAGATAGCTCAAGGATGTCAACTGCCCACTGCACAGCTACTGTTCATTTAAATCTCCCCCATGACACCCACCCCTTTATCTTTTCCTCTTGTACAAGACAAAAATGCAAATTACTTATATTTGCCTTTTATGCTGGAAAATTCTGTGTAACTTTGCAATTGAAGTTCATAAAGTTATAATACAAATTATTCATGAGGCCGTCTTATGTCATTTTAGAACTGTAATGTCTGGCCTACAGGCGACCTCTGGAAAAAGCAAAGAACAGAGTCGCATTTTCTTTAAAAGTTAATATCAGAATCTTAGCTGCCCTGTACAAAATTTATAGCCCCTCCCATTCTCTCTCTTTTCCTTAAAATGGTCTTATATGAACATATGTCATATCTGTTAATTTCATTAGCAAATGATAAACATCTCTTCAAGGCGTCTTTAGCTACCAAAGAGGAGAAGCTGAGGATTTTGTCTCTGGAGCTACACTCAAGAGAGTTCCTGCTTCTGAATTGTTAAACTCAGAAATTGTTAAAGTTCAGAACTTATACCTGATATTTAATAGCTCCAATCTTATTTTATTTTTTATCTCAGATCCAGTGAGTTTGACAAGAGTAATCAGGATATACAGTTATTTTTGAATAACTTTATGTTTTTGAGATTTTTTAAGAAACAAATCAATTTGTAGACATTTAACTAGTCTAACATTCTGAGTATGTGTGTTGTCTAATTAAATGTACATTTTGAGTATCAGACACTGAGAATTAGCTTCTTCCTAATATGTATTATTTTATAACCTTAACAAGTATCTTAAACTCCTTTGACCTTATTCAATTTTCCTGCAATAAAGATCCTTGCTTCAGACTTCGTGCTGATGCAGTGGGACAGGGCATGCTAGGAATTATTACAATGTACATGTTACAATGATAGATTTTCTGATGATGGCTATTCAAATCCAGGTGATGGCACTTATAGTATTTTTAACTTTATTTATCCAATAACTAGACATGTTGTTCACTTTAAAAACAATCCTTGCCCATTTATATGTTCTCTTTTGAGAATTATCGTTCATTTTGTTAACACATTCCTTGAATGACCATTCTGGGGTGTGTGTGTGTGTGTGTGTGCGGTTTATACTAACAGCATGTCTGAAGTATAGCTGTTACAGCATGTCTGAAGTATAGCTGTTACAGCATGTCTGAAGTATAGCTGTTAAAGCTTTTCTAGCATTCTGTGGGGTGGGTTGTTTGTTTGCTCCATTCATAGTTTCGTTCTTCCATTTCTTCCATTTGTTCATCCTTACAGCTACTTCTTGAGGCACTGGCATACTGAACAGAATAGAATGTTCTTGCCTAAACCTGTATCTTAACATCTATGTCTTATCTTTTCCTCTACTGGTGTTAGCATTTAAGGTTTCAATTTAAGGTATTTTAGTAGAGGGGATGGGTCTAATAAAACACACTTGGTTCAAAGATACCTAAATGATAGCTAATACATTACATTCTAATTTAAAAAATTAAAACGAAATGTCGGTTATCTAGTAAATACTCATGACTGAAGTTTTATAAAACTCACGTGAAATGAAAGAAGTTTCAGACTCTTAAGTTGTATGTTTACTTATTCAAAAATAGAATTATACTAGGAAAGAGGTGCATGTGTAACTTTGGTACAAAGGTCAGAACACCTACTCCCATCCCCAGGTAAGCCAAGCCAGAATTGTACTAAATAACCTTTAAGTGATTCTGTTTGATATTGCACTTTATTAAAGTTAATGTAGCTATAAAGAGTGAAAAACAATGACTCAGATAAGGGGTCTACACTTCATAATACTTTGACTGCTAGAACTCCTAAAAGCCCAAGACTTAGGCAAGTATCATTGAAATCTTATATTGATTAAAAGATTGTGAACCCAGTGGAACAGTTCTGGTTCATGGCAACTGCCTCCGCAGAGGCATTGAAGTGGCACCTTTGTTTCAGAGCGTAGTCTGTTTTTGATGAAAATAGTATAATGGTGCTTGTTAAAGTGGAATGGGAGGGCCGTGGATGAATTAAGGATCATGACTGGGAAACTTGCAAGGTTCAGGCTGAAAGATAATGTCAGACTCCTTTAAGAGGTCAGGATTCAGTAGTGTGAGGCTATTTGAGATTGGATAAAAGAAAAGTTTGATCCCAGTAAGCCTATTCTATAGACAGAAAGAGTCAGTTCATCTTCCTTTGGAGAGCCCCCCCACCCCAACCAGGCCACTTCGGAGTAGCTGTGGATGTCTGAGCTGAATAATCAATTAGTGTTCGTAATTGCAAAGAAGGAGCAAAAGTACACTGAAGTTAGGGAAATATGAATACAAGACACTAAACCTTGAATAAATGCATTGCTGTTTAAGGAGGTGGGAAGAAAAGCAATTTCAGGGGAGGGTGTCTGCTCTGTATTTGGAGGGTTTGATTGTTAACAGTGAAAGTTAATCTGTCTCTCTTTCAAGGCGAGAAGAGAGAGGAAGCACAAAGAGGGGAAGGAGAAGAAGAGGAAGGGAATATATTGTGCTACAACAATCGATTTCACATGTGGATGTAGGGAGAGAGGAGTAAACACAGGATATGGAGAAATGACAGTGGAGAAACATGGTAGACATTCTTCCAACAGATGACCTCCAAGGATCAGTGCTACACACACAATAGGAATATGGGTGAACATATCTGTGCTTCTGAGTAAGTATTAGGACAGACATGCTTAGAAGCTTGGAGAATCATAATGAGTTAGGGTAAGATAAATTGAAGTGAAAAAAACAGAGACTAAGTTTGAGAAGGGAGGAAGAGAAGAAGGGATTAAAATAACATGAAAAGTGACAGAACAGAAGATGGACTGGTGTTTGCGAAGGAGCTGACTGACTACTGCCTTGGGAGTGGTAGAGGAAAAGGGCTTTAAAACACAAAATGGTGTGGCATAGTATCCAAGTGAGTTCTTTCTATGGTGCAACAATTTTAGGAAATGGCAAAATATATAATGGGACAATGAAGTCAGAAGTTGAAATATATCCACTTTAGATGAAAAACAAATGAACAAACAAACAAATTACAGTTTGAGCTTTCAGAATTTTAAAAGCATCATTGTCATCTGAAGGCTGAGGGACCTAAGGGAGGATAGTGAGACTTTGGATATTTTGTTCAGTGTTAAAGTACCAAATAATTGGAAAGACAATCTGAAAATGAAGACGGTTGTGCTCCAGACTGAAGCACGTGAGTTTTAAACAACCACAGGTGACTTAGGTCACCTCCATACCATGTTTTAAATATTCAATCTAATATTTAATACTTTGAAGTTAGAACATTTTGAAATTCTAATGTTTAGTATTTTGAAGTTAGAATAAAAAGTCCTAAGTTTGCCATGTCATAAGGATAGAATATGTATGTATGTGGCCATGTGAGTGTGGGTGGGTGTACATGTGTACATATGCATGCAAGGGAGTGAACTTAAGAATGTAGAGAGAGAATCTAGTTCATCTTAGTAGAAATAACTTGAAGTGCACTGTAGAGGAGAGGTAAAGAATGCTTAACCATCCAGGGAATAGGCTCCCCAGCAGGTTAACACAGAAGATAGGGTTATATCTTTCATGGAAGTGGGGTGATCTAAATTTTGAATGTGAATTGCTCTTCTCATACCTCCATCATGAGGAATGGCGGTGGTGGCTCTTCTATACCTTATGCATTAGCTGGTTGGAGAATTTGAAGGGTGTGTGTGTGTGTGTGTGTGTGTGTGTATGTGTGTGTTGTCTTTCAGCATGCTTTCTGGTCACTTGCATTTATTTTTATTGGAGGCAAAAGGAACATTTGTAGACAAACCAAAGTATGTTTAAAATAAGCTAAAATAAAAATTACCCTAGGTTCTTGATACAGTCTTCATGTGATATGTATGAGAAGAGGACAAAAGCAGCAGTTTGGAGTTTCACATTTGGTTTAGGTATGTTCTAATGAAGTTACACTGGGTAAATTGCGTTAGAGTAACTCCAGTGTGTATGGAGGGAGGCCCTATTTTTGGTTCTACTGTATCTGAGCATGGTGAGAAGATAATCATTTTAGTGTGTGTGATGCCTTGAGTCATGCAAAGACTAATGTTTCCTTTGTTTTCTCTACTTGTGTAGACCGGTGATTCTTTCAAAAATCATCATCCATTAAATTTCTAGTGTCTTAGTAATTAGAGTGGTACATGACAAAGGAAATACTTGTATGCTAAAAATCTTCTCTCCTAATTTTCTAGGTATTCTTTTGGCTTAGTAGTCCTTTTGGTGTTAAGAATTGTCACAAAACAATCATCTTAATAAAAATAGAAACAACTTGCAAAGTTGAACTGCAACACTGCTACCACAGAAATCAACCAATTGCTCTGAGAGACTTCTTCATAATATTTGAGTGAGGTAACAGCTGAGCCCTCTCAACCAGGAGTCAGTCAGGGCATAACCTTCATGAATCTGTCCTCAGTAGCTGACTTCTTACAGCCATCTTCTCTTTCTAAAGGTTTCCTTCCGTCTTCAGATACCACTAAAAGCTAGAGACTAGGTACTCAAACTATAAGCACAATCTTACATGTTCAGATAAAGTCAGACACAAATTTGATTCATGAGGTTTAGTAAAAAAAAAGTTATTTCACTCATGATATTTACTAGAAAGATGTTGGGATGTCACATCAGCATGAAGATAGTAAATGCACACATGTGACAATAGATTAAAGAAATCTCCTTGTATACTTGTTCACTTTTATATAAGACAGTGGTGAGCTTCCTGTCCACACCTACACAAGCAGCAGTCATGGATAAGTACACATAATTACTCCTCAGCTCTGTCTGTCTCCAAAGAGGCTGGCTGTAACCTTCCCAGGAGGCTAACTCCAACCCAGGACACACAGGGCAGCCAACACCGGATGGCCAAAGGTAAACCAAAGAATACGATCAACAGAAGCCAGTGCAATTTGGCACCGTCAGAACCTAGCTTTCCTACCACAGCAAACCCTGGATACCCTAACACATTTGAAGAGCAAGATTCTGACCTTACTTCCCATCTCATGAAGATGATAGAGGCATTTAAAGAGAATATAAATAATTACTTTAAAGAAATATAGGAAAACACAGGCAAACAGGTAAAAGCCCTTAAAGAAGAAACAAACAAATAAAAAGAAATACAGGAAAACACAAATAAATAGGTGAAGTAAGTGAGTAAAGCAGTCCAAGACCTAAAAATGAAAATAGATGCAACAAAGAAAACACAAATGGAGGCAATCCTGGAAATGTAAAACCAAAGAAACAGAACAAGAACTACAGACAGAAGCATTACTAACAGAAGAGAGAATTTCCAGCATACAAGATACCATAAAAGAAATAGATATGCTAACCAAAGAAAATGCCAAATGTCAAAAGTCCTTAACTCAAAATATTCAGGAGATTTGAGTCACTATGAAAAGACCAAGCCTAAGAATAATAGAAATAGAAAGGGTGAAGACTCTCAGTTCAAAGGGCCAGAAAACATCTTTGACAAAATCATAAAAGAAAATGTCCCTAACTTAAAGAAAGAGATGAGCATAAATGTACAAGACACTTACAGGACACCAAACAGATTGGATCAGAAAAGAAATTCCTCCTGTCACATAATAATCAAAACTCTAAATGTACAGAGCAAAGAAAGACTATGAAAATCTGTAAGGGAAAAAAGCCAAGTAACATATAAATGAAGACCTATAAGAGTTACAACTAACATCTCAACAGAGACTCTAAGAGCCAGAAGGTTCTGGACAGATGTCTTGCAGACCCAAAGAGACCACAGATGCCAGACCAGACTACCCAGAAAAACTTGGATAAACCAAGCTTTTCTATGACAAAACCAAATTCAAACAATACTTTTCCACTAACCCAGTTCTACAGAGGATACAAGAAAGAAAACTCCAATCTACTTGGAATAACTATACCCAAGAAAACATGGAAACAGATAATTTCACACCATTAAAAGCAGCAGAAGAAATATACATATACATACAAACACAGAAACACAGACACACTCACAATAATAAATATCAAAATAACAGGAAGTAGCAATTATAAGTCATTAATATCTCTAAACATCAATGACTCAATTCCTCAGTAAAATGACACAGGCTAACACTATGAAAACAGAATCCTTCATTCTAATGCATGCAAAAAACACATCTTAGCAATGAAGATAGTTATTATCTCAGTATAAAGGGCTAGAAAATGGTTTTCTAAGCAAATGGATCCAAGAAACAAGCTGGAGTAGCCATTCTAATATCTAATAAAAGAAACTTCCAACTGAAAGTAATTAAACAAGTCAAGAAAGAACACCTAGTACTCATCAAAGGAAAATCCACCAATAGGACATCTCAACTCTGGACATCTATGCCTAAAATGCAAGGGCACCCACATGCATAAAAGAAACATGAATAAAGCTTAGATCATACATCAGACCACACACATTAATACTGGGAGACCTGAACATCCCACTGTCACCAATGGACAGATCATCAAGACAAAAAATGAATAGAGAAATAATGAAACTAACAAAGGTTATGATTCAAATGGACTTAACAGATATCTCTAAAATATTTCACCCAACTAAAAAAAAATATACCTTCTTCTCAGTATCTCATGGAACCTTTTCCAAAATTGATCATATAATCAGCCACAAATCAAGAGATAAAAGAAAATTGAAATAACCCATGCATCATCACTATGGACTAAAGCTGGACTTCAACAACAACAGAAACAACAGAAAGTCTACATATTCATAGAAATTGAACAAAACTCTATTTAATGGTCATTGGTGGAGGGACACAAAATTGGAAAATCTAAATGAAATTGATGATTTTCTAGATACTAATTACCAAAGCTAAATCAATATCATATACACAATTTGAATAGTACTATAGCCCCCAATAAAATAGATGCAATCATTAAAAATTCCCAACTTAAAAAAAGAAAGTATGGGCAGTGGTGGTGCATGCCTTTAATCCCAGCACTTGGGAGGCAGAGGCAGGTGGATTTCTGAGTTCGAGGCCAGCCTGGTCTACAGAGTGAGTTCCAGGACAGCCAGGGCTACACAGAGAAACCCTGTCTCAACTCCTCTCCCCCCAAAAAACCTAAAAAACAAGTGAAAGAAAGGAAGAAAGAAAGAAAGAAAGAAAGAAAGAAAGAAAGAAAGAAAGAAATCAAGAATGGAAGAAAAAAGTAGTATTTCCTGACCAGATGGTTTTAGGTAGTGTAGAATTCAACCAGACTTTCAAAGAAGCACTAATGCTTCTTTGAAGCTAATGCTCTTCAAATTGTTCCACAAAATAGAATCAGAAGGAACTCTGCCAAATACATTCTATGAGGCCAGAGTCATCTTGATACCTAAACCATACAAAGACTCAACAAAGAAAGAGGATTTGAGACCAATTTCCATTATGAACATTAATGGAAAAACACTCAATAAAATACTCACAAACCAAATCAAAGAATACATCAAAGACATCATCTACCATGAAGCGAGGCTTCATTCCAGGGACACGGGGTGGTTAAATATATGAAAATCCATCAACATAATTCACTATATAAATAAACTGAAAAAAAAACCCCAAAACATGATTATTTTATTGGATGTCAAAAAGATCGTTTGATAAAATCCAATACTCCTTCATGATAAAAGTCTTGGAGACAGCAGTGATACAAGGGAGATACCTAAACACAATAAAGGCTATATAAAGAAAGACAATAACTGACATCAAATTAAATCGAGAGAAAGTTAATACATTTTCACTAAACTTGGGGACAAATCTGTGCACTCTCCCTATGTCTCTTCAATATAGTACTTGAAGTTCTAACTAGAGCAATAAGGCTACTAAAGAAGATAAAGTAGATACAAATTGGAAAAGATTGCAAATTACCTGATAGTATACATAAATGACCCCAAAAATTCTACCAGAGAACTCCTACAGTTGATTAACACCTTTAGAAAAGTGTCTGAATACAAAATTAACTCAAGAGAATCAGGAGCCCTTCTCTACATAAGTGATAAGTGGGCTGAGAAAGAAGTTAGGGAAACAAAATAGCCATAAATAACATGAAACACCATGGTGTAACTATAACAAAGCAAGCAAAAGATCTGTATGACGAGAACTTCAAGTCCCTGAGGAAAGAAATGTAGGAAGATATCAAAAGATGGAAAGATCTCCCTTGCTCATGGATCAGTACAATTAACATAGTGAAAATTGCCATGCTACAAAAAGCAATCTACAGATTTAATGAATCCCCATCAAAATTCCAACACAATTCTTCACAGATCTTGAAAGAACAATCCTCAAATTCATACAGAAAAAGCAAAAAGTCCAGGATAGCCAAAGTGATCCTGAACAATAAAAAAAAAAAAAAAAACTTCTGGAGGTATCACCATCCCTGATTTCAAGCTGTACTACAGAGGAATAGTAATAAAAAACACTCCATAGTATTGGTATAGAAACAGACAGGTGGATCAATTGAATTGAGTTGAAGACCTAGAAATCAACCCACATACCTACAGACACTTGATTTTTGATCATGAAGCCAAAACCATACAGTCGGAAAAAAAAAGCATTTCAACAAATGGCGCTGGTATAACTGGATGTCTACATATAGAAGAATGCAAATAAACCATATTTATCACCCCACACAAAACTCAAGTCCAAGTGGCTCATAGAACTCAACATAAAACCAGACACACAGAATCTCATAGAAGAGAATGTGGGAAATAACCTTGAAGACGTTGGTATAGGAGACAATTTGCTGAGCAGAACAACAATGGCTCAGGCTCTAAGATCAATGATCAATAAATGGGACCTCATAAATGTGCAAAGCTTCTGTAAGACAAGGGACTCTGTCAATAGGACAAATGGGCAGCCTACAGTTTGGGAAATGATCTTCAGTAATCCTACATCTGACAGATGGCTAATATCTAAAACATAAAAACTCAAGAAGTTAAACTCCTTCAACCCAAATAACCCAGTTAAAAAAGGGGTACATAACTAAACAAAGAATTCTCAACAGAGGAATCTTGAATGGCAGAGGAGCACTTAAAGGAATGCTCAACATTCATAGCCATCAGGGAAATGTAAATCAAAAGGACTCTGAGATTTTACCTCATGCCAGTCAGAATATCTAATATCAAAAACTTAAGGGATGGTACATGCTGGCAAAGATGTAGAGAACAAGGACACTCCTCCATAGCTAGAAGGAATGCAAACTTGTACAACTACTCTAGTAATCAATGTGGTGGTTTCTCAGAAATTGGAAATATTTCTTACTGAAGATCCAGCTATACTACATCTGGGCAAGATGCTCCACAAGATGCTCCCACAAGATGCTCCACCTTATCCCAAGGGAATGTGCCCCATTACGTTCATAGCAGCTTTGTTCATAATAGCCAGAAACTGGAAACAACCTAGATGTCCCTAAACTGAAGAACGGATACAGAAAATATGGTTTATTTATACAATGGAATACTATTCAGCTATTAAAACCAATGACATTATGAATTTTACGTGCAAGTGAATGGAAGTAGAAAATATCATCCTGCGTGAGGTATCTCAGACCCAAAAGAAAATGCATGGTATTTACTCACTGATAAGTGGCTATTAGCCATAAAGTACAGAATATCTATGATAAAACCCACAGACCCAAAGAAATAAACAAGAAGAAAGGCCTGAGTGAGAATGCTTGAATCCCACTTAGAAGGGGAAACAAAATAGTCATAGGAGGCAGAGGGAGGGTGGGAGAAGGAGGGGGATAGAAAGGGGTGTCAGGATTAGGAGTGAGGAAAGAGTGGAGAGGGCCAGGAGAATGAATGGAAACCTGCAGCTGCCAGGAGTGTGTGTGGGGGGAGAACCTCAAGGAAGTCTCAGAGACCTGGGAGAGAGGAGGCTCCCAGGAGTCAATGCAGATTACCTTAGCCAAGATGCCTAGAAGTAGGGACATGGAATCTGAAGATGACACCTCCTGTAGCCAGGCAGGATGCTCAGTCGAGGGCTAAGACACCGACACACTTAAAAAACTCTCAACTGAAAATTTGTCCTGTCTGCGAGAAATGCAATGATGGAGTAGAGACTGAAGGAAAGACTAACCAATAACCTACCCAACTTGAAACCTATCCCATGAGCAAGCACCAATCCCTGATATTATTGATGATTCTCTGTTATGCTTATAGACAGGAGCCTAGCATAACTGTCTTCTGAGAGGCTTTACCCGGCAGCAGACTGAAACAGATGCAGATACCCACAGCCAAATAATGAATGGAGGTTGAGACACTTATGGAAGAGTAAAGAGAAGGATTAAAGCACAAGAAGTGGATGGGAATGCCACATGAAGACCAACAGAGTCAACTAATCTGTACCTCAGGGAGCCATCAGAGACTGAACTGCCAACCAAATAACATGCACAGGCTGGAAAGAGGCCCCTGGCACATATGTGGCAGACATATAGCTTAATCTTCATATCTGCTATTGTCTGGTCTCAGTGGGAAAGAATGTGGCAAATCTGGCAGAGACTTGATGTGCCAGGATTGGGGGTGGGTGATTCTCTGGGAGGACAAAAGGTGGATGGATGGGGAAAGGGACTTTGTACTTTGGGAGAGAGGAACATGGTAGGAGAACAGTGTTTGTGATCTAAAAAAAAGACAGTGGCTAGATTTGAAGTAAACGATCAGTGGAAGAGCTTTTGTATAATTGGTAACTGATCAATATGATGTCTGTATGGAAATAAAAGAATATATAATGCTGAAATTATGATGCTCAGGAAAATGACTCAGGCAGGCTATTATTTAATAATGACACAAGATATCAATATTTTTAAAGAATAATGCAAACTAAAATATCCTTTATTTTAGCACAGAAAACACTACTTAACATGGTGCAAAAATCACCATTCATAAAGAGAAAGATTAATACATTTGAACTCCAGTTTAACATGTTCTGTTCACTTAAATACACCATTCATTAAGTAATATTGATAGGAGTTTAGTGTCATAGAGGACTGAGTCACCAATAATCGATAAATATTTCATATTCAATACAAAAATGTACATCAATAACAAAAGAAGACAACTTAAAAAATTACTTTCGTTTCTCAGATTCCAGGGAAGCGAGAAGCTCCCAGAACCCAACAGCAATGATTTTAGCTGAAATACCCAACAAAGGGGAGATATAACCTGTAGATACCACTTCCAGTAGATAGGCATGGCCCCCAGTTGAGGGATGGGGTCACCCACGCTTCTCAAAATTTTTAACTCAGAAATGTTCCTACCAAAAGGAAAGATGGGGGCAAAAACTGATACAGAGACTGAAGGAAAGACCACCCAGAAACCATCCCATCTAGTGATCCATCTCATCTGCAGACAACAAACTCTAAAAACTATTGCTGATGCCAGAACATGCTTGGCAACAGGAACCTGGTATCACTGTTTCCTGAGAGGGTCTACCAACACCTGACCAATACAGATGTAGATACTCACAGCCAACCATTGGACTGAACCCAGGGACCCAATGGAAGAGCTAGGGGAAGGACTGAAGGAGCTGAAAGGGTTTGCAGCCTCATAGGAAGAACAGTATCAACTGACTAGACCACCCAGAGCTCCCAGGGACTAAACCACCAACCAGAGAGTGTTCATAGATGGATCCATGGCTCCAGTTACATATGTAGTAGAGGATGGCCTTATCTGACATCAGTGTGAGGGGAGGCCCTTGGTCCTGTGGAGGCTTGATGCCTCAGCATACGGGGATGCTAGAGAGGTGAGGCAAGAGTGGGTGAGTGAGTGGAGGAACACCCTCATAGAGAAAAAGGGGAGGGGAGAGAAGAGGGATGGGATGAGGGGTTCATGGAGGGGTAACTGGGAAGGGGTTAATGTAAATGAATGAAATGATTAATAAAAATTACTTTATTTTACAAAGATCTTATGTGTTAGTCAATGAATACCTTAAATGGTATTTTGTCTATTAATTACTAAATGCAAATAAAAGGTACAGGGATATATCAGAGTACTTTATAGTAGTCATTTTTTATATGTCTGTCTATCTATCTATCTATCTATCTATCTATCTATCTATCTATCTATCT
>NW_021604569.1:13262803-13272893 GCF_004785775.1 Grammomys surdaster
TCTATCTATCTATCTATCTATCTATCTATCTATCTATCTATCTATCTATCTATCTATCTATTCATCTGAGACAGGGTTTTTCTATGTAGCCCTCCTATCTTTGAGCTCACAGAGATTCCTCTCGTTCTGCCTCCTGAAGGCCACCTTGTTAAAGAAAAGGATTATTGTAGCTCACACGTTCAGGCTATGGTCTATGATAGCAGAGAAATCAAGGTGGCAAGAATTTTAAGAAGTTGAGCCAGGTCCCATCCATATTCAAGATAACAAACAAACAAATGCTTACATACTTTTTGTTGGTTGCTTAGTTATGCTTAGGTCAGTTTCTATACTGATAGAGTCAGGATGTCCCTGCCTAGGAAATGGTGCCACCCATAGTGAGTTAGGCTTAGTCACATCATTAGTTTAAAACACTCTTCTATAGCTATACCCACAGGCTGATGCAATGTAGACTATGTCTCATTGAGACTGTCTTTTCAAGTGATTCTAGGTTGTGTTTGTATGGTCTATGCAATCAATGCCGTAAAGCCATACCGTGTGACAGATCTCATGTGAGAGGTTGCTTGGGGAAGGGCTATACAGAGGATACCTCTGGATGAGGATGGAGGGAAGAAGAGTAAGGATAAGAAGGACTGGCCTTTTATAAGTAGATGTAGCAAATGAGCAGGGGGGCTATGGAACTCTAGGTGACAATGGGAATATATTGTATCTTAGTGGCTAGTAGTGACCTGCTGTTGCTGGGTCCCTGGGGCAGGCAGTTAAGATGGTTGATTGCTAAAAGTGTTAGTTGACAGACAATATAAATACATCATTTAATATCCAGAGTTAGACTGTATTTGAAGTAATTTTGGGGCTTTTAAGTAAGCTGGTGGGAATACTACAGACTCAGTGTCAGTTTTTAATCACAATTATTAATATATATATATGTATACATATATATATATATATCTTAGATATAAATATATTTATATTAGGGGACTCTATTTTTACTCCTGGGTACATATTAGAAATACTTTGGATATATGTACAGTACTAAATTTGTATGAGAACATCATAATAAGAATTTAAGAATTTACAGTAGAAATTTTATTAACTAAAAGTTGAAAATAATATTGTCTATCTATAGTAGAATATCAAAGGGATTATTGTGCATTAATACACTAAGTTACCAAATAGTAAAGAAAATTAACACATATAACTATATTCAAAAATTGATAAAGCATGTAAACATATTGAACATGAGGAATCAGACATAGAAGGATGTATAGTGATTAGTAGTACTAGATAAAATTTCAATAACTGGTTGAACTATGTTAGAAACTAATGTCAGGAAAGAGAAGAGGGTTATATGGTACAAGACTTAAATGAAGATGATCTCATTCTGATTTTGATGTGGGTGTGTTCTATATGATGATTTATTGATGTGGACATCAATTTGCAGTGTTTCAAAACAAAATATGTGGGAAGAAATTACAAATCAGCATCATTAAGCTTATATCACTGAACATTTACTTTGGCTAATTCCCTCAGTCATGCTTACAACTGTTCTTTTTCACAGTAATAGAAGAGCACCTTTCCTGTTTCTGCTTGGGTCACTTCATAGTTTCCATTGTTACTATTTCTAACACTTGTCAGATGCCTGAATTCCTCCTGCACAGGCTTCTTCCTTTGTGTGTACAAATAATTTCTGCTGACATAGCGAATGTTAAGTAGAGGCAACTGCAGGAAAAGTTCTTCCACTTTGACAACACAAAATGTACAAACTCGACTATATAGTTGAAGCTCTTATTTTTAGAAGGCAATCTTATTAGTGATGATTAAATTATATGTGTGATAAAATTCACCAATAACAGTGCCTCAAGCAAGGGTGTGCTTGTTTCTTTGTCTTCTATCTATCTTCCACACATATAGTACTTGACCTCCATGAATCAAGGCTCACCTCAAAGTCTACCCTTTAAGTGCTTAGAGATGCTGAGTGTGGTCCTTATACTCATGTCTCAGTGAGGCCATGGTACCATAGAGATGTGAGTAGGAAAGGAAAGAATAAACAGAGGCAAGCAGCAGACTTGCATTATGTATGTAAGTGTGTTCTCCAAATATGATTTGAGATGATCAAATTATCTATAACACATGCCACACAGATAATGTCTTGGCCACATTTTTCTTCCCAACTGTCCTATTGGGCCAAATTAGAATAGTTAAAAACAACCAGTTTTGTTGGCACATGCCTTTAGTTCTAGCAGAGGCAGGTGGTTCTCTGAGTCAAGGCTAGCCTGTTATACAGAATGAGTTCCAGGACACATAAGCCTACACAGAAAAACCCTGTCTCAGTAAGTAAATAAATAAATAAATAAATAAATAAATAACATCTTTTAAAGCTTGTTTTCTCTTTCCCTTGCAACATGCCTTACTGGAAGATGGGTTGCCCTCTTCACTGCAGTCAATGACTGCATCCTGCACAGTCCCACAGTAAACATCACTATATTCAACATAATCTGGATAGGCCCAACAAATATAACTGCCAATTTTTTACAGACAAATTTTCCAAAAATTTGACTAGAAAGTTTCTTCAAAAAAGCCCATGAGTAGGCTTTTTTTTTTTAAATAACTTGTCTGACTTGACCTTTCTTTCTCTTTTTTTTTCTTTTTTCCCAATCAGCTTTTATACTATTTTAATTACATTCAAGTATTAAGGTCAGTTCTAGGTTGGGGAACTAGCAATACAATAGATGCAAATAGTCTAGGAACACACAAGACCATAAACACAAATAATCAAAGAACAAGCAAGGCAATAAACAAAGTCCTGTGATCACTCCCATGATCAATCTTTCTAAGAGCTTATCAGGATGACCAAAATATCTGAGCCAACTTCCCTGTCCTAGCCCAAAGTTACTTTTATGTCTGAAGCTTACTTCTTTGTTCAAGTCAATATAGATTCTTGCCTGAAATTACTTCTTTTTTTTCTAGTGTAATGTCAGATTCCTGCCTGAAGCCCATTTCCTTGTCCTTGACCAATGTCAGATTCCTGCCAAGCAGCCCCAAAAGCTTTCCACATCTCCCTCTTTTATATTTTATAAACAAGAATGAACCTGTCTTAGGTCATTCTGACAAGAATGCCTTCCTTACTGATTGTGGAATATGCACTATCAAAATCAATGCATTTATATCTTAGGCTGGTAAGGCTCTGTGCAGAATCTTACCCGTCCTTGGCTTGCCAGCCTGTTAATTTAATAACTGTCTAGGGGTTCATTTTCAGTTTCAAGCCATGTACTTTGGCTGCCAACATGTTGATGTTGTTAAAGACAAGCTTTAACAAGATGGGCAGGAAAAAAAGTATTTCCAGGACAAAAAGGGCGAGCATGATCAAACTATATATGCCATTTTTGAAGCTTGACCAAAATGGAACTACTGAGGAAATATTGACCTCAGGCCATGGATTATTTGATCAACAGTATCTGCAGCATCAAAGCTCAGCAGAGCAGCATTCTTTAAATTCATAAGCTCACTATGCAAAGTTAAAACATCCAGAGAGGTGTTAGAATTATGCCAAATATCTTGCAAGCATCTTTAAACTTTTTCCTAATTATAATGACTATTATTGTAAATTTTAGAAGTAACACAACTCCATTGGTATTTGGCATGACATTTGAGAGAGCTCCTTACTCTTAAACTCTGAACCTCCTTCTAATAATTTGAATAGGATAAAGAGCATCAATCCTTTGTTTCAAATGCCTATCTAAATCCTCTTGTATATTCAACACTTTAGTAACATTTTTTTACTAAATGATTAACAAAAGTAGCTGGTTTAACTTCTTGTGTCAAAGCAATTGCAGAAGCAATGGTGCTAGCAATTAATGTAATTAAAGCTGTTATGTCAGCAATAATCAAGCCCAATACCCTCTTGCTTCTGCTTAAAGCCTGACTCATTTCTTCCAGTACTAATCAGCTTTCCTCAGAATACCAACGTCTTGTAATATTCAGGGCAATAAAACAAAAGCTGATTGATAGCCCCCCTAACAGACATGCCAGGTTTCAACACACTAACACAATTCAAAAGTGTACAATCAATACAACTTACATTAAATACTGTAGAAGAAACAAAGTAATTTTAACATGACAATTGAAAGAGCCTTAACACATGCACTAACACTTGTTTGAAATCCATACCTTGTCACAACTTTATCTCTTGCTAACATAGCAGACCTTTCAATATAAGTGACTTTGATGGTCACCTCCTACTCCCCTGTTTTCCCCTTGATTGATAAAAGTCACAGACTTCTATTTTCCTGCTTCTTTGTCTGCCCCTTTACTCTTTTAGCAAATTCCCTCTTTGTGTCTCCCTTTCAGTGCAAGTACTGGTAAAAACTCTACTCCTTGTCATCTTCTTTTTTTTCTTTACTCAATTCTGAAAAATCTCAGCCCCTCTGGTTCCAGTCACATCATTGACAATGTACAGACACAGAGTCCTTCATACAAAACATTATTCTTGAAGTCTAGAGCTATCTGTCAGGTAAAAGTAGACACACAAAACTAAATATATGCTTTTTTTTTTACGACAACCTTAGCAAATTAATACTCATTTTTACTTCCTAATTCACTGGAGCTGTTGTCACATATTTTGATTTTTTTTCAGTAAGGAAAATTTTTGAATCCTCCTGTTGGCAAACTGAGAACCACCCACATTCCAGGATCAGGTTTTTACTCAAGCCTGCTTTAGTGATCCAGCATCAGCAGCCTATTTTTCACCAGCCATCAAATGCAACACAATTCCACTATCACTATGAGTTGCATATTCTCCAGATGTATGTCTGCATTGCCTTTTAAAGTCCCTGTCTTCATGGATTGCTCTTTCTTTTTCTTCTATAGGAAGCCTTTTCTATATCCACCTCTATCCTAAATAAATCTCTCCAGTGAGGTCTGTTACCTGGTGTGACTTTCTGGCATTTGTCTCTCCACTGATTGCTGGAAAAAGATATCATAGTGTCTTCTGTTTGATTTATCCATTTCCTGAGTTAGTATTTATCCTACTCTTAATTTCAGTACCTTCCCTGCCCACCATTACCCATTCACTGACATCTTTTACCTGGATGGCAGCACAGCCTTTGGACATACTTTTGTTTCATCAGTCTTGATGAAGTTACTCACTGTCCATCCCACTAATCAGCAATAAGGCATTTTCAAAATTTACGAACTGCATTTTTTTATTCTTTCCATATGGTCATTAAAATAATTTTTCTAATGGTAGGGGAAGGATGCTTTGTAACTAGATTCCCACTTGTCTCATTAGTCTTATCTGTTGCACTGTCCATTGAATTTTATGTTTCTCTTTCATGTCTATAAAACATCTATTTCTTGTTAGTGTATAGGATGTTTTTCTTTTCCTGAGCAACATGTAATCTCATTCCCGATTTACAGTGTTTACATGGTTATACTAATTTGACACAAAGTTATTTTAATATCCTTTCAGAAAATTCTCACTGGTCCATTGTATTATATATATATTTGTTCCATGAGCAAACAACTGTATTGTTTATATTTAATAAAACTTAGTTATGTTTGTTAATTGGTTATTAAATTTTTGTGTTTCATGGTATTCTTTTTGATTTGTTTATTTACAAGCTGAGTTAGGTTTATTCCAATATCTAATGTGTCTGTCAGTTTTAAAACTTGTACCTATGAAGTATTTATGCATATAACACATGAAAACTGAGAACCTGAATGTAATTTTGCTTAATTTTTTCTACCATTATTGAAACAAAAATCTGCTTGCCTTAATAATTAACTTGTTTAAATCTATTATTGTTGCTTCAAGAAATTTTAGAATATATCTCGCAGCATTAAAAAATATAAGTATGCAAAGGAAATTCAACAGAAAAGAGGTAGCATTTCTATGATTAGCAGTAGGAATATATATACACACACAACTCTAAAATGTTGGCTCAAAAAGAGTAATAATTGGTCTTTCAGAAAACCAGATAACCTGACAGAAAATAAAGTTCCTTCACCACATAATAACCAAAACCACTAAGCATGTGGATCAAGAAAGACTATTAAAAACTATAAGAGAGAGACCAAGTAACTTATGAAGGCAGACATATTAGAATAACTCTTAACTTCTCAAAGAAGCCTCTAAAAACAAAAATCATACTTTAAAAACCTGTACACAACCAAATTTGAATATTTAAAAGAATTAGATAATTTTGTTCTTAGGTATTACCTACCAAGTTAAATTACGATCAGATAAACAATTTGAATAGACACATAGCTCCTAATGACAGAAAAGCAGTTATTAAAAGTGCCCCCACCCTGAATAGCCAATGGTTAGATGGTTTTAGCACAGCATTAATTCTACCAGTCTTTCAAAGAAGATTTAACTCAAGTATCCCTTAAATTGTTGCACAAAACAGAAACAGGAGATACACTGCACAACTCATTTTTTGAGACACAGTTAGTTATGCTGATACCCAAACAACATAAAGACTACAAATGATGGGAAAAATTCCCTAAGGAATATAGGCATAAAAATACTCAAAAAAATTCTTTCAAACCACATCTAAGAACATATTAAAAAGAAGATTCACTATAATCAATTGTGGTTCATCCTAGAGATGCAGGAATTATAGTTCAATATCTATACCAACAAATGTAATCTGCCATATTAAGAAACTAGAAGAAAAAAATCCACCTAATTATCTCATTAGATGCAAAAAAGGCCTGTGAAAAAAATCCAACACCCTTTCAGGATAAAAATTCTGGAGAGATTAGGTACTCAAGAAATAGGTCTAAACATAATAAAGGGAGTTATCTGCAAGCATATAGCCAACATCAAATAAAATTGAGAGCGACTCAAAGCAATTCCATTAAAATCAGAGTCAAGACAAGGTTGTTCATTCTTTATATATGTAGTCAATATAGAACTTGAAATATTAGCTAGTGCAATAGGAAGATTAAAGGAGATCAAGATAACACAAATTGGAAATGAAGAAGTCAAAGTATTTTGATTGCTGTTATGATAATATACATAAGTGACCCTAAAAATTTTACTGGGGGACTCCTTCATCTTATAAACACTTTTGATAAATTGTTTAGATACAATATTAACTCACAAAATAGTAATCCTTCTATACATAAATGACAAATGGGCTGAGAAAGTATACGGGGAAAAAAACCACTTTTTGCAATAACCACAAATAATATAAAATATCTTGGGGTAACTTTAACCAAGCAAAGGAAAGACTTGTATGATAATAACTTCATGTCTTTTAAGAAAAAAAATATCAGAAGACAGAAAGATCTTCCATTCTCATAAAACTGTGGGGTTATTGTAGTAAAAACTGGACAACCTACCAAAGCAATATACAGAGTCAATGCAATCCCTATTAACATTTCAGCACAATGGTCCACAGGTTTTGAAAGGACAATGCTCAGCTTCATATTGAAAAATAAACAAACACGCAGAAAACCCAAGAGAAATAAATTAATCCTGAACAATAAAATAATTTCTAGATAGCTCATCATTCCTGATTTCAAGTTATACTTCAGAGTTATAGTAAGAGAGCCTGCATGATACTGGCATAAAAACAGATATACTGATCGATGAAATTGAACTGAAGTCTCAGACATAAATCCACACACACATGAATACATGCTATCGTTTTATAAATAAAGAAGCCAGAAGTATATTTTGGGGGAAAATTATCTTCAGCAAGTGGTGCTAGTTAAACTGGATGTCTTCATGTCAAAGAATGCAAATAGATACATACTTAACTCTGAACAAAATTCAAGTCCTTGTGTATGGAAGACTTCAATGTAAAACCAGACAGTGAACATGATAGAGGAGAAAGTTCCAAATAGCCTTGAATGTATTGCCACAGAAGCAGATTTTCTGAACAGAACACTAACATCATAGGCACTAAGACCAACAATTAATAAATGAGACTTCCTGAAGCTCAAAATCTTTGTAAGATGAAGGACACCATCATTTGTACAAAGCAACAGCCTACAGATAAAAAAAAAGTCTTTTTTTAAAAACAAGCTATACCTCTGATAGTGTTCTATATTTGAAAATAAATGAAGAACCCAATAGACTAGATATAGATATAAAAAAACCCAAATACTCCATTAAAATGAGGCATTGTTCTAAACAGGGAATTCTTTTTTTTTTTGTAACTGTAAAATTCTATTTATTCTTCATAATTAGCAAGCATATTGTGAGAAGATATTTTGAAGGACACTTATATTTTGTTTTCTATAATTGACCATGATAGGACAGTTTCCTAAAAGACAAATGTACTAGTCAGGACCAGCTGATGATGAGGATGCTGAGATGATTTAGGTAACCCTGTGCTCTGCCAAAGGGAACTGAGATATGTATCAATTCATCCAAACTTCCCACTTGGGCAAGAGAGAACTCTGAAATCCTGGACCCAGCTTGGGTTGGGGAGGGCTTCCACCATCCAGAAACGCTGATTTGCGTTCTTTCAGGTGATATCATAACCAGCTATGGAACCTTGAAGGCTGTGACTAGGGGCAACCCCCTGAGTTAGACATCATTCGTGAGGTTGCCTCCGATGTGTTAGCTGCTAGGTTTAGGCCTGATGTCTTAATAGTGATTAATTAGGACGATTAGTCTGATTTTGAAATTTCGGGTAGCTGGTTACAGTGCCCTACAAGGATACTTCTGAGGAAGTATTCTTAGAACTCATCAGAGTTTCCCAGAGTGGACCCTGGTAAACTGCCAACATCTGAGTATTCACCAATCGGTATCCGATATTGACAGCTTAATTATCTCTATTCTTTGACTGATCCTGACGTACAAAGTCAACTCTGTTGAGAAGAGCTCTCATGAGCCTAATAGATTTCCGATCTTGAACCAACCATCTACTGGAAGAAGTGATTTCTTTTACTTCAGGGAGAACAACCCAAGAGGACCAACCCAGAGCCAAGCATACTGTTCTTGGAAATCAGAAAGGCCGGTACTGTCAAAAAAGCAATCCAAGCAGTTCTCCATGTGGCAACCTAAACAGCCTGGGGTGGAGATGAAGCCCGAAGCTTCAGGAAAAGCTTGAAAACGGAAATACCACGATGGAAGTGGGACAGAGACAGAGTCTGAAGCTTTGGGACAAAGTCCAAAAAGGAAATGCCAGAACGGAACAGAGATGGTATTTAAAGAACCCGGTAAGGCTTGGAAGAAGACCCCTCGGGAACATCAAGACCTAGAGCTTCAGAGAGACCAGCCGGGCAAGCATTAAGTACAGAAACCCCAGGAACGGAGTCCAAGACCATTAAAACCCCTAGAGTGTATCAAAGGTCTTCCAGAGCAGGCTGTAACTGAGAGGAAGCCTGTGGATGGTCGCAAGGGTCGCAAGTGGCCCTATTCCGTCATGGAGGAAAACGAACAAAGCCCCCCAAAGGAAAGCCACGGAAGGTTACTTCAACACCTTAAACGCGACCATCATGTAAGGTCAGACCCACACAGACCTCACCCAATCCTTACAAACACCTCCAAGATTAAAGGGGCCATGTCAGGGCACAGTCATGGATCATAAACAACGCAGAGAGATCCAGAACTATCTACACCGGACGAGAGAGAGAGAAGGTGTTCAGAGGAGAAATCTGATAAACAAAAGAAATGTGGTGTAAACCATGAAGGAAGAAGGGGGAACAGCTTGGAGCCTGACTTACCGGGAACACCAGCTCTAATCATCCTGGATAGTGTTGGAGGTGAAAGTTTACTCTTCAACAAGATGGCAGTACTTGTGGCAGAGAAAAAGCCTGTCACAAACCAAGAAAAAGACAGAGAAGTGGATCAAAATTTTCATCTTACAGAGGACATGGAGAAGGAAATTAAGAGTACACTGGGTCCAGGACCCCAAGAGGAAATCCTAAGTAGGGGATTCAAGTTGCAAATCACCTGAAGAGATATCCAGACCCTTGAGAATGGTCAGTGGCTCAATGATGAGGTCATCAATTTCTACATGAACCTTCTGGTTGAGAGAAATGAAAACCAAGGTTACCCAGTTCTTCATGTGTTGAGCACTTTCTTTTATCCCAAGCTAAAGCATAGCGGTTACAGCTGTGAAAAGATGGACTC
>NW_021604569.1:13272903-13299697 GCF_004785775.1 Grammomys surdaster
TATCCCAAGCTAAAGCATAGCGGTTACAGCTGTGAAAAGATGGACTCGAGGAATCAATCTCTTTGACAAAGAAGTTATCTTGGTGCCTCTTCACCGGAGGGTACATTGGAGCTTGGTGGTAATTGATTTGAGAAAACGAAGTATCGTATATCTCGATTCAATGGGACAGACAGGGAAGACTATCTTTGAGACCATCTTCCAATATTTACAAAATGAGAGCAAGACACGAAGCTAGCTGGAACTCTTTGGAGTGGAAGCAATACAGCATGACATCAGAGGAGATTCCTCAGCAACTGAATGGGAGTGACTGTGGGATGTTCACCTGTAAATATGCAGATTGCATTGCTAGAGACCAACCTATCACCTTCTCTCAGCAGCACATGCCCATCCTTAGGAGGAGGATGGTATGGAAAATCCTGCACAGTCACTTACTGTAACAACATCCACTTAATTGCTGTGGTCACTGCCCCTGTATTTTTCTATCGATGCTTCTAATATACCTCAAATTGGATTAGTTGAAGAGATTTAAAACAGGTAATGAGCTGTCTGACCGCTGAAGCCCACTCTCTTTAATATAGTCCTAACTTGGGATGTCAGACTGCTGTTCTAATGCCATCTCTACGATGCATGCAACAACTGCAGGCTTAGACAGTGCTGCTGTCTAACCCACAGGAGATCATGTGTTCAAGAAATACTGTTTTAATGCTGGATTTAGTCAATGAATTGCTATTTTTTGTTTTATTTTGTCTTGTTTTGTTGTGTTGTGTTTTTATTTGTGTTTTGTTTTTGTTGTTTTTTTTGTTTGTGTTTTTGGTTTTGTTTTTTGATTTTTGTTTTCTAGTTTGTGTTTTGTTTTTGGTTGTTGTTTTTTGTTTATTTTGTTTTTGGTTGTTTGTTGCTTTTTGTTTGGGTTTTATTTTTTGTTGTTTTGGTTTTTGTTGTTTTTGTTGTTTTTTTGTTTGGGTTTTGTTTTTTGTTGTAGTTTTTTATTCTAAGTTGTTTTGTTGTTTGTGTTTCTGGTTGGGTTTTTTTGTTTGTGTTTTTGGTTTTGTTTTCCTTTTTGTTTATTGTTTTTATTGTTTGTGTTCTTGTTTTTTTGTTGTCTGTTGTTTTGTTTGTTTTTTTTGGTTTTTCTTATTTTTTCATTTGTGTTTTGGCTCTGTTTTTGTTTTTTGTTGTTTTGTTTGTTTTTCATGTTTTTGTTTTCTTTTCTTTTGTTTTTGTCTTCCTGACCCCACCATAGTGATTACTTTCCTTGACTCACTTGCAAACCTTGGCCACTGTCATTTTCCAATCCTCTAGTCCTTGTTCTAACTGTCTGTTTCCCAAAGGAATGCCCATCATACTGCCATTCTCTGCTGAAGATGAGGAGGGACATCAGCAGGAAGAGGTAGAAGCTGCTCACTAGCACCTCTACTGCTGGAGTTGAATGCTGTTAAATTAAAGCTGGAGGTAGTGGTGGTGGGTTTTTTTTTTTTTTTTGGTTTTTCATTTTTATTCTTGAGAATAGTATATGAAATGAAAATCAGTTGCACAGATCAGTGTTGTTCTGAACCACTGTACTCTACTGAACTTGTATAGGATATAGAACTGCAACCAAACTACTGACTGGACTCCAGGACTATTAAGAGAAGCACCATGGTCATTTAAAGACTCGTTCTTTCCCAGACCTGCCTTAGGTTTTGGAAGTTGATTTGAAGTAACTATAATGGCAAATGTCCATTTTTATCTCAGGTCTCACTGAGTACAAACTCTATCTAGGGATGTATTGAATTTTTTTTTCAAAAGTTCTATTCAATTAAAATTTTTATTCTTAAAATGTTTATATATATATATATATATATATATATATATATATATATATATTAAGATATTGAGATATTTTTTCTCATTAGGTTAACATTCCCATTGTGGAAGTTGGGGACTTGGTATTTAGGGTTGATACTGACAGTTTTAAAATAACCTATTTTACATGTGATAGTTTGTGTTTAACTTTTCTATTCATTATCTTATGATTGTGTTTATGCAATTTTTATTTAATAAAGTTTAAAGTTATTTAAACATTTCACAAGTTCTGATGTCTCCTGTTTGTTTTATAGTGTAGTAATAAAACCTGGATTGTGAGGTGAAGCTTGAAAAGCAGGTGTTGAGGGCTCGACTCACCAGCTTGAGCCTTAGATACATTGTGCATATCAGTGACTATTATTCTATTCTGGGCCTATGCTATGGAGTTAGAATGTTCCAGAGAGCATCCACTCCTTTATCTTGGGTTGTACAGAGCAAATATACGTGGAGCTTAGTTGAGCAGTGTCCAGCTGAGCTGTAGAGTGGTAGCAATGGGCAAATGTGTTGATGCACATGGAGACACTTGTCATCGAAGCTACTTTGCATTACTGAAAAGGAACTCAGGGAGGTCCATTGCTTACTGCTGCCACAGACTGAGACTGACACTGGAAAAAGAAACAGTATCTTCATAGTTTTGCCAAGATGTAGGGAGAGAAAATGTCTCAATTCTCTTTTGTCTATAGCAAAGACATCTGTATAGAAAAGACTAAACAGAGCTGGGGGAATGGCTCAATTGGCAAAGTACTTGCCAGTAAGTGTGAGAATCCAAGGTTCACCAAGAACTCCATTAAGATAAACCATGATGGGTGGCTATGAGAAGAAAGAGTCTGGGTTCTTTATGGCAGAGTGGTTTTTCATCTCTTTCCTCCAGACCTCCTCCTTACTTGAGAGTATGTTTTTTTCCTAAACAGCCATTCTTGATTTTTATGCAAGTAGAAGTCTCTAATCAATTCCTTGAGGACTGAAGATCCTAGAAATCCTCCAGAGGGTCTTCTGAACCTTGTTATCATCCAATATCAGTGGTGTCTATGTTCAAATGCTTAATGTGTACACTTTCCTAAAGAACATCACATGAGCTGGAACGGTGGTTGAAAAACCTGAAGCTTGGTGGTAGATGGTAGTGGGCTTACCCACTTATGATGTTTAAGTCTATATGTTCTGTCCTCAGTACCTGCTTGAGACCTCAGATTCACCACTTTCTGGTGTGTTCCTACAGGAGGTTGGCTTCCCAGCCAATACACCAAATGTTAGACTCTAGGAAGCAGAGCCTTAGGTTACTGGTGACCCCCTGAGTGAACCATGTGGAGATGTCAATTGATGCAAAAAGGAAGAGGAAGTTTAATGATCCAATGCATTAGGGTCATCCTGCACTCAAAGGAGAGCCAGTGACCTGGGTATTATTAATAGAAGAAACTCAAGTAGCCGAGAAACACTCAAAAATATGTCTAACATCTACACAGAAAATGAAAATTCAAACTTCTTTGAGATTTAATCTTACATCTGTCAGAATAGCTAAGATAAATAAGTGACAGCTAATTTTGGTGATGATGTGGAATAAGGGAAATATTCCTGGTGGGAATACAGACAATTACAGCCACTATGTAAATTAATGTGCCATTTCCTCAGAAAAGTGGGAATAGATCTACCTCAAGATCTAGATATATCATTCTTGGGTATATTTTCCAAGGGTCTAGCCACCCTACTACAAGGATAGCTGCTCAACCATTTTCATTGCTGTTCTATCTATGAGAGACACAAATCGGAAACAATGTAGATGTTCCCCCAACAATTGACTAGATAAATATGTGCTACATTTACTCATGGAGTATTATCCAACTATTAAAAAATGACATCATGAAATTTGTAGAAAAATGGATGGAACTAGGAAAAAAATCATCCTGAGTGAGGTAACCCAGACTCAAAAAGTTAAATATGATATGTACTCACTTATAAGTGAATATGCTCTTAAATAAATATTAACCAAGCTACAATCCACAGATCCAGAGAGGTATGGTATATAGAAAGGGTCTAGGGTGGACACATGAGTATTCCTGAGATTGAGAATTAGAATAGATTTTACAGGTTGACTTTGGGGGATAAGTGGGGAAGGGACCAGGAGGATCAAGTAGGGATGGAAAAAGTAGAGAGAGGAAGAGAATACAGAGAGAAACAGCTGAAATTGAAGTTCATTTTAAGGGTAATATTGAAACAGTGGAAACTTCCTAAGTATACGAACATGATTCTCATGAGGTCTTCTAATAATGAGGAATATACAGTCTCAACTGGCCAACTCTTCTTTCCTAACAAGGCTTCCAATAGCTGGACTTGGTTACATTCAATTAAATTGTTGACTAAAATGGGTGACATGACAATCCCCAATCAACCCAGGCTGTTGCCAAGACAGTTGTTTGTTCTCTGTAAACTGAGAGCAGGGCAGGGAGTACTGCACAAGACAATACTCATATAACTCAGTGAATGTGGAGAAGCCCAGCTTGTGCCTACATAGAGCATTCATCCAACAGTTTAGTTTCTTTGGTGAGGGAAGATAGTCTGTAGGCTACCAACCTTTGACTTACAATCTGTCCTACCTGCAAGATAGGTGTATATGAGCTCAGAGAGACTGAAGCAGTGAGCATAGGGTCTACATAGGTAGCCACAAGGTTGTCTGCATATATATGGCTTAGTATTTTAAAAGTACAATTGAGTGTGTGAACAAGTAGATTTCTGAATTTTGTGCCCATTCTTGAGGCTTGTTTCCTCTTGCTGGATGAGCAAATCCAACTTTGATGTGACGGATTTTGCTTGATGTTACTATATTTATTTTGGCACATTTGTTTGTTATATTTTAGAAGCTTGTTATTTTGTAATGAGATTATATCCAGAGATGAGAAAAGAGTGAGGAGGAACTGGAAGGAACAGAGAGAAGGGAAACTACAATTAGGGTATATGAGACATCAATTTTCAATGAAGAGAAATAATTCTTTCATAATAAAGAAGTGGAATAATTAAGTTCAAATCCATAAAATTTGTATTGATATAAGAAAACTTAGAAGAGAATCAGCATCTTTTCCCTATGGGAAATGGGAACATGATAGGTGAAAAACTGGACTAAATATTTTAAATTTAAACAAATATTTTAAAAATACACATTTAATAAGAAGCTTACATCACGAACACAGAAAACTCTTGAATATAAATAAAAAATAACAAAGCTAAAATTTTCAAAAAGAGAAGCCGACATCTTACACCAAGGATTACAGATTACAAGTAAGTAATCACTTTCCATGAGACAGTCAATCTGTCTAGTAATGAGGTACCACTGAATGTTGAGTAAAGTAATAAAATGTGGTAAAATAATAAAAATTTAATAGCAATTGGATAAGTGATCAGGGCAATAGGCATTCTCAGTCAACATGGAGATAGAATACAGTTTACTATATTGAAAAATAATTTGGCATGGTTGAGAATATAGACTTCACACAACGAATAGCACAAATGGTAGAAGAAAATTTATTAATATGGGCCAGAAACACCTGAGATGTCTTTCAGTAGCTGAATAAGTAATAAACCAAGGAGCACTCATAAAATTGGTTGCTCTTCAGCGGGGCAAAAACAGTGTGGGTGAATCTAAAGTTCATTTTATTGAAAGAAATTAAACTAAAAATATTCATATAATGATTCTACTTTTAAGAGTAGATATCAAGAATTCAAGGGGGAAAAATAAAGTTTTCATTGCTTCTCAAGACAGCAGTACTGGACAAAGAGGTCAAAACATAAGCAACTGGGGGCATTACAGATTTAATCTTAACAGTATTCGATGTTGAATATACAATAACATAATACACATGCGTGAAATAATCTCAAGGAGTAGATTAAAGAAGATCAGTTGACTTGTGGTAACCTTGGATACTACTTGAGTCTACAAGATCAAAAGGAAGGAGATAGGATAAATTGTTCCCTATTTAATAAGATTGCTTCCATGGAATAGGAGATTGCAATCCTGAATGTATCCCTGAATGCTGGGAGTATTACAATATGCTGAAATCAAACAGCTTTGATTGTTTAACTGGAAGATAATGGGGAGCTTGGCTTCTCATTGTTGGAATGGGAGAATTATAACAATTAAGGAGAAAACACACGAATGACACTTGCAGTAATAGATGATAACTATTTCATGTTTAATGTAGAAATTGGTTTTCCTGCATGAGTTAGGAATTTTATATACCATTGCTTTACAGCTGAGAAGTCACAGATGGAAAAACAACACAGTAACAATGGGACCTTCTATCTCAAAAACTCAGATTTTCATTGCATTCTTTAATGAGAATAACCAGGGTACCTGGAAAAATGCTCAGGACAGCACATAAACTACAAGAGATGACCCTGAAGTATCTTGCAGTACCAGAAAGCAAAAGAACAGTGAAGCAAAAGCAGACAATAATGGGGATATGTCACAGAGACAGATGAGCAAACTGAAAGAATTTTCAATGGTCAAATTTGAACAAGTGCAAGGGTAAAATAAGTGCAATTGTTTTCACAATAAAAGAATAAAGTAAATATATTAAACTAAACACACATACACACCTGGAATACTCATTCCAAACACATTCTATTTTGCCCCTTCTCTTTGTTAAACCCCTGTAGATTTGTTTTCTCTAACAACTTAAGTATAATCAGGGGAAAGCTATTTAGTTATTATGTGTGAAGCATTTCACACTTATGAGGTAAGAAGAATTCAAAATTCCCAAGGCCATTCAAAACACAAAAATTCACTGTGGCTAAGAGGAACCTGGAAAAAATAAAACTAAGTGTATTAAGGTTATTAAACTGTAAAGGATATTAAACAAACCTAAGAAATATGGATAAGGTCTATCAGGCAATGATTTACCAGCATCTACGAATAGATTTCAACAAAAGTCCTTATAGACTGAGTCTCCAAACTTCCAGTTAGGTTCATTTCTACAAATTCAGAATCAAGGAGTTTCCCTGTAATGGGACAGCCCCTGATTTGCTGTAATATAAAGCCTATTCTTCAGCTGTCTTCATGGTCATGTTACAGGATTTTGCCAACACTATGATGACTCCACAGACCCAGCCTCCAGGCTTGCCTTACAAACACAGGGTACAAAACTTCACCTTTAGGGACAGCCCCCAGAAATACTAGTGGGACCTAACACTAGATAAACCTACATGGACCCAGGCTTCATATTCTTTACCCATGAGTCCAAACGCTAGGAGAGAAAGCCAAGGACTCCCATCAGTAAGTCTATCCACATTTTCTTCTAGTAAGATTAATGAGAGTCTGTAGATGTGCTGTTGACATGCTTTTTCTACTAAAAGCAATGTATAAATGTGATATAAGTGTATATAAATACAAGGAGAGTAACATAGGCATCAAGGACAACAAATAACTGGGGAAACATCAGACTATGTAGTGGTTTGGACTGATGTTGCTTGTATTCTAATGATAAGTGCAGGCCCCAAGATCTGGAGTCTGCCTATAGACCTGTAACCCTAATTCCAAGATATTTCTGATTGGTAAATAAAGATGCCAACAGCTAAAATCTGGGCAGAAGGGACAAAGGTAGGGTTTAGATTTCCTAAAATTGAGGTCAGAGGAGAACCACAAGGAGAAAAAGAAGGTACAGGAGGAGAAAGGAGAAGCTGCCATCATTAGGTGAGCCATAAAAACATGGCCCTGAGGGCTGACTGATTCGAGTTAAGAGCAGTCCAGATGAAACATAGTAAATAATAAGTAGTAACTCAGGAGTTATTGATAAGAAAGCAGATTCTAATAACATAGAGCGTAGGTATCTGACCAGCTTTAGTACTGATTAAGGATATTGCAAATATAAAGGCTCTATGTGTCTTTTATCCTGGAACTAAAGGGTTAAAGGCAGGTTATAGTTATATGTGTAGGCAAAACATTAATATACACCTGTATACATTTTGCAACCATATATACATTAGAAGAGACCTTGTTTTTGAGAGGGAGAAAATCATGCCATGCCCCTTTATTTGCCACTGTGTGTGAACAATGATGTTTCTAGTTTATACATAAAAAAGTTTAAAATATAGTACCACAGAAACCCCAAATAGCTAAAGCAACCTGGGCAAGAATAAAACTGAAGGCATCATCATATTACTTGATTTCAAAGAAAACAATAAAATTATCTTAAGTAAAACAATATCATCCTGACATTGAAAACTAAACCTTTTTTGGTTGGAGAGGGAATCAGTGGTATAATGACTGGAAACTTGTCCTTATAATTAAGGCAACCTATTTTATTTAATAATAATTTAATATCAATAACACATGCTATTTAATAATAACACTACTATTAAATGTAATGGATCACCAAAAATAAAGAAATAAAAAACCTAACATGTAAGTTGGAAGGAGACTTGCTTGGAACAAGAAGGGGTTTGTTGAGAGGAAGAAAATGATAAAAGAGGAAAATGGGAGAAGATGATCAAAGTACATTGTAAATGTATTATATACAGATAAAATTACAACATAATACATTACAAACAAAAATATTCATCCCAAATATGTAGATTACTTACAGAACAGAAAATTCAGAAATAAACCATTGGACATTTACTATCAATTTATTTACAGTAACAGCAATAAAGTAGCCTTTTCAATAGCTGATGTTTTGCATGCAAAACATACATACACAGAAGAGTAAAAATTGAGTTGCGATACTGTAGAATATCCTATGACAATGGTAAATGAATTTAATAATTTCATACTCACACAATTCTTTTTGTACATTCCCTCAAAACCTTCAGAATTATTGTCTTCAGATTGGGTAGTTACACACAAAATTCATTTTTGTATAAAAGAAATTCAGTGAGACTTTTTCCTCTTGTTTTTATGGTAGGGATGAATAACACTATAAAAATTCAATACTGAGTCTGCTTGAACAGTCATATGATCATTTAAATGTGAAAGTCATTTAGAGTTTTGAAGGGATAACCTCTCTGCATTTCATGGAGAATGGCAAACAGAGGAGCACAGAATGCTTTCTTTCACTTTGTTTTTATTTCATTAGTTTCTGTCATCTTACCATTGCCATTCCAGAAAACCTGAAATTGACAATGCAACAGGGAGAAACAGAGGACCTACTTTATTGTGAATAAGGGAGTTTTTAATATGAATTTTCATTGACTTTATTCTCTGACTTTTAATTATAAAGATGAAGTTTACAAAATTGTTCGACTTGAAACATTACGTATAGTTCTGTGTGAAACTTTTGACTTGGAGAGTTGTTTTAAAAAACACGAGTTTGAGGATTCTAGATTGTAACAAATAAGAAAATATACAACAGATAATTTAATAAAATAAGTGAAATTAGGTAATATTCAATATCTTTTGAAGGGTCAAAAAGCATTCAAATCATTTTTAAAATGATTTGTAATAAATCATGTATTGATGTTATACAAATAGTAACATATTACTAAACTTTAATGATGACAGGAATTATTCACTTTTATACTTCTACTATTCTATGAAATCATCTTTGTGATTTTTTTATAATTAAAGTATAAGGCAGATATTTAAACATTACAAACTTATAGATTCCGTGTAATACTAAGACATACATGATCTTTGATGATTTAATGTGGGATAGTAAGAAAGGCAAGTGCGAGCATTTCCTCCTACAGAAGGAAAAGTATGTGAGTATAATTGATCTGTATAAGATACATCTTGCCTTTGAATGATATATAGCTTATGGACTTGAAATGAACAAGGAAAGCATGTTGAAGAGCCTCACCATCTAGAAAAGTTTATACTTTTACACAATGTATGTTGTAGGATCTTCTTTCACAAAGTTATTGGTGAGTTTTGTACAGCTTGTATCATCTGAACACAAAATAATATACCTTCTTTCTCAGCACTTCATGAAACTTCCTCCAAACTTATCACATATGCAGAAACAAAACAATTTTCAGTGGATATAAGAAAATTGAAATAACACCCTGCATCTTATCTTACTACTACGGATTAAAAGTGGTTCTAAGCAACAACAGAAACAAGAGGAAGCTTATAAACTAATGGAAACCAGGTAATTCACTTCTGTGTAGAAAATAAGCCAAGACAGAAATTATAGAACAAAACAAAGCAAGCCCAAAGACTTCTTAGAATTAAATGATAATAAAAACACATCATGTCTAATCTTATGGGATACAATGAAGTCACTTTTTTATTTTTTTATTTTATTTATGGTTTTTTTTGCCGAGTGGTACTGTGTTTATTTGAAATCAAAACAACATGTCTTAAAAGAAACATCACCTGTGACATGCATTCAGTGTTTTCAGGTTTTCTTTTTTTCTTTTTTTAAATTGGATATTTTATATACATTTCAGATGTTATCCCCTTACCCGATTTCTACTCCCCGCCCAGGAACTTCCTATCCCATCCCCCTTCCTCCTGCTTCTATGAAGATGTGCCCCCACCTACCTCACACTCCCATCTTCCCACCCTCAAATTCCCCCACACTCTGCGTCCAGCCTTCATGGGACCAAGTATCTCCTCTCTCACCTATGTTCAACAAGGCCATCCTCCCCTACATAGACATTTGGAGCTATGGGTCACTCCCTATGTGCTCCCAGGCTGGTGGTTTAGACTCTGGGAGCTCTGGTTGGTTGGTATTGCTGCTCTCCTCATGGGGCCGACAAACCCTTTCAGCTCCTTCAGTCTTCTCTCTTAACTACTCCATTGGGAATCCCTTGATCAGTTCAATGGTTAGCTGTGAGCATGCGCCTCTGAATACATCAGACTCTTTCAGACCTCTAAGGAGATAGCTAGATCAGGCACCTGTCAGCATGCACTTCCTGTCATCCACATCAGTGTCTACCTTTGGTGACTGAACATGGGATGGATACTCAGGTGGAATGGTCATCAGATGGCCCCTCCTTCAGTTTCTGTCCCACACTTTGTCTTTATATTTGCTCCCATGAATATTTTGTTACTCCTTCTAAGGACCAAAGCACCTACACTTGGCCTTCCTTCTTCATGAGCTTCATGTGGTCTGTGAGTTGAATCTTGGGTATTTCAAGCTTCTGGGCTAATATCTAATTATCAGTGAGTGCATACCATGTATTTTCTTTTGTGATTGGGTTATCTCACTCAGGGTGATATTTTCTAGTTCCACCCATTTACCTAAGAATTTCTCTAATTCGTTGTTTTTAATAGCTGAGTAATACTCCATTGTGCAAATGTACCACATTTTCTGTATCCATTCCTCTGTTGAAGTACATCTGGGTTCTTTCCAGCTTCTGGCTATTATAAATAAGGCTGCTATAAACATAGTGGAGTGTGTGTCCTTGTTATATGTTGGAGCATCTTCTGGGTATATGCTCAGGAGTGGTATAGCTGTGTTCCTCAATTTTTCTGAGGAAATGCCAGACTGATTTCCAGAGTGGTTGCACCATCTTGCAATCCCACCAACAATGGAGGAGTGTTTCTCTTTCTCCACATCCACGCCAGCATATACTATCACCTGAGTTTTTGATCTTAGCCATTCTGAGTGGTGTGAGGTTGATTCTCATGGTTGTTTTAATTTGCATTTCCCTGATGACTAGATGTTCTTTAGGTGCTTCTCTGCCATTCGAGTTCCCTCAGTTGCGAATTCTTTGTTTAGCTCTGTACCCCATTTTAATGGGATTATTTGATTTTCTGTAGTCTAATTTCTTGAGTTCTTTGTGTATATTGGATATTAACCCCTATCTGATGTAGGATTGAAAAAGATCTTTTCCCAATCTGTTGGTTGCTGTTTTGTCCTATTGACAGTGTTGTATGCCTTACAGAAGCTTTGCAATTTTATGAGGTCCCATTTGTCAATTCTTGATCTTAGAGCATAAGCCATTGGTGATCTATTCAGGAACTTTTCCCTGTGCCTAGAGATTCAGGGTCTTCCCCACCTTCTCTTCTATTAGTTTCAGTGTATTTGGCTTTATCCACTTGGACTTGAGCTTTGTACAAGGAGATAAGAATGGATCGATTTGTATTTTTCTACATGCTGACCTCCAGTTGAACCACTTGTTGTAAATGCTGTCCTTTTCCCACTGGACTGTTTTAGCTCCTTTGTCAAAGATCAAGTGACCATAGATGTATAGGTTCGTTTCTGGATCTTTAGTTCTTTTTCCATTGAACTTCTTGCCTGTCTCTGTACCAATACCATGCCGTTTTTAAATCACTATTGCTCTGTAGCACAGTTTGAGGTCAAGGATGTTGATTCCTCCAGAAGTTCTTCTATTGTTGAGGATAGTTCTGGCTATCCTGAGTTTTTTTGTTATTCCCAATGAATTTTAAAATTGCTCTTTCTATCACTATGAAGAATTGATTTGGAATTTTGATGGGGATCCAATTGAATCTGTAGATTGCTTTTGGCAAGATGGCCATTTTTACTATATTTATTCTGCCAATCCATGAGCATGGGAGATCTTTCCATCTTCTGAGATCTTCTTCAATTTCTTTCTTCAGAGACTTGAAGTTCTTGTCATATAGATCTTTCACTTGCATGGCTGGATTCAGATCAAGGTATTTTGTGTTATTTGTGACTATTGTGAAGGGTGTCATTTCCATAATTTCTTTCTCAGTGTGTCTAGCCTTCAAGTAGAGGAAGGCTACTGATTTGGTTGAGTTGATTTTACATACAGCCACTTTGCTTAAGTTGTTTAGTTGTTCAGGTTTAGGAGTTCTCTGGTGGAAGTTTTAGGGTCACTTAAGTATACTATCATATCATCTGCAAGTAGTGAAATTTTGACTTCTTCCTTTCCTATTTGTATCCCCTTGACTTCCTTTTTGTCTAATTGTTCTGGCTAGGACTTCCAGTACTATATTGAATAGGTAGAGTGAGTGTGGACAGCCTTGGCTAGTCCCTGATTTTAGTGGAATTGCTTCAAGTTTCTCTCCATTTAGTTTGATGTTGGCTACTGGTTTGCTGTATATTGCTTTTACTATGCTTAGGTATGGGCCATGAATTCCTGATCTTTCCAAGACTTTTATCATGAAGGGATGTTGAATTTTGTCAAATGCTTTTTCAGCATCTAGCGAGATGATCATGTGTTTTTTTTTCCTTTGAGTTTGTTTATATAGTGGATTACATTGATGGATTTCCGAATATTGAACCATCCCTGCATTCCTGAGATAAAGTCTACTTGATCATGATGAATGATTTTTTTTGATGTATTCTTGGATTCAGTTTGCAAGAATTTTATTGAGTATTTTTGCATTGATATTCATAAGGAAGATTGGTCTGAAATTTTTTTTCTTTGTTGGGTCTTTGTGAGGTTTAGGTATGAGTGCGATTGTAGCTTCATAGAACAAATTGGCTAGTGTTCCTTCTGTTTCTATTTTGTGGAATAGTTTGAAAAGAATTGGTATTAGGTCTTTCTTGAAGGTCTGATAGAATTCAGCACTAAAACCATCTGGTCCTGGGCTTTTATTTTTTTTTGTTGGGGAGACTTTTAATGACTGTTGCTATTTCTTTAGGGGTTATGGGACCATTTAGACTGTTTTTTGCTCCTGATTTAACTTTGGTACTTGGTGTCTGTCTAGGAGAGGAAGAAATCAAAGTATTGTTATTGCAGATGATATGACAGAACGTGGAAAAATCAAGCTGAATTCAAAAGATGATCTCTCATGCTTAAGTTGGTTTTATCCTAGAGATATTGGAATGGTTCAGCATACATCAATAAATTGAATCCATCATGTAAATACAGTAAAATCCTAAAGCCATATCAATTAAATGGAGAAAAACTGAAAGTATTTCTACTAAAATTGTAAACAAGACAAGGTTGTTTATTATCTTATTAGGAAAATACAAATCAAAACTACTAAGAGATTTCATCTTAAACCAACCAGAATAGCAAGATGAATAAAACAAATGACACAGCTCATGTTGATGCTGTGGATGGACTAGGGAGGGCACCCATTCATTGATGGTAGAGTGTAGACTTTTAACAACTATGGATATCAGTATGGGAGTTCCTCTGGAAGATGGAAACCAATCTACCTCAAGCTATTACTGACTTGAAAGCTTCATCTCTACTGGCTAGCTTTGATACTGTTGGAATCTGGTATTTATTATACTAAAAGAGAGAAATTAATCAGCAATTTTACTGAGTCATGACCTCTGATAGATCTGATAACCACTGATCTGGCAAGACATGCCTACTTGTACAATAGTGGCACAAATAGTAGGACAAATTTTATGAGAGTAACCCACTACTATCTGGTTAGATTTAAGGCCTATTTCACCAGTTGAAACTGATGACTGGCATTGTTATCAAGGCCAAGTACCTGTGACTAGACAAGTTTTGGCCCTACCTATGAAAGAACCTATTGTATTACTCTGTTCAATGGACATACTTTTCAGCTGATTCCTTATGAAATAATTGTGCCCATAAATTAGTGAACTCCTCAACCCTCATCAGAGTAGATTTTTTTTTGTTTTTTTTGTTTTTGTTTGTTTGTTTTTTGCAGGAGACAAGAGATCCACAACCAGTTAAGATACAGAGTATAAGAGACTCGAACTGTTTCATATTAAGAGGAAAATCTATATCATACCCCTTTCTATCCAAGCTGAAGGACCCATAGAAGGGTCAAGGGCTGTGAGAAATAGAGGTGACAGATAATTACAATGAAATGGTGTTGAAAATGGCAGGACTGTTGTATACACGAACCCACAGTATTTGGGATAGTTTGAACAACACCTGTATAAACACAAGCTAGAAGAAATGCCAGCAATTAAGTCACAGAGATCAACACAAAGTTTTATCTTTAGTTAAAGAACTACTCATAATTGAAATACTGGAAGAAGGAAAGTAATTTTTCTTTAAGGTTGTGGCCACAGGTAGGGTAACTATATTCCCCTAGATGGCCACATACTCAAGAGTATATGTGCAACCCAAATTGTACTTGATGGTTGAAGAAAAAGGGCACAAATTTGCTGTGGTAGGAATGCAAGTAGTTATCTGGAGCAGTTAGGGAACAGTTGTGAATATGATTAAAACACATTGTATGAAATCCTCTGAGAGTAAAGATATTTTTAAAAGTGACCTTTTAGATGTTGTAATTAGTGTAATTTTTTTCTGACAATTTTTCCATTTTAATGACTTCTAAGTATAGTGCTGAGGAGAGTCGAGTCAGTAAGACTGATGTACCTAAGGAAAATGTGTCAGTTTCATTTAGGCATGGGTTATTGTTATGAATGGGAATTCACTATTAGTGTTTCAACAGAAAATGTTCAGAACAAGTCTTCAAATGGAAGCACAATCAAAGCAAGGCAAGTGTTCCACAATTGGTAGAAATTTGATCAGAGACTAGAGGGAGTCTCTTTCTGTGTTTTTCCTAAGGTTAGTGATTTTGCATTTGTACTTTTACTCCATAAGTTAATTGAGCAATTTTATAGAAAAACAATCTCTAAATGGCATAAATCAACTACACCTAGGAAATACTAACCAATCAAATCATGGTAGAGCAATGCCACAACCAAAACAAACAGACAGAAAAAGAAATCCCCCCAACCCCAAATCAACCAAAACCAACCAACCAACTAACCTACCAAAAATAAAACAGAAAATAACAACAACAAAAATATCACTTAACCTGAAAGTAAGGAGTATTCTTTGAGATAAGCAAGAAGATGTGAAAAAGTGTTAAGGTACAAAAATATGTGCATTTAATTGTATTTAAACATATATAATAAAATAAAACTTAGGAAAAAAAGATCCATAATCAGAAATAGAGATTTCAATATTCATCTCACAGTAGCAGGATGAAAAATTTAATATCCATAAACTACAAAATGTCTGGAAAATTTCAATAAGCACTTGTTCTAGTTGACAAATAGAATACCCCTTCTACAATCAGTGTTCACTATGCTTCTCAACAGACATATATATCTACCACTTACTGAAACTAACTATATGAGGGGTCATGAAGGAGTTTTTAAAATATCCCAAATAAATAAAAAAAAGACCAAAACTGTCTTGACTCTGCTATCAGTGGAACTAAGCTAAATAAAAAACTAACAGCCAAATAGATCATTAGAAAAATCTCTCATTGGTTGAAAGTTCAGCAGCAAACTTAAATACCCACAGCTTACAAAATAATCACAATAAATTTTTTTAAATGGAAAAAAATTGAAAAGAGTAGATGTATAAGATGCAGATAAAGATTGCTAAGACGTTTATGGTTTACCTCACTGAATGAAAAAGGAAAGAAAAAAGTAGATTCATATCAGGTATTATTTTCATCTTAAGTTAAACATATTAAATCATCAAAATGGAAAAAAAAGACAAATGAAAGAGAAAAGTCCACCAATAAGTTGAAATATACTATTTAAAAAAACCAAACTATTAAAAAATCAGCAATTCCATAGCAACATTACTGCCAAGAAAGAAAAGAAAACGCAAATTCTCAATTGCAGGAATGAAATGAAGCTATCACCATGGAGTCTACAGGCAGTAAATTCATGGGACGAGGGCATTAGGATACCAATTTGCACACAAATTGTACACAATGGAGGAAATAGAAAAACATTTATCTTAAAAACACATTTTATTGTAAGCAACACAGCAACAGTAGAAAGTTAGAACAGTACTATATTTATAAGCAAGTTGATTCTGGAGACACTTTGATGCCCAAATAACATCAGTGGTAAACTATTTTCTAATGTTTCAGGAAAGAGTAATGTGAACTTTGTAAAACCTTGTTCAAGAAACAGAAGTGGGCACATTTCCATCACATTATTTGGCTAGAATAATTGTGATATTGACCCATCAAGGAAAGAAAATCACAGGAAATTATTTTCATAAATACAGAAAGGAGAATTACATACAAATAACTAGAAACACATGCAGTGGAATAAAAGATTCATATGAATTTCAGTACATGACAATTTTTTTGTGTGTAGAATGAGTTTAAATTTTAGTGTAAATCATATTTTAAGATGAGCCAAACCACATAATCACTACAGTAGATGCATAAAATATACTATAGATAACCATTTACCAATCAGATCTTTGAGTAGCATTGTGATAAGGGATGAATAATAATAGATTATCCCTTCATAAATGCACAGCACAAACTTACTCAAAATTTCAGTATTTTATTCTACAAATTTCTTCATTACCAAAAAAAATCATTGTAAATGATATCCATCTTTATCACTGAGGATTTTATTGTCCTTCTTCTTAAATTTGAGGTTCCAGGAGCTATTCCATGTTGAGGTTTGGTCTTGCTGTGTTTTGTAGTGCTAAGTGCAGGCCCTCAAGTTCTGAGTCTGCATGTAGACTCAGGTGACACTGCTCCAAGTTATTTCTGATTGATAAATAAATATGCCAACAGCCAACAGTTGGGCAAAAGGAACATATGTGAGGTTTAAGATTCCTGAGGTTGGGGGTTGGAGGAGAATCACCAGGGGAAAAGGAATGTGAAGGGAGAAAAGAGAAGCTGCATGCGTTAGGTGAGTTCAAGAGAACGTGACTCTGACAGCTGGCCAGTTGGAATTAAGAACAGCCTAGATGAAACATACTAAGTAATAATTCAGGATTATTGATAGGAAAGTAGATTCTAATAGCCTAGAGGATTGATATTTGCCAAGCTCTAGTGCTAATTAAAGTTTATTTTAAATATAAAGGTTGTGTGTGTCTTTTATCCAGGAACGAAATGATCAAGGCTGGGTAGAAACCCTGGCTCAAGATTAAAAATTTCTACGATTCTTCATCCCTGTTTTAGTCTTGGGCCTGACATCAGGGAAATATAAGTTAAAAGCATAATGAACTATTATTTCACATTCATATGCGACTAAACGGAATAGAATGTCATCATGGCCATGACAGTGAGCTGTGTCAGTTTTCATGAGCTGCTGAGAAGAGTGTAAAATGATGAGAACAGTTCACCGTGCTAAGACTGTGTAAGGTTGACTAAGCATCTGCTCTGATCTAGCATCTGGTCTGACCTACCTGCTAACTTACAACTTATATAAACAGAAATTCCTTCCAAACATTTTTTATTAGAATGCTTAAAATCCCGTTGTTTCTAATAACCCCAAGTAAGAATTTACCTGGCTTTCCACTATAGAAGTTTATCAAAGATAAACACAAAAGGCATAAACTTAATTTGGGAAGTGGAAGCAAGAGGATTTGATGTCAAAGTTAGCCTGGGTAACATAGCAAAGCCCTGTTTGTGAAGCAGAAATGTAAACTGTGTATATACAGATGAATTAAAAAAAATCAGTGTTCTAGTATTAAGGAAAATACTTAAATATAATAGCTTAGCAATGAATATTCTGCTTCTGTGAACTTCTGGCATAGTCAGATGAATCACTGGTGATTAAATGATGGTCTCTGGTATAGAGGAGTGCAGATTGGAAAGTTAATGAGGGATCTTTTGGGGTACTGACAATGTGCTATGTCTTCGTTGGAATGTTGGCTATGTGTTTACATGTTCATACACTTGCATTACAGGTCCTATACTTGTGTTAGTTTTTGTCATTATATCATAAGATAATAAGACTATAAAGAGAAAATATTTACTTTGGTAAGTTTTGGAGGTGCCAATCAATGAATATTTTATTTGGTTTGGTTGCTCTGGACCTGTAGTGAGGCAGTACATCATAGATGAAGCAAAACTGTCCACATTATAATCAAGAAACAAAATGAAGGAGGAGGATAGGTTCATAATGTCCTCTTTAAGCATATGCTCCTAATGGCATACAGGCCTGTGATGTCTCCATCATTTAAACAATCCATCACTTCATGATAGCATCATGATGCACACCAAGTTCTTAACATATGTGCCCATGAGGGAAACAGAATTCAGTCTAAAGTAAAATCTCACCATAAAATTGTCAGCTCATATTTTTAAATATAAATCTACACATTTATTTTAGGATTTTGGAAATTTGCTATAAGTTAACTTTATTAAATCTGAGTTCTAAAACATATACTATTGATTGTCAGGATATTAATATCTTTTTTTTTACTGAAAGATGATTCTGGTAGTTTCAAACTTATGCAGATCATCAAAATGCATAGAATCTCTCTCTCTCTCTCTCTCTCTCTCTCTCTCTCTCTCTCACACACACACACACACACACAAACTGATTTATATATTTAACATTTACAATACTAGGCGGCAATGTTCATATGTTCATATAGCACAAAATAAAGACACTCCTTGTGAACCCTCCAGCCATGCCAACCAGAAAAGCATGTAGGCATTCTTCAGATCTTCATTCTCCCTCTTCTCTTTCAAATCTAACCCCCCCCCGTCTTATCGTCTTATCTCTAGCTCCATAGTATACTACTTGCTGTGGTCCCCCGTTCTTCTCAGCTCCCATCTCCAGCAAATCATATAAATCTCTTCTTACAGGGTCCTTTATCCACCAATCCCTTGTCATAGTCACTAACTCTCAGAGGTACTTCCTAGGAATCTAGCTGGCAGTCTCAGTCAAGGAAGCAGATAGGTCAGAGAAGTCTGTATGCAATCTTCAGATTTTCATCCTTCCTCCTTTTCTCCAAATTCAGTCTTCTTGTGTCTTTCCCCAGTTTTGTAGCTAACTACAAGTTGTGGTTTCTCCTCGTTTTCTTCACTATTCATTCACCAGCTACTGAAGCGATCCTGTCAGCACAGCCTGTTCTCCTTCCTGTCCTCAGACACACCTCTTCCAGCTCATCCTCATCCCTAAGTGTCATCACCCAAACCTAGGCACATTTTGTAATTTGAAACCTCAATGGCTACACATGGCAAGGATCCCAGGAACATTCCCTATAAGGCATGGTACAATGACCACATTTTCCTAAAAACGTAAAAGGGCAACACAAACTAAGGAATAGAACACCCACTCAACAAGTCAAGACCAGATATCAGAATGTAAATTTGTGATAATCCCAAACCCAGAAGTCTAGACACCAGCATGAAAACACAATCAATAACTGCTGGGACAATATGTCTGCACTAGAGCCTAGAAACTCAACTGTGGTAGTTCAGAGAAATGCAATACAGCTGAAGCATAAGACAAGGACTTCAAAATATCTTTATGAATATATTATATGCCCTTAAAGAGGAAACAAGTAAATCCATTAACCTATGAAAACACAACAGTGGAATGAAATAAAGAAAACAGTCCAAGAAATGAAAGTGGAAATAAAATCAATAAGGCAGGATGCCCCAGTGTGGGGGGCATTCAAGGGCAGGGAGGTGGGAATGGGTGGGTGGGTGGGGACACATTTTCATAGAAACAGGTGGAGGGGAGATGGGATGGGGGTTTCTGGGGCGTAATGGACAAAGGGGATAACATCTGAAATGTAAATAAATAAAATATCCAATTTAAAAAGAAAAAATAAACAATTCACATGCAATGTGACCAATTAGTTTAGGGTCTTGTCACCATGGCCATGGCTTCTTCACTTTAATGGATCATGCTTTTGAACTCTGAGCCAGAAGAAAAAAAAAAGCCAAACAGAGCGGAATTCGGAAATAAAAAATTTAGGAACTTGACCAGGAAACTCTTTCAAATACAAATATAAATGTATGCTTATACAATGCATTCAATTATATACATATAAAGTTGGATACAGTAAGTTTCCACTTTTAGATACAATAAATATTGATACTCATAAATAGTTGCTGTAATGCATGTACATTTTAGGTGCACATACAAGTTCTTGTGTATATAGATACATATATGTGTGCCTGTGTACATGTAGATATTGGCATATGTATGTGGATACCAGGAGAGACTCTCAGTTGTTATTGCACATGTTCTTTTGGGGAAGGACCTCTCTTTGGCATAAAATTGCCCAAAACACTAGGCTGGCTAGTCAGAGAATTCAGGGCTCTACTTATCTCCAAGTTCTCAGTGCTGAGATTACAAGGTCATCCTATCATCTCCATGGATTGTGAGACACCATAATGAACTTCTGCAGCTGGGATTATGTCTCACAAACACTCACAATGGTATGATCAGTGTAGCCATCTATCTTCTTGTGATTGTAAGGCATCTCTGGGCATAGAGGATGAAGGTGGTAGCTTCACCATCCCATTAACTGTCTTACATCCAGCTGTCATATTGAAGCTGATTTATCCAGAAAGCTGTACTGTTCTTCTGAATGTGCCTGGTCCTATGTAGTGAGTCAGTGACTTCTCAGGAAATGCTATCTCATCTCTTAGCCACCTGAACTCCATCTACACTGGAGCTTAAACATATTTCCATTCATCAATACAACATGGAAGATAGAGGCTGTTTCTGTTTTTCTTTCTGCAGCTTGTATTCTCTCTATTTTCCTCTATTGCCTTCACTCAATTAGACAACAAGACCATTGCATTTTGTGAGACCTAGTAGGAGGTGGCAGACAATGGACTGGGACATTTGGAAGAAACTTGGATATAGTTGTTTCTCAGCAGAGGAGACTTGGGAAGATTAGTGCAGTTCACCTTGTTAATGAGAGAAGCATTTTAGATCTGCAGGCATCAGTTAAGACAGAGTCTCAAAATTGCTTAGAATACTGATAATCTTGACCATGAGATACTTGACCCTAAATGGCATATGGGCTTCACCTTCTAAGCCTCAAGATGCAATGTGACCAATTAGTTCAGGATCTTGTCACCATGGCCATGGGTTCTTTACTTTAATGGATCATACTTTTGAACTTTGACCCAAATAAAATTTTCCTTCCTTGAAAAAATGTAAAGAATTCTCATATAAGTAACTGTGCAGTACAGCTAAAAGCTCTAGACCAAAAGAATAAATAATAGACACAGGGTGAAAAGTGAAAGAAATAATCAAACTTAGGGCAGAAATCAATAAAATAGAAACATAAAAATCAATTCAGAGAATCAATGAAACAAAGAGTTGGTTCTTTGAGAAAATCAATAACATTGACAAATCCTTAGTCCAATTAACTAAGAAATAAAACAAAGATCTAAACAAAATTAAAGACAAAAGAGGGGCCATAGCCACAGATACCTAGGAAATCTAGAGAATCATAAGGATACATTTAAAAAATTTTTACTCCACCATATTGAAAAAAATCTATAATTAATTGATAGTTTTCTCTCTGTATGCCATTTATGAGAGTTAAACCAAGATCAGATAAGAAAATTGAACAGCACTTTAATGCCTAGTGAAACATAAAAATCTTCCAAGCCAATAAATCTAAGGGTCAGTTGGTATTAGTGAAAAAATTCTAACAGTTTCCAAGAAGAGTTAATACCAGTACTCATCATGTTACTCTACAAAATAGAAATGGAAGAAAAATTTCTCAATTCATTTTATGAGATCATTGTTACCCTGATTCCCATACCATTGTAAGACCCCCCCAAAACAAAGAGAATTGCAGATCAATTACCCTTATAAATGCTAAAATTCTGAATAAGATATTTTTAATCTGAATCAACAACATGTCAAAATGACCATTCATTGTGATCATGCAGGCTTCATCACAGAGATGGAGAGATGGTTCAATATAAACAGTTCAATAAATTTAATCCACTATCAAAGCAGATTGAAAGAATGGACAAATGTATACTCATCTCATTCAATACAGAAAAAGCCTTTGGCAAAATCCATCACACATTTATGATAAAGAGTCCTGTTGAGATTCAGGATAAAAGGAATATACTTCAGTATAATAAAGGCAATTTACAGTAAGCTTATAGCCAACATTAATTTACATGGAGAGAAATTGAAAACATTTCCACTAAAATCAGAAACAAGATATAGTTTTCCACTCTGTTCAAACCAATTCAATGTAGTACCTTAAAAACAAGCTAGAACAACAACAAAAATGAAGGCGATCAAAGGGACACAAACAGGAAAGGAAGAAGTCAAAGTATCTTTACTTGTAGATGATCTGGTAATAATCTGGTAATATATACTGATGACCCTAAAAGTTCCACCAGGGAACTCCCACAGTTGATAATCATGTACAGTAAGATACAAAATTAACACACAAAAGTTAGTAGCCTTCTTGTATAAAAATGACAAAAATAATGAGGGAACAACATCTTTCACAACTGACTCAAATAATATAGACTACATTGGTGTAACTCTAACCAAGCATGTGAAAAACTTGAATGATAATATACTTTAAGACTTTGAGGAAAGAACTTAAAGGAGATGTCAGAAGATGGAAAGATCATCCTTGCTCATGAATTGGTAGGATTAATATAGTGAAAGTGAATGTGCTATCAAAAGTAATTTACAGATTCAATGCAAACCCCACCAAAATTCTAACACAGTTCATCACAGATTAAAAAAACAAAAAACAAAAAACAAAAAAAAAAACAAAAAACAATTTTCAGCTTCGTACGGAAGCACAGAAAACTTAAAATAGTAAAGCACTCCTGAATAATAGAAGAATGCTGGAGGTAACACTGCCCCCTTCTCCAACTGGAGTACACAGTTATAGGAAACAAACAAACAATCCCCCATACGAACAACAACAAATAAAATAATAAGCAACAAGCAAATAAAACAACACCATGATATTCACACATAAACAGCCTGGCTGATCAATGTAATCAAATTGAAGACCAAGACACAATTCTGTATGCCTATGGACACCTTATTTTTGATGAAGAAGCTAGAAATACAAAAATGCAAAATTACAGTTTCTTCAAAATATTGTGTTTTTCAAACTGTCTGGGTGCAGGTTAGATAGTTTCACACTTATCACTGTACACAAAACTCAAATCCAAATGGATCAAAGACCTGAACATAAATTCATATACATTGAACTTGATAGAAGAGAAAATGAGGAATAACCTTTACTCTATGGCACGGGAAAGGACTTTTTTGCACAGCACACCATTAGTATAGACAATAAGAAGAACAACTAATGATGGTACCTCATTGAACTGAAAGTTCTGCTTGGCAAAGGACACCATCATTAGGATGAACTGGTAGGCTACAGAAAGCGAAACTACTTGTATTCTGACATCTGACAAAGAACTAATATCTAAAATATGTAAAAAACTTAAAAAACTGGACATCAGCATAAAGAATAACCAAATTAAAAATGGAGTAGAGATCAAATTAGAGAAGTTTCAAAAGAAGAAACTCAAATGGCTGAGAAATACACACAGAAACTGTGTAACATTATTAGTCATCAGAGAAATGCCAATCAAAACTACCTTAAGATTTCATCTTACATGAAACAGAATGGCCAAGATCAATAAGAGAAATGAAACAATTCATGTTGATGAGGAGGATGTGGAGTAATGCAAACATTTATCCATTGATGATGGGGGTATAAATTATATAGCCACTATAGAAATTATTATGATGTTTCCTCAGCAAGATGGGAAATTCAACATCCAGCTATACCACTCTGGGGAATATACCCAAAGAATTCTTCATCCATCTACAAGAGACACTTTCTCACACATGCTCAAAACAGCCAGGAATTAGAAATTACCTGGATGTCCATCAAAGGATAAAAAAATGTGGCACATTTACAAAATGGAGTATTTCTCAGCTGTTAAAAATACACTCATGAAACTCACAAGAAAAGGGATATAACTAGGAAAAAATTCACCCTAAGTGTGGTAATCAGAACCAGAAAAACAAACATGTTATACATTAGCTTATATGTGGATATTATTTTTTTAAGTCACTGATAAGCTAGCTACTACAATTAGTATAACCACAGAAGTTAGATAAAAGTTAAAGGCTAGGGTGGAAAGATGGATTTCTCTAGGAAAAGGAAATGTAATAGTGATGGAGGCATGAGGCATGCTGACTGGAATGGAAGAGTCAAACTAGGAAGGAGAAGGAATAGAGAGAAAGGGAAGGTGGTGAGGGGATGTAGGGAGGGCTAGATAAACTAAGGGCCATTTATGGAATCAGATGGAAGCCTAATAAAATAAAATGTTTCTGAAATATATGAATATATTAAAATGATTGAAATGTAATCTCAAATAAGAGAGGGCAATATAATTAGGCTTCACTTGTTACCAAATTAATCTTCTAATACTGGGAATGGATTACATAGGTCTGCACCTGATGAGTACATCTAGTACATAGCTGAAGGAAGAAGTGGATGCACATCCCTGTCTGAATTCAGAAGCAATCTCTGATAGATAGATACTTGCAAATGGAAATTTAGTTTTCATAAAAGGAATTTCAATGGGTCAACAAACTGTTCTTAAGTGTAGGCCCTGTGTCCAGAAGCAGATGGTCAACCAAAATGAAATCAATGGCATCTTTGGAAATCCTTCATCTCATAATGTTGGGGTAGGGGATCTATTTACTTTTTAACCTGATAGACCCTTTATGTATATATTATAACTTCTGTTTTTTATTTTAGTGGGATTCCTGTGTGCCTGTGAGCTTTTGTGTTTATATAAGTTTCTTGTGCTTTTTCTTTGGCTTTTTGTCTTGTTTGGTTGTTTTGTTATAATCTAATTTGACTTTGATTTTTCTTATTTTGCTATTGTTCCTTGCATGTCCTTTTTTTTTCTAACAAGAAACAGAAAGGCTGTGGATATGTGTGGGAGGATAAGTAGAAAGAAACTGGGAATAGTAGTGTTTTGGTGTAGAAGACTATGTGGACAAAAGTTGACTGGTGACTTTAGAGGGAGTTCAGATCCCATTGTAGCCTCAAGCATTTCTCAGTGTGAGCATGAAAATCATGTCCTCGATTGACATACTTCAGTTAACAAGAGCAGTTAGCCAGAAGCAGAACCACCAAAGCCTAAAAGCAAGGATAGTAGTACACTTAGAGACTTTCCCAAAACTATGGGCTTTGATGGATTAGGCCATTTTTTTTTAATTTGGTAGATATTACTCTCTGCATATTGACTGTTATGGCTTAAATGGTACTTCCATTATATTTCAATCCTGGAGTCAGTTGTGCTAGAGTCTTGGAGTTTACTAAGTTCTGGGGCCTATTACATTAGGAGGAGGGGAAACCATAATCAGAATATATTGTATGAAAAATTACTTTTAAAAAGAAAACAAAAGAAATCATTTTGCACAATCTCACTGGAAGCTTTAATAGCACATTCTGGTACTTTAGGACCTCAGGGAGAGACTTCCAGGTCAGATTACGCTCAAATACTCTGCATCTTGTGCCTATGGGGATAGGTGTCATCAGCAATAGGAACTTACTTTTAACTTCTGGAAGGCAATCAATGACAACAGCAATGACCTATGTTGTTTAGGAGTCTCTTGGAATTCCCTGATCTGTGCTTGAGGGAATTTTTGTTAGATACTCTATGCTCTTTGGTGACTATATCAGTTCAACTGCAATAATGTCATTTGAACTAAATATGTACATTTACATACATAGAATTATGTATTGAATGCAATTTATGCTAATAAATAATATTCAAAATAAAAAGCAACACTTCAAGAATTATAAAAAGTATACTATTATTTATGTTCCATACTGAACTAGGAAGGAAAAAGTGCTGTGGAAAAGGTAAGGTGTATTTAAGATACCATGACAAAAGAAAACAGAAAGGAAGTGCAAACACTTTGAAATTTAGTCTACTACAAACAAGCACTCTAAAACTCATTTAAATTTTGCATATGTCTTCATTAATATTCTGTAACTTAATTATTGTGAAGCAATAAGTAATATATTATGTCTGCATCTGCTAACACATAGTCAGTCCCAGCTGTCCTCAAAAATAATTAACTGTTCTCACTTTTCACCTACTTACAGACAAGAAAAGCTCTTACTAATGAAGAGAAAACAATGGCAGAAGACCCAAGGTTATCTTGTTAAGTGTGCTCCTGGTCAGTTTTGGTCATAGAATATGCCTGAGTTTCATTTGTATTGCTGTGGTATTATCCCCTGACAAAGAGCATCTCAGGGGAGAAAGAAAGGATTTCTTCAGCTATTGTTGGGAAGTCAAGGCAGGTATGTAAATGATTATATCCAAAGTCAAGACCAGAGAACAAATAAACACAAGTGTCCT
>NW_021604569.1:13299707-13374882 GCF_004785775.1 Grammomys surdaster
CCTTCCTTCCTTCCTTCCTTCCTTCCTTCCTTCCTTCCTTCCTTCCTAATGCTCACCTAGCTTTCTTCACATTTATATAATTTCTGGCCCAGCCTGTGAAATTGTGCTGCTTATTCATGGTTGATCTTCCAGTCTCAATAAGTTCAATTAGGAATTTCCCACAGAGGTGTATTGGCCAATTGAATGGTGAAAATTCCTCATTGAGATTCCCATGTGAGTTTGAGTTGGTTGTATCAACTTGACAATTGACATCAGAGTATGAATCAGTTTGATTTGTTACATAATTCTAAGTATTTATATGTGTGTCTTAGGGTTTCTATTGCTGTGATAAAATACTATGACTAAAAGGTAAGTTGGAGAGGAAAGGGTTTACTGGACTTACACATCCATTATTGCAGGAATTCAGGACAGGAACTCAAGCAGAGTAAGAACCTCGAGACAGCAGCTGATGCAGAGGTCATGCAGGGGTGCTTACTAGGCTGCTCCCTATAGCTTGCTCAGCCTGATTTCTTTTAGAGCCCAGAACTGGGACAATTCACAATGTTCTGTGCCCTCTACAATAGATCATTAATTAAGAAAATTCCTTGCAGTTTGAGCCCATGGAGGCATTTTCTTAACTGAGGCTTCCGCCTCTCTGGTGATTAACTTATGTCAAATTGACATAGAAAACCTGCCAGTACAATGTGTCCTCCAACTGTAAATATTCCTTTATCTGGGTTTTGATAGTGATAACATTTTCAAAATAATTATATTTTCTTATTTTATCTTTCTTCAGCAGCCATTAGACAATGATATTGACCTATTTCAGTAGGAATACATTCTTAGCAGGTACAGAATATTAAGAACAATAAAGTAGCTAAATATAGTCATCATATTATATGAAATTTTTGAAATTTACTAGCTATGATCTTGTATATACTCACTTTATGATTTTTTAAATGCTCTCATTATATATTTAATTAAACCATGAATCTAAAAAAAGAAAGGGACTTGAATCTATTGTATCCCATTGTTTTTTGGAATGCATACTAAGACTCATGGTTATCATTCTGCGCTAAGAAACATTTTCTTATTTACCTACATCATATGAAATTCCAACAATAAGTTATTTCTGATATCACTATAAGACAAATTTATATATTTTCAAAATGTTGCTGCTTAAATGTTCATCCTTAACTATTTTTCTACTTTACAGCACACCCTCTAGAATGTTTTTGTTCAACCCAATCTCCAGTCCATCAGTCTTAACATCTCACATGGTTCACCCTGTCAATTATCTGTTATCTAGGAGAAGTTAAGTGACCCCTATCATAATAATCATAATCAGATTTCTGTTTTGGTTCACTTCCCTTATGTGATAAGGTGATATGTCTTTGTCTACAAATAAATCTAACTCTTGTGGTGGACTCTTGTCAAATTTCACATTTTAGCTAATTTTATTACATAAAGATGTATCACTTGTGGAATCATCGTGGAATCAGAAAATGAAGATATTACAAATTATCTGAAGACTCTATTAAAATACTCATCTCTTTTCCAGCTCTATATCTGTGAGGGGAGATTTTATTTTCTTCATGTACTTCTGATACAACATACTTTAAGAGTCTGGCCTAGAAACCATGGGTAACGAAATACCATTCTCTTGCATTTAGTCACACATTGCAAAGATCTTTAGAAAATGTAAACAATAACAATTAAATTAGTCTATTTGCAAAGCTACAAATGATAACTTAAGATAAGGGTAGTTATAAAGTGTGGAAAATTATTTCATCACATGCCTGGAGATTAGTGACTCCAAGAGAAACATGTCAGTAAGTTTGGCTGTTTGATATTCATTGCTGGAGGCTACAAAATTCATGATCTCTCAAGGAACTAAGGCAATGGCAATAGACTCCTTCCAATAAGCTCTTTCAGAGGGCATAACATCCTATCCACAAGAGATGGCTTTGTTATCCTCAAAGCTTCAATGTTTTATATTTAGCCCATGGGCAACTATTTAATTTTGGAGGGACTTTTTAATTTTTGAGGCATTTAAGGTGAAAAATACTTTTCCCTTTATTTTGCTTCATTTTGATGAGTAAGGCTCTTGTTCAAAAATGCTTATGTTAATAGAAATACACTTATGATGCTATTAGTGATTTAAAGTAAAATACTTTCTGTTTTAATTTTTACTATTGTACCAGCAGATACAAGTCACATAAAATAACTAACTACTGGGTTTTTCAGTTATTTTAAGAAAGCAGTAAGCTCTGAGAAGAAAGTTGGAGAAGTGCTTTACTAGATTTGGGTTCTAATATAATTTGTCTTCTCTAGTCTTCTCCAGACACAGACTAGTCTTGCTTCCTCTCAGCAATTCCAACAAAACTTTCCTGATACTTTATTTGCTTAATATTTCCTCTTCCCCCTCTACTTGTCCCTCACAGATTCACTGGGATTAGATTTTCATTTCCTTCAGCTCTCTGCTAGTTACCTTAAATGTAGGCCTCCTTTGAGAACAGGACACCAAGTCACAGGCCTCATCACCCGCTCTAAAAAATACATGGGCCAAAGCATATTTTTTGGAGAAATAGCTAATGATGTTTAAGTTATCTTCTTGCTCTTCTGCTCTCCTGTTCTTTTGCGTATGTATATATTTGATGGATGCTAGTATTTTTAACTCCTGTCTTAGTGCTAAGGACTATATAAAGCACATAGTGTACATTTCACAATTTTTGAATAAAAAAGGAATTTACAATGGTGTGGGTGAAGAGAAGAAGGCAGGCCAGTGCTTCCAAGAACAGCAGAAGTGAAGATGCAGTTGCCTGGGTATGAGGAACTAAGGGGAACAGAGATCATAAAAAAAGCAAAAAAAAAAAAAAAAAGGAATAAAAGAAAACCAGAACAGCAGATTTTTTTATTTAGTAATAATTTTATTTGTTTAAAATTCAACTGTTATCTCCCTTCATGGTCTCCCCTCCAGAAACCGTACACCCCAATCCTGTTGCCTTTACGAGGGTGTTCCTCCATCCACACACCCACTTCTACCTCACCCCTCTAGCCACCTCCTTTGCTGGTACATCAAATCTCTATAGGACGAAGCCCCTCCCCTCCCACTGATGTCAGATGAGTCAGTCCTCTGTCACATATGAAGCAGGAGCCATGGATCAGTCCATGTATACTCTTTGGTTCATGGTTTTGTCCCTGAGGGCTCTGTGGGGTCCAGTTAATTGATACTGTTGTTTTTCCTATTGGGGTTGCAATCCCCTTCAACTCCTTCAGCCCTTCCCCTAACTCTTCCACTGGGGTCCCCGGGCCCCATCCAATGATTGGCTGTGAGTATCTGTATCTGTCTTAGTCAGGTGGTAGCAGAGTCTTTCAGAGGACAACCATGTGCTTCTGCTTGTAAGCACACCCTAGCATCAGCAATAGCGTTGGGGTTTGGTGTCTGCAGATGGAATGGATTGCATGGAGGGGTAGTCTCTGCATTGCCTTCTTCCTTTGCTCCATTTTTGTCTCATCATTTCCTGTAGACAACAAGAATACTGGGTTAAAAATTTTAGATGGATGGGTGGCCCCATCTCTCTAACTTGAGCCATGTCTAGCTACTGGAGCTTGTCTCTTTAGGTTCTATCCCTCTGCTATTGAGTATTTCGGCTAATGTCATCTCCACTGGGTCTTAGGAGCCTCTTGCTTTCCTGACACCTGGGACTTTCTAGTGGTTCCCTAAGTCCCCCCCACCCCCGCCCCGGTCCCCATTACTACTTATTTCTATTCATTCTCCTGGCCCTCTGGAATTCTCTCCTGTTTTTTCCAATATCTGGTCCTGTCCCACCTCTTTTCCTTTCCCTCTCCTTTCCCACCTAGACCCCTCCCTCTTTCCCTCCTTCCCTCCTTCCCTCCTTCCCTCCTTCCCTCCTTCCCTCCTTTCCTCCCTCCCTTCCTTCTTCCCTCCCTCTCCCCCTTTCTCCCTCCCTCTCTCCCTCTGCCTCTTGTAATTATTTTGTTCTTCCTTCTAAGTGGATTTGAAGCATTCACACTTTAGACTTCCTTCTTGTTTAGCTTCATATGGTCTTTGAGTTTTATCATGAGTATTCTGAGATTTTGTTCTACTATCCACTTATCAGTGAGTACACATCATGTATGTCCTTTTCGGTCTGGATTACCTCACTCAGGATGATGTTTTCTAGTTTCATCCATTTTCCTACAAAGTTTGTGAAGTCATTGTTTTAAATAGCTGAATAATATTCCATTGTGTAAATATACCACATTCTCTGTATCCATTTCTCTGCTGAAGGACATCTGGGTTGTTTCTAGCTTCTCGCTATTATAAATAAGACTGCTATGAACATAGTGGAGCATGTGTCCTTGTTATATGTTGAAATATCTTTGGGTATGTACCCAGTAGTGGTATAGCTGGGTCTTCAGGTAAAGCTATTTCTAATTTTCTGAGGAACTGTCAGATTGATTTCCAGAGTGGTTGTGCCAGCTTGCAATCTCACCAACAATGGAGGAGTGTTCTTCTTTCTCCATATCCTCAGTGGCATCTGTTGTTGCCTGAGCTTTTAATCTTAGCCATTCTGGTTGATGTAAGGTAAGCTCTCAGGGTCATTTTGATTTACTTTTCTCTGATGACTGAGGAAGTTGAACATTTCTTGTATGTGTCTTGGCTATTTGAGATTCTTCAGTTGAGAATTCTTTGTTTAGATCTGTACCTCATTTTTTAATAGGATTATTTGGTTCTCTGGAGTCTACCTTCTTGAGTTCTTTGTATATGTTGGGTATTAGCCCTCTATTGGATGTAGGGTTGGTGAACTTCTGTCCTATTGACAGTGTTCTTTGCCTTAGAGAAGGTTTTAAGTTCCATGAGATCCTGTTTGTCAATTCTTGATCTTAGAGCTTGAGCTAATTTTGTTTGAGAAAGAACTTTTAAAAGCTGAGATTTTACCAAAAGATTTTTGTTTTAGAAAGAAAATGTCAATCTTATTTCAGAAAATAAGGTAAGAAAATAAAAATAATAGTATTAAAGGCCAAAGATCCATTCTGATAATTAGAAGAATTCTAAAAGCAAACACAAACAAAGACTTAAAAGCATTGGGAGAATTTAGTAAGAACACCTAGATTGGGTCTATACTTGAAGCATTTATCACAAGGCTCCTGGGGGAAGTTCTGCAGGGAGACACTGTTCTGTGAAACAGGACAAACTGAATGGGGCAGGAATGTGTTTAGAGTTCCAGATCCCTCTGTTGGATCTCTGCAGAGCCTTTCCAGGAGCCAATCAGAAGCATAAAAAGGAATGTTAGTTGCCTTTTCTATGCTGTGAGCGAACAGAGAGAACTTGCTGTGTGGATAAGGAATTCCAATCTCACTAGATATCTATTCTGATGGTTGTAGTGGGGTGGACTTTGAAACCCTCTGGGTTGCAGAAAGTGATTTTGTTCTGTTAAAAGCCACCTGTTAGTGGGATGATGAAAGTCAGTGGACTAAGAGAGCACTATTCTGGTGACATCAAGAATTACATAGTAAACATATGTAAATATGTCAAAGCTCTTAGGTAGAAAGCAAAAGCCCAAATGTTCTCTAAAATCTTATCAAACTCACCTTGTCACATTAAGACAATGTATAACAGAAGTAGCAAACTTTGTTTTGTGTTTTAACATGATGCTGATTGTTTACTGAGAATAACAGCTTAGTCTTCCCCTCCTTATTTCCTTCTGCTAGTAATCATTATAACAGATTTCTCAATGGGATGCATTAAATAATATTATAAATCTTATACATCTATTACAAATGATTTATTAGAATCTGAATTCATTTAATTAAACAATTAACTCATACATCCATAGACATTGTTGAAAGTAAATGGTGGAATGATCACAACACCCAAGTAAAAAAATACGTGTGCATATAATGTGTCCACATACTAGACATTGGGAGGAATGTCAATAATATAAAAAAGATAGGAAACCAATTACTCTGAGGTCATAATTAATAATGTAGTAAAATATCTCATAAATCTCACTTAGAGGCCATGTTATAGTGCTCAGGTTTTAGATCAAAAGAATATTGGGAGGGAACTTAAATATAACCAAGTTATCAAAACACCATGTCCATTTTCTCTAGAAGATTTGTTGCAATCACAGAAGAACTATAGAAGAAAAAGAAGTGATTGAGTAAAGGCACATCAGAAAATATCAGCACTTGAATATATAATTAGAAAATGTTTAATAAGGTAGCTATCAATGAAAAATATCACCTTTACTGCAATGCAGAGGATATTAATAACTGGAATATGGTTCTCAGAAGTACAATGAGAAGCCTATAGAGAGTCTAGCCACATAAAACAAAACCACTAAAAATAAAAATCATGTAGTGAGAAAATTTATTGAAAACTAATTAAAATATTATGAAGAATAAAATGAACTTACAATCTCAAAATAAGTGAATCAGCTTATAGACAAAATATACACTATATATATATATATATATATATATATATATATATACACACACACACACACAATATACAAAAGAAAGTACATGAAAATCAAATGAATAATATGTATTGAAAAACTGAGTGACAAGAGATTTGGTAGACAGTGCCTCCCTGTTACTGTATAGTGAGAGGTCAGTATGTGAAGAACTGGTTGTTTCAGAAACAGAAAAGAGAAGGACTTTAGTTTTGTACAGAGCAAGAGATTAGGGCTTATTTTCAGTCTGTTACTAGTTGCTATCCAGTTTTCTTTTTTTTTTTTTTTTTCTTTTTTTTTTTAAATTTTTTTATTGGATGTTTTATTTACATTTCATATGTTGTCGCCTTACCCCATCCCCCACCCACCCAGGAACCCCCAATCCCCTCACACCTCCTCCTTCTTCTTTGTGGATGTAACCTCTATCTACCCCCCCACTCCCACCTCCCCACCCTCAAAACTCCCACCCCCTGGGGCATCCAGTTTTCTAAGCAGAGTTTCTTGAGTATACTGGATCATTTCTAGGGTGTATTTTTGATCTTTGTCAAAATTCAAGTAGCTGTAGTCTTGTGATTCATACCCAAATTGCCTATTCCAATCCATTGTTCTGCATGTCTGTGTCTGTACACTATGCACTGGTTTTATTATCATTACTCAGTAATATAACTTGAAAGTGGGTATGGTAATAGCTGTAGTATTCTTTTTTTTTTTTTTTTTGGATTGTGTGGGTATTGTGAATAGACCCTTTTTTCAATGTACTTGTCACTGGTCTATAGGAAAGTTGCTGAGTTTTATATGTTAATTTTGTATCCTACCATGATTTAAAAATTCTGTATCAGCTGTTAGAGCTTTTTGTTGGAATCTTCTGCTGTCTCATATATAAAATCACACAACGAGGATTTATTTTACTTCTTTTTTTCTCTTTATCTCTTTAAATCCTTTTTCTTATTGCTCTATTTAAGATTTAAAGCACTATATTGGATAGGAAGGGATTTTGTGAATGTTCTTATGTCTTATTTTCCTCTGAGAGGATGTTGACCATTAATAGTCAAACTAATTATTGAGAAATGTGTATTAATTCGCACCATCTTGTTACTTTTGTGGAGCTTGTTTTCTTTGTCCTTCTTTGCTTAACCAGTGACCGAACACTAGTTACTGTCTCCTTTTGACTCTCGGATTCACTTACACTTTCTTAATATTGAAGCATTTTTCTTGTGTTCTCTGTATGACTGATTAGTGTTCATAAATTTATATAGTTTTATTTTATCACAACAAGCTTCTTTATTGTTCAGTTATGACAGGTTGCTTTGGTAGATACAGTGTTCTGTGCTCTTTCAGACCTTTGACAACGTCAAACCCTTATGACATTTAAAGTAGACATTGAAAACTCAGCTATCTTTTTATGTGAGCTTTCTTTCCTGGATTTTTTGTTCTGTTTACTTTGTTCTTTGCATTTAATGTTGTGACTATTGTAAGACACAAGAAATCGCTTTTCTGGCCTCAACTTTGCTTCTTCTGTGTGCTTCTTCCATGTGGGTGGGCATCACTTTCCCTAGATTTAGAATTTTTTTTGTCTATAATTTTATTGAAACTATTTTCTATACCGCTGACCTTGATTTCTCTTCTTCTCTTATGCTTATATTATTTGTAGGTTTTTTTCATTACATGGGTTCAGAAAGATCCATTCATTTTCAAAATTATTATTTTCTCTGAATGAATGATCCAAATCTTCTACTTTGAAGACAATGCCTAGTAGTCTATCTTAATATTTACTCATTTTGTTTGTTAGGGTTTCTACTGAGTTTTTACTATACTCAATGAATTTCTCATTTTGATTTGAGTGTTGCTTAGTATTTCTTTCTTTTTTGTGCTAGTTTTCTGTCTTTAAGTTTTTCTTTATTTAATCACCTGTTTGCTTATGTTTTTAGTGGTATTCATTCCAGTGTTTATTTATTCCTCTTCTGAATTCCTTGAACAGATTCATACTGTTATTTTAAAATCATAATCTTGAATGTTATTTAATTTGACCTCACCAGGCATCATTGATATGCATTTAATACTTTTCCAAGAAGATTCATTGTCTTGAGTTTTCATGATGCATGTATTTCTATGATGGAATTTGGGCATCTGGAATTAGATCACTGGATGTGTACTTTAGTGTTCAGATCTGCCCCTGCTTTGTTGAGTTGGCATTTGCATATCTATTTGCTGTTAACTGAGGTTGGTAGCTTTTGGTTCAACTGATTGATGATGGAAGATCAGTCTTGTGTCACTCACTGGTAGTTAGTGCATGAGGTAACACAGGTTGTCTTGATTCCACTATGATAAAATACAGTTTTTGATTTCAACAGCAGACAAGCTGAACTACAAGCAGGCTCTTGCTGTAGTTCCTCAGAAATTGAGGATACCATACTAAGGAGAAGTCGAGATGAATGCCATATGTGGGACACACAGACATTCAAGCAGATCCCCATATGATGGTGCTTGGATCTCAAAGGAAAGAAGAAGTGAGGACTACACATCCATGAGAAAGTGCTAAGCCTACCTTCTCAGTTGTAGGTGTTAGGATCTCAGAAGGAGGAGTGAGGTTGACATCACTGTTGAGAGAATAATAGACTCAGTACATGTCTTCAGATGGAAGGATAATACTCCCAGAAAATGGACAAGAGAGGACTACCTATGTGATAAACGGGCCCTTGGCAAAGGTCTTTTAATTGAAAAAAATAATTTATATTAGATGAAAACAACTGGTGATAATTTCATGTTAATTGAACATATCAAATGTTTTCATATCTTAGGAATGGAAATCAAGCACTACTATTTTAAACTTTGATGTTATATGGATATAAATATATCTAGGATACTCATGTAATTTAATCAAATATGTATTTCTATTCATTTTAGACTCAAATTATTTTATGAAATACACACTATATGTAGGAAAATGTAAAGTAGGTCAAGGCTAAGCTCATAGAATATAACATAATAAAAAGATATCATCTTTCAAAGATGATTTTTATACATCCTGGGCCACACTTTTAAATTTCCACAGAAACTGGGGACTCTCAGGCATGGAGGCTACTGACTGAGTTCTGGGCAATAAGTAACATGGAATTTGATTGGAAGCATCTGCATCAAATACTTGCTTCAGGTCTAGCATTGCCAGTTTGAACTTGCTAAGGCTTTCTATGACTTTTATTCACTTGCAGAGATTCATGAAAAGAACATTGTAAACACTGTTGCCTACTACCAAGGCTGGAAACACCATGGAAAATTAAATTATATAAGAATATTTGAATGTCACTAAGAACATAGATGAATTAATTATTTCTATTGAATGATATTACTCATCTCTTGATGTTGGTACAGTAAATCCAGTAGGATTAGCTTCACATAACTGGCAGGGGAAACAAATTCAGAGCATTTATTGATTTTGAGGAATAATAGGAGGAACTATTAGATATTTTGAAGCTGAAAGAATGATTTTCTTATTTTGGATGGATCTTTTTCTTTCTCATTTTAATGACAACTTTTGGAAAGAACAACATCAACAAATATCTATGCCATTTCATCTAGGTATATTGAAAACAGAAAATATCTCAACAGGTCATTTACCTATAAATTTATTTTTTATTTCAAATACATTGAGAATTCAGAAATAAGAAGTGAATATACATGAAGGAAGACATTCACATGTGGCATGAGCTACTCAATTGCAAATGATAAGTGTTATTCTGGGCACACAGCCTTCATTGCCATCTCTGGTTAATATCCACACTTTGTAAAGGGTTGATTTTTAGACTTGACTCTTTGTTACCAACTATGACAGTAATAGTATTTAATTTCTCTTCACAATTCTTACAGACATATTTCTGGGCCAACTGAGAAAGTCTTGTGAGACTGGAGGAGTTAATTAGGGTTGGCAAACTTTTCACCGAGGCATTGCAAATTAGTTGCTTCAACTATTTCATATTTCAAAGTAGGATCTAATTTTAATACAAAATTAAACTACAGGAACATTTTCAATGTCATTTGCAGGGCTGTGCACACTGCTGCTACCCAAGTCAGTGAAAGCAACCTGTTGTTAGTGGTCTTGAGGGAACCACTTCCATCAGATATGGTTTCTGCTTTTAACAATGATATTCATGTTACATATATGAAACAGGCATGAGCTATGTGAGTCTGGTGATATGGGTACAATTTACATTATATGATGCTCTGACCCCTCATGCCTTTATTTCCTTGAGTTGGAATAATTTAGAGCTCCTTATTTGCCACTGTCAGGTGGCAGGCCTCTTTAGCCAAGACCTTGGGACAACCTTGAGATGGCAGGAGTGACAGAAAGCAGTTACAACTGCAGGTGCTGCATGTGTTGTTTCTAAATGTCCCCTGGCCACTAAAAAAAATTAGAGTAGGTTTTGGAATTAAATGAAGGGTATTTCAAAGTTCAACTGGATTAATAAAAACAGAAGAGGATAAGATATTTTTTTCATTTTATTTATTTATTTATTAAAATCAAATTTTAATTTTTACTTATTCACACAGGGGTTATAAACACAAAAAGGCAGGACGTGGGGAAGAAGATGACACTGGAGTGTGGGTGTTCAGGGTGAGTACAGATATCTTTCAGAACAGGGTATCAGCTGGGTGAAGGTTCAGGGGACAGGTCACTATGACTCTGCCTATGATTCACTTGTCCTTATCTAATTTGGTACTATCTGCCAAGGCTACATATTTACAAGATCTATGACTACTCAGGCTGGTAAATTTCCATAAAAGCTGCCTGTTTACAGTATCTTATAGCCATCTGTTTCAGGTTTTTTCCACAGAGACCCAAGACTTTGTGTTAGCATGCTTGTATGACAGGCCTATTGCTGATTTTAGGCCTATGGCTGCTTTTATGCCTTCAGTGTATAAGCAGGGGTGCCCTTGACATCTCCTTCCTTCTCTAAGTATAGAAGGGCTGTGGCGATTCTAATCTTGCAAAGGCAGGGATAGAGGTGGGCGGTGGTGTCACATGCCTTTAATCCCAGCACTTGGGAGGCAGAGGCAGAGGCAGGCGGATTTCTGAGTTCGAGGTCAGCCTGGTCTACAGAGTGAGTTCCAGGACAGCCAGGGCTACACAGAGAAACCCTGTCTTGACCCCCACCCAAAAAAAAGAAATCCAAAAACAAAATAGAGAGGATAAGTCATTTTAAAAGCATTAAGGAGAGTTACAAGCTAACAGATAAGATTTTAAAATGTGTAATAGAACTAAAATAATTAAATAATGAAAATAGAAATAAACAGAATATTTATTTAATAGAGTACGACTTTGGAAAATAGTTCTAGACATAAATGCAATTAAATAAATTAGTGTGTAACCTCTGTGATGATGTTGCAATAGAATAATCAGCTGGTAAAGTATGACATTATTTAATAAAACCCAATACACAAATACTAGTAACATTGTTAAAAAATGGAAATATTTATGATTGGAGATTTGTGTCAATATTAGCGAGTCAATATTTTTTACTTAGAAAAAAATCACCAAGGGAAAATATATTGAAGTTGTTTGTTTGTGTGTGTGCGTGTGTATATGTATGTGTGTGTGTGTGTGTATGTTTGTATGCATGCACACATATGCAGATGTATATAAATATGATTATAACAAAATTTTCATAAATAAAGTTCAAAACCTGAATATAATAGGTAGAAGTAATTAAGAATGCATGGCAACTACTATGTTCTTTAGCTATAATAGCCAATCTTTCTTCTGGTCATTCAGTGTAATACAACATAAAACAAAAGGCCCATGGCAATCCATTACCCAAATGTGAAATGAGAGCATTTAGTTAATGTGTACATGGGATCTGAGAAATATAATTTGAAATCCAATTAGATCTCATCTGTTTCAAACTGACACTGGTTAAAATAAGCAATATCATAGATGACGTGAGAGAAAAGCATATGAATCTCTAGTGAGAGTATAGGTTGGAATCAATTGTATGAAGGGATAATTTAATAAAACTCATTCCCTTTAGCTTAGTGATTACAATATTGTTTATTTACATGAATAAATCTCAAGATACTGAGATTTTATAAGAGTTAACTAGTGCCTAAAAGAAAAACAGACTGATATTTTATTTTTTATTGCTTAAATCAAAATATCAAATAGGTACATAAAAATATAATAGTTAACAAAATAAAACTTGTATTTACATTATGTATATGTAAGTTATATATAACTGAAATAATAAAACACAAATCAGTAAAAATGATTACATATTCTGGAACCCTTTCTATAACTTATTTTATTCATTGTTTTTAGAGAAGAATATTTAAGAATTAAAATTCATCTGTCTTTGAAAGTGTTTCCGTGGCTGAGGTATTTTACTTAGTCTTCATCTTTGTTTTCCTGTTTTGTTCTATTATATACATGTTCACTAGATTTTTTGGCCTACAGCAGATGTAAGAATTTGAAGTGCATAAATCAAGGACTTGGGTCATTTATATTTTACATTATGCTATTAAAAGTCCTCCCCACTGCTTTTTGATTAGGGAGTTTCTCAAGATTTTAGATACTGAGAAAGCAGTGTAGGAAAAAGGGTCACATTACTTGGTATAACAAAACATTATCCAATTATCTGGCCACCAAGAACCCATGATTGGATAGGTCATCGTGCCGAGGGGAGAACCTATTATCATCACTCTGCTAAATGGACATAGTGTTAAGCTGTGCCCTTAGTTCATATCTTTATATGCATAAATTAGTTTAGCTCTTGGTCCTCATCACAGAAGCTTCTTTGTGTGGTAAGAGGTGAGTAATAACGAGGCCCACATCTGGTCGATGAGAAGAGAATGAGCAGAGCTCTACATAGATATCCGTATCACAGCTTCCTCCAAAAGGTGCTGATATGATCTTGGAAGTGGGTTAGGAACATTTTAGGAGTCAGAAGTGGTGTAGGACTGGTATGAAATACTCGTTTCTGGATATGGCAGGGTTGTTGATTTAACCCTTCCCTCACTTAGTTAGATATGAGCTCCCAGTAGCTGTGACTATGTGCACAAGCCCTGTCAAGATCAGAGCAGTCAAAATCATAGCATGGATAGAGAATGGGCTCATGAAGCACTAACTTTGGAGGATATCAAAAATAAGGAGTGGGGGAGGCTTAGATTTACAAAAAGCATTAGAAACATATAAAAATTTCTCAAACAATAAATCTAAAAATAAATACAGCAAAGTCATGATCATAAAAAAGCAAATAGTAAATTTGTCAACTGGGTTTTAATTCAAACAAACATCACTAACACACTGTATTTCATCAAGTTAAGTCTTCAGCATGGATACTGATCTCCTGGGTTCATATTAAATTGCTTTCCCATTGCTCTATGGTACTGAGGTTGCAAGTTTGGTAAAAGCTTTTATTAAAGCTGTAATGCTAGAACTTGGAATGATGGCTTACAAAAACAAGATGAATAGTTTCTTGAAATAAATTTAAGAGTTAAACAAATATGGATGTTGAAAAGATGGCTCAGTGGTTAAGATCACTGGTTGCTCTCCCAGAGGACTAGGGTTTGACAACCAGGACACACATGGTGGTTCACAACCATCTATAACTCCAGTTCCAAGGGATCTACTGCTCTTTTCTAGCCTGCATCTGTTACACAGACATACTTGAAGACCAGACAAATAAATTAAAAAATATTTAAATTATATATATAATATGTAATATATATGGCTATAATTATATACAATTAATATTTTACATATGTAAATGAAAATGGAAATATATATGAATGACAATAACACTCATTTCAACATCTATTTGATATGGCCAATGCTGCTCATTCTGAATGTCCTTGCCACAACTGCTTTTGTTAAGTGTATGGTAGTATAATAGATTTTTCTGGGCTAAGGCTTGGTAATTCCATTCATTCATATATTTGGAAATATTTCATAAGCATTTACTACCATCCAACAACTATTCAAGTTGCTTAGAGGGTGAGAATGTTAACAAGAATTAAGAAGACCTACCTTTGTGGAGCTATAATCACACTGTCCTACTTTTCAATGATTTGTAAACAAAGGAAAATAAGACATTTCTTATGAAAAAATGCCAGCCACATTTAGAAAGCAAGTGTAGAACTTCAGCTAGGAATTTGTTAGCTATATGGGCATAGTCAGGGCTAAGTGTTAAAAGGATCATCTGAAGGACCTGCTAGATTTGACAAAACAGCAGGGTCTGAGTTGGTCTCTCCATCTTTCTGAGTGCTTGTGATGATGTTGTATGGCCAAGGCCCAATACTAGCAGGACCTACCAGTGTATAAGCATGATCCAGATGTTCACTGATAATTCAGACGTCTAGCATAAGATATAGCTGAAACACCTATTCTATTACGTCTTTGCCTATTATATAACACTTGTTTGAACAACCTGGATATGTTAGTATATGATTTGATTTTATCCATCAATAGAAAGAAGATAGATTCTGAGGTACTTGAATTGTGGCTTGTTCTTATATCTTCTCATTAGGAGGGAAAATAACAATTTAAAGCACGTACAGACTTTATCTCTTGAACTTCAAATACCCAGGAACTATGCTGCAGAAAAAGGAACAAAAGTATGTAGCTACCACTCTTTTGCATGAAGGAATTAGCGCTCTTACTAAGATCTTTTTAAATACAAATGGAACTGCTATAAATCTTTACTTTATAGGAATACAGTATGTCTTTATAATGACTGCAAAATAAAATGCTTAGAACACAGCTTACTAGCTGCATTCTCTGTGTGACATGAGAGGGAACAAAACTCAAGTGAACAGTCTACTAAAATTTTGAGCCCCAAATACAATATATATATAAATTAATAACAAACAAAATAATAAATTGGTTAAAGAAAACTAAAGAATAGCACATTTCTGTCTCAGTATTTCTGTCTGTGTTTCTTATTCAACTATTAACACCCACACTATAAATAACATATATACTAAAAATATAACAAGGATATACTAAATATTGGTTATTCGTGTCCTGCCAGATACTTACTAAATGCATATAAACACAAGTGCAAGATATAACTCCATTCTTCAGATTTCACATTGCAGATGTGGCCCTGTGCTTTTTTCCCTCTGTGTCATTTAACCACTGACCTTACAGCTTACATATTGAAGTGCTTGTCTTTTCAGTTTCCACTAACATTTAGATCACATGTATCACAAGTGTCTTTGTTCTCAGACATACTAGAACCTAAAGTACTGATACAGTAGGAGCTCAATCAATATTCATGAATTGTGTGATGGAATTATAAAATAAATTTTTCTATTTTGTGTGGATCATGTTGTAGAGTATTAGGAAATCATACTGTAATAGGAAATATTTTTTGATGAGAAAACCTTTGAAAAGAGCAGAATGTACTGAGGGCTAATCTCAGTATTGATACTGGAAAGAAATAGAACAACATAAGCAGAACAGTCATCATTTGCTGCACAATCATTTTGCTTTATTTTTCTCCTTTGTGTATTTTCTCCCTGAAATGATCCTGTGAAATAAATGGAAAAAGTAATAGGTGAATTATTTATAGGAAAGTTATTCTTTTGGTGGCTAAAGGAGTTTAGGGATGCACATGTGCCTAACAAAAGCAGTGGAGCTCTATTTTCTAAGAGAAAGTGCCAATCAAGAGAGTTTGACCTAATTACTGTGAGTCGTTGGCACTGAAACTCCATCAGTGACGGTGCATGATCTGACTTCATCATAATCAATTGTGTGATAATGAACTAAAGAGGGTTGAATAGAAGGTTTTGGAGTTATGTTGAAAACACACACGCACACACACACACACACACACACACAAATAAAGAAAAGTAGTAAAGAAACTTGTTTTCTAATGTTTCTTTAAAAAGGCTATTAAAATAGTATTTTGGGTTGTGGAAATATAAACAAGCTTGAAGTCAGAATTTAGTTAGTTTCTTTAAAGAAAGAATTATCTCAACTGATGAATCAATTATAGTTTATTTGGCATTGTTCAGCTGAGGTCAAAGTTTATTCCATAGTAGTTAGGAATAATGCAATACCATGATCAAGTGTCATGAATTAGATTCTGTTACAAATCACTTGATAATTATTTTCATCCTGTTTTTCCATTGCTATTACAGATTTTATATATATATATATATATATATGCGTGTGTGTATGTGTATATATGTAGGTTAATACACACATGCATATAATTAATAAATTTGTTTATAATTATTCATAATACTTTAATAAATACAATTCCTTTCTTTTTTTAGAATGCAATCTTACTTGTAATTGTTTTCTTTTAAATACATTCCTAGGTCAACAGGCATTTAATAATGACAGCGATTTCTCTACCATCTTTCTACTACTTATTCCTATTATCCTCCTCATGTCTATTAAAGATAACCTTCTCAATTGCTTCCTCAAATTTATTCAATATTTGTATAACATCATTGTAAAAATCAATTTACTTTTAATAAGTCAACAATTGCTTCCCTTATTATAATAAAAAAAGAGAATTAGAAAAGATAAAGGCTTTGGATTATGAGAGCGTTGTCTAGTCACCTTTGCGCATTCCTAGCTGACTGAGTTAGGAAATGTACCTCTGTGTCTGCCAAAGCCACAGACCAGTATAAATGTCACTATACTTTCACACAGTTTCAATTTTCCTCATAAAGATTCCATGATTTGATTGGCACTTAGGACTGATTTTCCAGGAGTGATAAAGAGTTTAATAACTTAACTCAGGAGAAAAGACATGGACAATGGTGGACAAGATCATATCAAATTAGTGCCTGAATCTTGCTGGAATACCTCTCATATTAAGTCTAAAAAGAAGAAACCATGCATTTCAAATGATTTATTCTCAGATGTTCATTTGGGGTACAAAGATAAGTTTTTGTCATGTATTTTATTTTCAACTATTTAGACTTGTCTACTATAGCAGAGTCAATAAAGAAAAGTTTATTTTTCTAATATGAAAGCATTTTGACATAGACATTCATTCATTTTACAATGTTGTACTAAACAACCTGAAGTTGTTATTTCCCCATATTATGACTCATTTCTGTAACAACCTCCATATAATCACAATATACTTTCTACAAACTGTAAAATTTGTATTTTTATGCTTATACTCACAACATACTACCTATAAAATATAAAATTTACATTAAAAACAAGTGTGAAGGTAGTTAGAATAATAAAATACTTAGAACTGCATATATTCTATAACAAATACATCTATCTATCATCTATCTATCTATCTATCTATCTATCATCAATCTATCTATAATCTATATTTAAAGAACCTTCTTTTAAAACTTTACTTATTTATTTGCATTCCAGTTGTTGCCCTCTCCCCCTCCAAGGTCTGCCCTCCCACAGCTCCTCATTTGGTTCTTCCTCCTTGCCCTTGAGAGGGTGCTCCCCCTCACCAAACCTCCCCCTTATTGAGACCTAAAGTTTCTCAAATATTAAGCACATCTTCTCTCACTGAGTCAAGACCAAGCAGACCTCTACGATATATATGCCATAGGCCTTCAGACTGGTCTGTGTATACTATTGGTTGATGGCTCAGTTTCTGGGAGCTCCCTGGGGTCTGGATTAGTTGATACTGCTGATCTTCCTATGGAGTCACTCTCCCCTTTAGCTTCTTCATTTCTTCCCTTTATTCAACAATAGCAGTCCCTGACTTCAGTTGAATGGTTGGTGTAAGTATCTGCACCTGTCTCAGTAAAAAACTGATAAGGCTTATCAGAGGACAGCCATGCCAGGTTCCTGTTTGTAAGCACAGCCTAGCATCAGTAATAGTTTCAGACCTTGTCTCCTCCCACTCCCCATGACATGAAAGGGTGGTAGAGCTGCAGGAAGAGAGGTCCCATGTCAGCTGGGCTCTGTGGATGTCCCAGCTGGTATGGGTATTGAGTGTCTTTGGCTACTGAGGCCCACTTGGGACTCAAAAAGTGCCTGGGCAGGTATTGGGTCACTGATCTGGCCTGGGTTGGGAAGTAGACCATAAGCTTAAAAACCCTTCGTAATATATACATAATTTTTTGTGGACTTTTAAAAACTTGAAAATAGATTTTTCTCTCATATGGTCCATCCCTCCTTCAGTTTCGCTCCCTCCACTCTTCGTAGCACACTTGCTATCTTAGCTCACCCCCAGATCTATTCCCTCTCCATTTCCTTTTCAGAATAGAGCCAGTGTCTAAGAGACAGCAGTCAATGGGCAACATGAGATCCTGAAAGATAAAGCAAAAGCCCTCATAATGGGCTGAACAAAACAATATTAGGAAAAGAATCTCATGATCAACCAAAAGGTTCAGGGGCACACCAGTACCACTATAAGGTGTCCAACAAAAACACTAAGCTATCAATCATAACATATACAGAAAAGAACCTAATGAAGACCCATGAAGGCCCTGTTTGCATCTCTGTAAACCCATGTAAGCTCTGCTTAGTTGACTTAGTAGGTATATTGTCCTGGTGTTCTTTATCCTCTGTTATTGCTAGTCTTTCCTCCCTTTTTCCAAGGAGTTCCTCTGTCTCCTAGAGGAAGGTCCCAATCAAAGGCCTCCAATTTATACTCTCTCTCTCTCTCTCTCTCTCTCTCTCTCTCTCTCCTTCCCCCCTCTCTCCCCTTCCCCTCTCTCCCCTCCTTCCTCTCCCTCCCTTCTCCCCTCTCCCTCCCTCCCTCTCCTTCCTCCTCTCCCCATCCCTTTCCCTCCTCCCCTCCCCTTCCTCGCTCTCCCTCCCTCCCCCTCCCTCTCCCTCCTTCCTCCCCTCCCTTTCTCTCCTCCTGTCCCTCCCTCTCTCCCTCCCTCCCTCCCTCCATCAGCTCCCTCCCTCCATCACCTCCCTCCCTCCTTCACCTCCCTCCCTTCCTCTCTCCCTCTCTCCCTTCCTCCCTTCCTCTCTCCCTCCCTCCCTTCCTTTCTCTCTTTCTGCAAAATATCTGTCTATGGGTCTCTTCTCCTGTTGTCATCTGCTATGGGAGGAAGCCTAACTGATGATGACTGGACAAGTAATTGATCTATAAGAATATAATTAGGAATCATTTCTTTGGGATAGTCTTCAGTACCTGGCCATCCAGACTGTGTAGATCATGAGCTGCCTTTCAAGGAGTGAGCCACAGGTTAAACATTAATTGGACATTTCCAAATCCTCTATACTACCATTTCTCCAGCTCATCTTGCAGGTGGAACAGATTGTATGTCAAGGGTATTGTTTGTTGGGTTGGTGTCCAGGTTTTCTTACCGTAGCCTGTGGAGTACCTCTCGTACCAAAGAGAGTAAAATGTAGAAGTGAAAGCTCTTAGCCTCCACCAGCTCCACCTCTCTGTACTCAATGAGCTGAATGGAAGTTGCCCTTGGGTGATTGGGCCTTATTTTCAGTTTTCAGAGGGTAACCCTCTGTCCTTTTATCAGCCTGGGTTGTTTAGAGATCTACTTGGAACTTCCAAAGCCAGCAACTCAACCAAAGTGACCTTTTCATGTTCCCTATTTCATATTCCCTATTTCTACAAATCAAATCTTGGAAGCAAAACATAAATTCCAGGAAGTTTCCAGTGCACTAAGTTTCCACACTGCCATTCAAATGCTCCAAGCATTCCACTTGTCTCTCTTTATACTCTTCCACCATCCCTCCTCACCCGATTCCTTCCACTTCCATCATTACCCGCTCCTAGCTAACGGTTAGAAATTGTCCTACTTCTGCTTCCTAGGGAGATCCATGCTTTTCTCTATAGTCCTCAGCTTTACTTAATGTCTCTGGGTTAAGTGAATTAATTATAAATTATTTCCAATTACTTATAAATGAATTATAGCATTTCTTAGCAGCTACTATCCACTTATAACTAAATACATATATATTTGAATTTCTGAGTCTAGGTTACCTCACTTGGATTGATTTTTTTTTTGTTTGTTTGTTTTGGTGAATCCATTTGCCTGGAAATTTTATGATGTCATTTTTTAAAATCCCTGAATAATACTCCATTGTGCAAATGCATCATATTTTCTTTACTCATTCTTCAGTTGAAGGACATCTAGGTTGTTTTCAGTTTCTGAATATTATGAATAAAGCCACTATGAACATAGTTGAGCAAACATTCTTGTGGTAGATGGAGTATCTTTTGGGTAGATACTCAAGAGTTCTATAAGTGGGTTTTGAGATGTTTATATTCTCATTATTCAGAGGAACCACCATGTTGATTCCCACAGTAGCTGTACAAGTTAGCACTGCCAATTGCAATGGAGACGTGTTCCCTTTGCTCCACATTTTTGTCAACATTAGCTGTCCATTGTGTTGTTAATTTTAGCCATTCTGACAGGTGTAATATGGAATTTGAATTGTCTTTATTTGTATTTCTCTAATAGCTAAGGATGTTGAACATTTCCTTAATTGTTTTTCAGCCTTTGTTGAATCTCTGTTTAGATACCCACTCCATTTTAATTGGATTATTTGGTTTGTTGCTATAGTTTTTTGAGTTCTTTATATTTTGAATATTTGACTTTTATCTGATGTGGAGTTGGTAAAAATCTTTTCCCATTCTGTAGGCTTCCATTTTGTTCTACTGATGGTCTCCTTTGCCTTATGGAAGCTTTGCATTTTCATGAGGTCCCATTTATCCACTGTTGATCTTAGTGCCTGTGGCAATGGTGCTTTGTTCAGGAAGTTGTCTCCTGTGCCAATGTATTCAAATCACTTCCCGACCTTGTCTTCTATAAGGTTTAATGTTTCTAGTTTTATGTTGAGGTCCTTTGATCAACTTGGGCTTGAGTTTTGAGCAGGGTAATAAATATGAATCAATTTGCATTCCTCTACATGCAGGTATCTTGTTTGACCAGCAAAATATTTTAAACATGCTTTCTTTTTTTCACCGTATAATTCTGGTTTCTTTATAAAAAATTCAGATATATATATATATATATATATATGAGTTTGAATTTATGTCTAAGTCTTCGGTTTAACTCCATTGCTCAAGCTGTCTATATTTGTGGCAATGTTATGTAGTTTTATTTTTATAGCTCTGTAGTACAACTTGAAATCAGGAATGGTGATACATCCAGCAGTTCTTTTATTTTTCAGGATTGTTTTAGCTATCCTGGTGCTTCTTTAGTTGTTTTATTTTTTTACCATATGAAGTGTCAAGTTGACATTTCAATGTCTATGAATAATTGTGGCTGCATTTTTATGGAACTTGCACGAAATCTGTAGGTTGCTTTTAGTAGGATGATCATTTTTACTACATTGGTCGTACTGATCCTTGAACATTGCAGATCTTTCCATCTTCTGATTTTTTTCAATTTCTTTCTTCAAAGACCTGAAAGGTTTTTTGTTGTTCTTTGCAAGCTATTTTTATTTTATGTGCTGTATATTACTTGGAAAAGTCATTTACCTCATTCATTTCATAATCCCCTCTCTGCTTTCTTAGATTGGGGCCTTGTACATTCTAGGCAGGGTCTCTACTACTTAACTACAACTCTGACCCTTAGTTTTCACACTCACACCTTCCAACTCCATCCTGCACCTTCATCTCTCCAGTTTGTGCATGCCTCATGCTCCCTATGTAGCTGAGGTAAGGCCTGAAGTTTTTAACATACAGGTATTTCACTTGCTTGGTTAAAGTTATCTCAAGATATTTTATATTATTTGAAAGTAGCCCGAGTAGTCATAGACCTTGTAAATAGGTAGCCTTGACAGACAATACCAACTTAGATAAGGACAAGTGAGTCATAGGCAGAGTCATAGTGACCTGTCCCCTGAACCTTCATCCAGCTGATACCTGGTTCTGAAAGATATCTGTATTCCCTCTGAACACCCACAATCCAGTGTCATCCCCTTCCCCACATCTTGCTTTTCTGTGTTTATAACCCCTGTGAATGAATTACAATTTGTGAAAAAATAAATAAATTATTTAAAAAAAAAGAAAAAGAAAGTGTTGACCAGCTGGAAGAGTTCCCTAGTAGATAAATTTTTATGGTCATTTATGTATACTATCATATAATCTACAAATAATGATACTCATATGTCTTCATATGTCTTTACAATTTCTATCCCCTGAATATCCTTTAGTTATCTTATTGTTCCAGCCAAATCTTCAAATACTGTACTGAATAGATATGGAGAGGGTAGACAGGCTTGTCTTGTTCCTGATTTTAGTGCAATTGCTTTGAGTTACTCTCCATTTATTTGACTATACGCTGGCTATAATTTGCCTTTATTATATTTACATAATGTCTTTTATATCCCTAATCTCTCCAGTACTTTTATATCATGAAGGAATCTTAGATTTTGTCACAGGCTTTTTTTATCATCTAATAAGTATACATTTCTAAATAACACTTTTTTATTTTGTACTTTCTTCATGGGGACTTTGAGAGTGATAAGGTGTACTACGCAATAAATTTGTACAGAAACAATGTTTCATTAATTCATTAATCCTCATTATTCTAAAATTTATCCCTTATGTACAGTACAATTAAAATTTTTAAGTATGAAACATGGATACTATAAACTATTTAATTCCCAAGGGGAAGAATGAGTCATAATTTGGCAAAATCACATGATATCTTTTATGTGGTTCAACTTCAATTTTAAAAAGAAGTTTAGCTTCTGTACCCATCAGCCAAGGCAGAGCTAACTTATAGTACATTTGTGTGTGTGTGTGTGTGTGTGAATGTGTGTGTGTGTGTGTGTGTAGAGTTCTAAAAACCAGATTCTGAAAGAGCTTGTTTCAACACAAAGATTGTATGAACACAGTATAAACTTTGTTACAAAGGGATAAGCTACAACTCTGATTGAATTAGTTGTATATGAAATAGAACTGTATAAACCTGTTTAATGTTAGATTGTATTTCATTGCCGGAAAAGCCTTTCTCACAAGGCAAAATTATTGAAATAGTCTCCACATGATAGAGACCACATATTGACAATTAAAATATGGTCAAGAAATATAAGCCTGCAAGGGTCATAAACCCCTTTCTTACGTCATCTGTGGACCGAGTTTTTTCCCAATGATGCTCATATGTAGAATCTAGACGTTATCAATGGAGAGGACTTTCAGTATGCTGTTGGAAGATGTTACAAAAGTGTTCATCAGACAGATATCCAACTGGGAATACAAGGTCAGAGTTATCCTGGGCACACAAACTCCCTGTGACCTTGTTCTCTAGTAATGTAAAAAAGAGCTGCATCTCCTATGAAAATGCCTGGCAGTAACAGAAGAGAGATTTTTCTGGAAATATGCCTCAAGATAGGGGCTTACAAAGGAAAATCACTAATATCTTTTCCAGAGACTTAATGTGACCCAAATGAGCTGATCTGGAGTAATACTGAAGTTGCTGGTACAGAGACCAAATTAAGAGAGAAATAAAATGATTCTGCCCTCTAAAACATTTGTGTGTGTGTGTGTGTGTGTGTGTGTGTGTATGTGTGTGTAGACCACTATGGGTGGTCTATAAGTGGTCTATGTGGGTGGTACATCTAAATGTATTATTTATGCTACTTTTCTCTTAAAAGAATAGAATTTCAGCATTAACACTGGACATGAAGACACCAACTACAAAATCACTGGGGATAGAAAAGAATACAAGGTTTGTGTTCATCTGGACTTCCAGAGTTTTCCAACCCAGGGAAGATAACTGGATTTATACATTTTTTATTATTATCATGAGGAAGAGAGTTAGCCACAGATAATAACAGCTAAAATGTTATCCATCATGTTTTTCTGTAAAGATGCAGAACAGGGCACCTAAAACAGCATTTCAGAGAAAGTTGTTATCCATTGACTTAATGACATGGAGCCCAATTTCTCAACTTGGATCACAGACCCAAATATGTTTATGTGCCTGAATGTGGATTTAGATATACATTTCTAAATATAAATAAAGTACTTGCATCTTTCATGGGTGACCATTGGCACGGGACAAACAATGAAGTCTTCCCCTAGGTAGAGCCTCTTCTGCTCACAGCTTTCTTCCGTTGCTTATAGTTTTTGTGTAGAGTTGAAGTGTCCTGGGATTTTCTGCATCTACTTTGGCATGTCCATTGGTGACATTCTTGTTTAGATCATGCTTGGTCAGTCTGGTTGGTAAGGCCTTATGTCCATATCTTCTGAAATTCCTAGGAAACACGATCTCACAACAGACTCTCTTTTTCTCTGACTCTAAAATCTTTCTGGAACCTCACTTTTCTACAATGCTCCCAACCCTTAAGTGTCAAGAGTGTTTTGTAGATGCATCCACTTGTGCTGGGCTCCATAACTGCATGTTGATTGGTTATAGTTTTCCTGTATTTTTCTCTGTCTATTTCAAAGAGAAGATTCTTTGAAGTGTGAAGACTATACTTCTTTGTAGGTATAAGAACAAATGGTTATAGATTGTTCTTATGGATTATTTTGGTTCAGAGAGGAGTGGTTACAGATGCTTCCCCAATAATCTTGACTTCAATAGCACCAAGTAGTCAACTAGGTTTCTATTGTCAGGCATAGTATTCCTTTTGTTGGTCTGGTCTTAGATCACATTAGAGAACTGTTGGTTGCTGCTACTACTGTACCCTTAGTGTTATTGTGCTGTCATTGATGTGATTCATAAAAGTCATGGCTGGGTAGGACTGTTAGCTACCCTCTTCTTTTGGAAGCTTGCACAGTACTTTTTGTTATCATGAGAGCTATTTTTCAGGGAAGAGGCAGCTAGGTCAGTTTCAGCTCTGTAGTCTGTGCCTTGTTACTGAAGTTCATGGTTTCTTCTTCAAAAAGAACTTACCTTGTACCTCTGGGAAACAACCCTGTACCACAGGCAACAACAGTACGGTGTATGCTTTGGATGAACCTAGCCAACTATTCAATAGAAGGCCTCTCATGTTTTTTATCAGGGTTTTTGATAAGTAGTCTTTGGCTCTGGGAGATAGTACTATCAGCCCAGATGAGGAAAGATTATTAAAAATAATGTGTATATATTAGTACACAGAATTGTTTATGTCCCTTTTGGGAAAACAGTTCAGTGTGGCATTTTAAGACCTTATTATTATTATTTTCCCTCCTATTAAATATATCCTCTTCAACCCTCCCCAAAGAGGACCCCATTTTGCCTATCAGATCAATTGCACCTCTTTGCCCTCTTTTCTTCTCCTCTATTTTCTTCATCCCCCATTTCCCTAAATAGATTACCCTGGTATTTCTTTTACTTTTGCCCCCCCCAACTCCCCTACCCTGGCAATGGTTATGATTTACTTTATTGTTTTCTGAGGTATTCCCAAGTCATGTACTCATGTGTTAAGATTTGGAGCCAGGAGTCTCCAAAGAACATGCAGCATTGTCTTTCATAGGTCTAGGTTACCTCACTCAATATGGTCAGTTTTAGTTTTATCCATTTACCTGCAAAGTTCATGATTTCTTATATATATATATATTTGAGTCAAGATTCCATAATGTACATGTACTATATTTTCATATTCCTATTCCTTGGTTTAAGACCATTTAGTTCCCCCCTACACATTTTCTAGTTATTTTGAATAGAACAGCAATGAACATGGCTCCAAGTATCTCTGGAGTAGGATATTGAGTCTTGGATATTTTCTGAGGAGTGATATTATTGGGTCATATGGTAGATTTGTTTTTAGCCTTTGAGAATTTGCCTTGTTCATTTCTGTAGTGATTTTACCAGTTGTCAAAACAACCAATAATGAATGGGGGTTTCTTTTTCTTAACATCCCAAAATTTGTTGATGATGGTTGTTCAGTTGATATTTGCCATAGAATGCTTCATTTTAAAATTTTTGTTTGACTTGTTGACCAGTTTCATAAAAAGTTAAAAAAAAAAGTTAACTGAAATTTGGCTCAGACTTGGAAAGAATTTTTTACTTAAAAAATAACCATAAATATACTTCTACTGTTTTGTGAATATGTATGTGTATTATATGCTTACGGAGACCAGAAAAGAGCATAGTATCCTTTGAAACTGAAGCTATAGATGGTTGTAGGCCATCATGTGGGTGCTGAAAAATGAATCCTGTCCTCTGCAAAAGCAGCAAATGCTTTAACAACTAACAATCTCTCAACAAACTCTTTAGCCCCAATTTTGGCATTTTGAAAAACATAGTCATTCAAAAGAATACTCTCAGCATCGATAATTATAAAATCAAAATGTTAGACAACTCCAAAAAGTGTTGAAGATGCTTAGGCAATAGTGAATTTGAGCATACCCATATCCTTAAAATGTACTTTGGTTTTTCCAAATGAAAAATTAGTTATTTACTAATGAATTGTTTTAGAAGAGGTGTCCATATGTGGTGCAATTGATCACGCATTTGACTTCTAAAATAATTTTCCTTGTGATTGATTATCAATAAATGTTTTATGTATCTACATATGGGATTATATAAAATTTCATGGGAGAAAATAGATAGTGAAAGGAAAAAGTTAAAAAATCACATGCATAAAACAGTAACTCTTAACCTTTCTAGTTTTCAATACACTTATTTTTTCAGTATTTATTTATTTGTCTGTTTATTTTATGAGTGTTTGTATATGTGTTCACATGTGGAAAACATGAGAAGATCAGAGGAACACTTGCAGAAGGAGGTTCCTATTTCATTATGTAGGCCCTGGGGATTAGATTCAGGTACTCAGGCTTGGCAGCAAACACCTTTACTCACTGAGCCATAGGAATAACAAGGCTCTCATAGTCAAATGAACAGGAGAGGTACTTAGAAAGCTTACAATTCCATTTCCTGTGCATCATCTCTAGAGTTTTGATTCAACTGATTTTCAGAGTAGGCTACATTTCAATTTCTGTAAATCTCCCAGGGCTTTGAGAACCTTAGCCACAGAGTCACATACTTGTTTAACAAAGATTGCTGGTCTGGAAAACAGTCTCTGATTCACAGTTCCTGCTCTGGGTAGTGTCAGAGTATTTGAACAATGTTCAGGTAAGTTTTAACATGCTGAGTTAAGGTTCACACTGTAGAAATGTCAACTAGTGTATGATGCTATGAATGGCCAGTTACCACCATATCAGAGAGAAATAATGCCCAACTCCACAATGACAGTTTGTCTGAGTTCATTGAGAAAATCAAGAAGAGAAATCTTCACTCTGGTATTTTAGGTAAAACTGGGGCTTTTCTTGACAAAAGATTCTACCTAGCATCAGTGATGTTGTCAGGATAGAGCTTGTCTATTATTTATATGGAATGACTCAGAGTTTAGTGTTGCCATGTAGGGAAACATAGCCCGGACCCTTCATCTCTCTGAAATATAAGCTGTTGTCTTGACATATATGTTAATAGAGATGAGATTCTGCTGATCTTGATGTCCCCAAAGCTTGGATGTGACCACATGACAACTGAAGTCCTGGAAGAGTAACTGAGATTCAGTCCCCAGTGGAACAGACCTAGGAAACAAATAACAGCAGAGTTTAACATTAATTATTAATTAATCCCTTAATTGAAACCTGCACAGCATTGCTACCCACCCAAATGGTTTATGTTCTCAAATGAAACACACAGACACAGACACAGACACACACACACACAACACACACACACACACACACACAGCTTTTATTTTATAATATGCCTTAAACTGCACAATAGCTTGGTCACTGCCTAACCTCCATGCAGTTAATACTGAATTATCACTAATTCTATGTTCTATCTTGGCTGCTCTGGATGCAGTTGGGCAATCCTCTGGGCAACACCCTCCCAGCTCCTTCACATGGTGCCTACATAATTAGCATCCAGAATACAATCAGCTACAGGAAAGAGAAAAGAGAAGGGGGGTGGGTGGAGCGAGGGAGGGAGGAGAGGGAGGGAGTGGAGGAGGAGAAGAAAGGGGAAAGGGAGAGGGAGAGGGGGAGAGTGTAAGGGAGAGAGGGATTAGGAGAGAGAGAATGGGAGTGAGAGAGAGAGAGAGGTGTTAATTATAACTATGCAGGTCACACACAAGGAATTCAGCACAGGAAATGGGGTACCAACAGTAGGATACTGGAGTGCACCTGTAAGCTGTCTCTAGAAGAACCACAGAATATGTGTCAAGAGTAGGGAATAAATTTTGCTGGTGGACAAATGCCCAGCCCTAAGGACTAAGAAACATAAATGATCACCTTAGATGGAACCATACCTGTGACTGGCTAGGGAAGCCTCCAGGACAGCTTGGTTCTCCTTAGTCAAAGGATCTGAAATCTCAGGAATTCTATTGCGGACACAACTTATCAGTTTCTTAGACAATCATTTTGTCTTTTCTTCATACTATGTATAGCACTTTGATGAGTTTCAACTATGACAGAAAGCAGTAGGTAAGGGTACCAGTCAAAGCTATTGGTACCTCTGCTCAGCAGCTCCTCATCAATGCACTTCCTAAAACCAGATCCGCTGAAACTAATAGAAGAGAAGGTGGGGGAAAGCCTCGAATATTTGGGCACAGAGGAAAAGTTCCTGAACAGAACACCAATGGCTTATGCTCTACGAATTGACAAATGGGACCTCATAAAATTGCACAGCTACTGTAAAGAAAAGGACACTGTCAATAGGACAAAATGGCAACCAACAGATTGGGAAAAGATCTTTACCAATCCTACATCTGATAGAGGGCTAATACCCAGTATATACAAAGAACTCATTAAATTAGATTCTAGTCAACCAAAAAACCCTATTAAAAATGGGATACAAAGCTAAACAAAGAATTCTTAACTGAGGAAACTTGAATGGTTGAGAAGCATCTAAAGAAATGTTCAACATTCTTAGTCATCAGGGAAATGCAAATCAAAACAACCATGAGAGAGCCTGATATAGATGTTTCCTCAGAGGTCTGCAAGAGTCTGTCATATTCAGAGACAGATGCTCACAACTAGACATTGAACTGATCATGGGGTTCCCAATGGAGGAGTTAGAGTGAATACCGTTGGAGCTGAAAGGGTTTGTGGCCCCATGAGGAGAGCAACAATACCAACCAACCACAGCTCTCAGGGTCTAAACAACCAGCCTGGGAGCACTTAGGGAGGGACCTATGGCTTCAGCTGTATAGGTAAGAGCGGAGGGCCCTGCTGGGCATAGGTGGGAGAAGAGATCCTTGGCCTCATGAAGGCTTGGCGCCCCAGGGGGTGGGAATTTGAGGGTGGGGAGGTGGGAGTGGGGGGGTAGGTAGGGGTATATCCGCAAAGAAGCAGGAGGAGGGGTGAGGGGATGGGGGTTCCTGGATGGGTGGGGGATGGGGTAAGGGGACAACATATGAAATGTAAATAAAACATCCAATAAAAACAAACAAACAAAAAAAAAAACAAAAAACAAGCATGAGATTCCACCAGTTAGAATGACTAAGATCAAAAACTCAGGTGATAGCAGATGCTGGCAAGGATGTGGAGAAAGAGAAACACTCCTCTATTTTTGGTGGGATTACAAGCTGGTACAATCACTCTGGAAATCAGTCTGGCAGTTCCTCAGAAAATTGTACATAGCATTACCTGAGGTCCCAGCTATACTGCTTCTGGGCATATACCCAGAAGCTGCTCCAATATATAACAAGGACACATGCTCCACTATGTTCTTAGTAGCCTTATTTTTAATAGCCAGAATCTGAAAGAACCCAGATGTCCTTGAACAAAGGAATGGATACAGAAAATGTGGTACATTTATACAATGGAGTATTACTCAGCTATTAAAAACAATAACTTCATAAAATTCTTAGACAAATGGATGGAACTAGAAAATATCATCCTGAGTGAAGTAACCCAATCACACAAGAACACACATGATATACACTCACTGATAAGTTGATATTAGCCCAAAAGCTCTCAATACCCAAGATACTGCTCACAGACCACATGAAGCTCATAAAGAAGGAAGGCCAAAGTGTGGGTGCTTTGGTTCTTCTTAGAAGGGGGAACAAAATACTCATGAGAGCAAATAAGGAGACAACATGTGGGCCAGAAACTGAAGGAGAGGCCATGCAGAGTCTCTTCTACCTAGGTATCCCTCCCATGTGCAATCATCAAAGGCAGACACTGATGTGGAGGCCATTCCACCTGAGTATCCATCCCATGTGCAGTCACCAAAGGTAGATGCTGATGTGGAAGTCAGGAAGTGCATGCTGATAAGAGCCTGATATAGATGTCTCCTCAGAGGTCTGCCAGAGCCTGACATATTCAGAGGTGGATGCATACAGCTAACCATTGAACTGATCAAGGGGTTCCCAATGGAGGAGTTAGAGAGAAGACTGAAGGAGCTGAAGGGGTTTCAGGCCCTATGGGGAGAGCAACAATACCAATGAACCAGACCTCGCAGGATATAAACCACCAGCCTGGGACTACATAGGGAGGGACCCATGGTTCTAGCTGTATATGTAGGGGAGGATGGCCTTGTCAGGCAAAGATGGGAGAGGGAATCCTTGTTCCTATGAAGGCTGGATGCCCCAGTGTGAGGGAATTCGAGGGTGGGGAGGTGGGAGTGGGTGGGTAGTTGGGGTCACATCCTCATAGAAACAGGAGGAGGGGGAATGTTATAGTGGTTTCTGGGTGGAGGAGAATTGGGGGAAGGGGATAACATCTGAAATGTAAATAAAATATCCAATAAAAATTAACTTTAAAAAAAGAGGTCTCTCAGTGATCAGGAAGCTGACTGTTGTCGCATTTGGATACTCTGGATTTTCATTTCATGAAAGTCAACTCTCAGCAAGCTCCATAGTGGCCTGCAGCACGTTGTTTTGTCAAGCATGAAAACATCTGTTTTCCTAGGTCACTTTAGCCATTCCTTTCTCTTTAAAATCTGTATTGCTAAGGATAAGAGCCAAATTCTGACAGATTCTATGCTATGCTGTACAATGGTGTCATAGCTCTGTCATATTTATTATTCCTTAAGTGCTCTTATCTCTACCTTAGAGCCAGACTACTCCATCATTGATTTTATGGCTATGATAGAAGATAACCAACTATTGTGTTTATACTATTATTTCAAAACAAACAATAAAAGAGCTATTTTACTGAAGGAAGTTTATTAACAATCTATATGTCTAACCTGTGTATGAAATTACAAGATAAAATGTTCATAGATTTTACTAATTGAAAGTATAAGGAAATGAAATAGAGATTCTAAATGTGACACTTATTAATAGGAGGTAATTGAAACCAGGACACTCAAGGATGCTTATCAAATAGGTTAGAACCTCATTAATTCAGTTCCTCCACACAAGGAGGAAACCTACAGGGCTCTTAATTATAAATATGTTCAAATATTATTTTCTACAAATTAGTCATGATTGAGAGGAAACCAAACTAAAGTAAAATTCTGCACGAAAATCTTCAAATTTAAGGATCTCTATATCTAATAATAGAAAGTAAGTTCACACATGAATGGAGCTTAATATTTGTAGACTTCATATTCAAGTTGAAGTCTGTCTTTTCAGGTTCTTAATTTTACTCACTATATTTGCAATAATGTAGTTTAAAATGTGTTTTGTTTAATTATTAAAATCACCTTAAATTATCTTTCAAACTGCATTTGAATTTTTCATCATATTTTGTGTGTGTGTATGTGTGTGTGTGTGTGTGAGAGAGAGAGAGAGAGAGAGAGACAGAGAGAGACAGAGAGAGACAGAGAGAGACAGAGAGACAGAGAGACAGAGAGACAGAGAGAGACAGAGACAGAGAGAGACAGAAAGACAGATACACAGAGAGATAGAGACAAAGAGAGACAAAGAGAGAGGAGAGAGAGAGAAAGAGTGAGGGAGGACTAAATCTCTCCTCTACTTCAGTAGTTTTTGTTAAGTTTCTTGGCTCGATGTGTGAATTCTTCATTCTTCAATTACTGAGGGCACAGACAGAACTACCATTGGCTGCTTCCTTTCACTCCCTGTAATTCCCTCTCTACCTTCAGTACAAACCCCATAAACACTGCATGAATCTATAGGGTATGCCTTATTAAAGCTGTTTCCATCTTCCTCTACTGTGTTTTACTATCTACCCTTAGAGGTATTCATTTTCTTCTCTAAACACAAGTTAACATACAGACATGCAGACATACACTCAGACTCAAACTCAGAAACATACATACAATACACACTCAGATACACCTCCACACCCCCACACCCCCACACTGGACATTTGTGGTTCAACTAGCTGTAATATAATATACTTTTCATGTTCTTCCAAGCAGAGTCTCTGTATTGCCTCCATTTTTCTATATCATCTATTTACTGTCTATATATTATCTGTCTGTCTATCTATCTATCTATCTATCTATCTATCTATCTATCTATCTATCTACCTACCTACCTATCTATATCTATTCATCTATCATCTGTCTGTACATCTATCATCTCTATATCTATCTTCATCTATCTATAATTTGTCATTTATCTCATGTATTATCTAGATATCTATAACCTATTCATCATTTATTTTTTTACTTTCCTATCTTTTGAACTGTCTACTTACTCTAGTCATCCCAGTCTCACATATTTGCAAGTGCTTTTTATCTATATGATGTCTTTTTCTAACTTGCAAATTTCTTGCAATAAATAAATAAATAAATCTTTTGAATAAACTGTGGTGTCATCACCTCTGTTTATCAGTTTTTCTCATCTTTCCTCTAGAATAAATTGCTGAACTGAGTTCCTGATTTTCCTGGAACATTTCTATTTTGATGGTCTAGATAGAATTCTGAATCAAAACATTTTATTCAGTTTATACAATACATTTTGAGGTCTCAGTTTCTGGTCTTCACATTTAACTTTATGTCATTTGTTCATAGTACATGACTAATAAATTTAAGGAGCTTGTATAATGAATAAAGTCTGAATGATTGACGGATGATGGACAGAGAAATGGCAGAGGCTATGTTACCCACTTTTAACATGGTGAGTTATGCTTCTCATTCTCAATGTTATTCTCTAATAAGGGTATATATACATCAGAAACTGTACAAAGGTAATTTGAGGGAATCAAGCCTTACAACGCATTGATTAGTTGAAGATGTTTAATATACTTTAGACTCAATGAATGCTCTGTACAATTGTCTTAATACACTTGACAAACATACTGGAAAGGAGATAAACATTTTTCTGAGTGTTACTACAGACATGAAGGGAAGGTCAGTTAAAACCACAGAAATGCAATCCAAACTCTGCTTTATTAGAAGTAGTTAGTCCTTGAAGGGTATTCTCACAAAATACACATCAAACATGTAAGGGCAGTACATTATTTCTTAAGACTTAAATAAGAAAAGAGGATATTAAGAAAAGTGGTAGCCATTAAGTCATAGAAGCATAACAAACCAACAAACACAGTGACAAAGATTTGTTGCATTCTGCTGAAAAAACAAAACAAACCAACCAAACCAACAAAACAAAACAAACAAACCAAAACCAAACCCATCCTGCCATGTTATTACAGACTTCAACTAACATCATAGTAAGATTTACATTCTTGAGGAAGTATGCAAATCCATTACAGACTAATGATATTAAATTTAAATACATTATATAATGTAGGAGTTTAGGTATCTAATGTAAAAAGTGAGGACCTGAATACTCCAATCTATGGTTGAGAAGAATGTTTTATTGTAGATAAGAGGGGGAGTATAGCCAGAGGCATCTGGAAGTATCCAGAGCAGGGAAAGAAAGCAGTAGACTGAACAGGGCCAATTGACTGAACAAGGCCATGACAGCAAAGAGAGGAGGGAGAGTGAGAGAAGAAGGGAAGAGATAAAACAACAGAGATAGAGAGAGAGGAAGGCTAGAAGGACTAAGAGATAGGACCCAGATAGCAGAGAGCAAGAAGACCAAGAAAGAGAGGGCCAAGAGGTCCAAGAGAGTGCATGGCAGGGTTATATAGGAATCAGAAACTGGGAAAAGGTAATTCCATGAGCTGAAGAAGTTTTTAGTAGAAGGGCTGACAGGAGCCATAGGTACAGTCAACCTGGAGGTCAGCAGATATTTAGTATGCTAATAGGCATTAGTCAGCCATTTGTCTTGAGTTTCTATTGGAACTGATGAACATATCTCAACTCTCCTCACTGAACCCATGTTTATCTTTTAACCTCATATAAGTAACTTTACTTTGGGGAGAGTGTATGCTGTTTGAACTGACTCAAATATCTAGTCTGTCTAATATTGAAGTATGAATTTTAAATTACAAATTGACCTTGTCAACCAGTTTTACATAACTTTATTTAGCCTGTGTAAAGAATTGGGAATCTTATCGATGTAAAGATCAGTGTGTGTTTCAGGTCTAGTGATGAACAAAATAAATGGTGCTATGGAAGCAAGCAAGGTAGCAGGTCTGAAAGTAGTGCAATGGTAAGATAGAAAGCAAAACACTGCTTTTTTTATCAGTTTTTAGATGAAAAGAGATGTATTCATATTTTTATGACAAAGTAACAGAACTAGGAAGGAAATAAGGGATATCAATGGTAGTATCTACAGAGCTTGTCTTGTCAGTTTTGTCACCATTGTCAGTCACAGTGGTCACAGCCTCAGTGTGATGGATAATTCCTTTTCTACCCTGGTACTTTACGTAGCACATCCCAGGAGTATGAAAACTAGTCAGTAGGGATGATGCTTCCAGATAAGTAGAACCCGACTTCATCATGTTCTCTGACTCAATTTTTTTGGTATCTTCAGTAATGGGGTTTGCTTCTCACATTACAGATAGCAATCAAGAGCAATGACGATGAATAACCTGTAATATTGGGGGAAGGAATTGTCTCTTGGATCTTCTTGGACAAGAAATCTAAAAGAGCCACTGAAAATTTTATTTATTAGCTTCTGGAGTCAAGTAGGGGCACTGTCGCCCTTTTATAGGATAACTATTTTAACACTGTGTGTGTATCTGTGAATGTCTGTCTGTCTGTCTCTGTGTCACTAGTGTGTGTGTGTGTGTGTGTGTGTGTGTGTGTGGTTTGTGTTTTAAGAAGCTTCTACAGTAGTAAGTTTCTGTATGTATTTTTCAAAATGTGTTCAATATTATTTATCCTTGTGCTTCTCCCTCCTCTATTCTACCCTACCATCTGGTCTCTATCTAAATTTAGCAGTATATTTCTTCATTATTCCTCTTAAACCCATTATATTAGTACATTTTATCACTTTTCCCTTAAAAACTCTCCCCTTTTATAGTTTTCTGACCTCTATGGTTATAGAACTCTAAACAGCTATCTGAAGATTCAAAGCCAACAACCAAAGAAAGAGAAAAGTCATTTTCTTACTGGATAGATTACTGATTCAAAATAATTGTTTATGGTTCCTTCACATTTTATTGTTTTATTAATAGCTGAATAATATCCCATTGTGTAAATGTACCACATTATCTTTTTATGGTATCGGTTTATCATATCTAGGCTGTTTCCACCTCATGTCTATTGTGAATGGAGCAGCTTTGAACATGAATGAGCAAGTAACAATAGGATCTGGAGTCCTTTTGGCATATGCCCAAGAGTGGTACATATGCACTCATGTGAACACCTATTGGAAAGGAGGAAACACTACTGGAATCTTAATAACAGGTAGAAGAAGAAACAAGCATTTCAGAAACAAGATTGGTTTTTAAAATCAGAATAGAGCAGATCAAACTAACAACATTAACAAGTTAGCAAGTATGACATATGGTTTCTCTCCATTGAAGGACACTTCCTTGCTTTTCAGAATAAAAATACTCTTTATTTATTAAATAAATAAATACTCTTTATTTATTAAATAAATAAATACTCTTTATTAAATAAATAAATACTCTTTATTTATTAAATAAATAAATACTCTTTATTTATTAAAGGGTGTTTTTGAGCTGAAGTTCCTAGGGCTGCATAGCTGCTACCTCTAGACTAGGGTTGTATCCTGTTGCTGTTGCCTTTGCACAAACAGACAACAGTTGAGCAAAGTACATTGTGAACATCCACACAAAAGAGTGAAAAATGCAATAAATGGAAATATTTTTAAAGCTCATATTCTAAAAAAAAATAGAGACACGTTGAAATGTAGACTGCTAAAATGAATCATTGCAGCTTGAAAAGAAGAGAAGGCATGTATCATTACGGAGACTGTAATGGAAATGGGCAGCTATGAAGAACTGAAAGGTCAGCCCATCTAGCTCTGCCTTAGTCATTGAAAAACAAAACAGACAAAATTACTCTCAATATTATCAGCTCAATTACAAAGGACTCAAACTTTAGTGGATGTCATCAAAGGTGCCAAAAAAAATCAATGATGGAAATTATAAGAATGAAAACTATTCAAATGTACTAAAGGAAGAAAATAGCAGCTGGGAGAAATTCTATAACAACATAGAAGACCAGAGAAGAGAATTTAAAACAGATATTGGAGTTAATGAAGAGGAAAAACAAACGATGAGACTGAAGGAGTATTTAAAATGTAAAGGAATTAAAGTATTTAAAATGCAAGGGAAGAGTACTTGTACAAAGAAGCAAAAAATGATCTATGTATGTGTTAGAGAGAGAATACTTATACCTTTGAAGAAATTGACAGAGAATGGCTGATTCTGAACACTTGCTTGATGATGTCAGTAAGCTTGAAGATCAGATACAGTCTTGAAGACATTTAGACAAGACGCCTGTTGTTCTTTGAGTAGAAAGAAAGCAATGTTGCATGCATTATCTTAGATAAATACCACCAAAGAAACATCTTTAAAAAATCTCTAAGGCAAAATGTAAATCAAGAATTTTATATCCAGTTATTCTATATGTATATTCATAATCTATACATTGCATTCTGTAGAGCCAGGAACACAAAATAGAGATGGAATGTTTTACTTAGATATCAATCCTGAGGTACATGATAGAAACCACACTTCATCCGAGCTTTTAGAAAAATGAATGATGATACTCTATGTAACATGTGTGTCCTTGTAGTATGATCTGTGATATATTATAATCACGAAGAGTGAAGGTTTAAGTCAACTGGCCTCGGGAAAGACAGAATTACTGTGAGGTGACGGTTGAGAGTTCATTGTTACATATGTATAGAAAAACCACCATAAACTTCTTGAAGAAAAAGAAGACCATAATTACAAAATTGAACTAACACAAAGGCAAAGCAAAAATTTAAATGTCACCTTTGGCATCAACACAAAATCAAAGTCAACAGGAAAAGGATGGGTGATGTACATGTTGGTATATCAGTTTCTACCTGTGGATACAGCCAAAAAATGTGAAATGACATACTTTCAACTTTATTCTTTCATTCTTGGCTTAACACTTGAAGTTATTAGGCTGAGATAGTATAAGGTGCTGCTCTTGAATGCATCTTCAATGACTATTAGCCTTTTCAGAAAAGACCATCTAAAGTGGGGAAGGAGGTAAGCGGGTTTGCAACAGCAAGAATTGGGTTGTGTTAATCCATGGTTTGATGGTGGCTTAGTCATTAAAGTGCATTCAGTGCTTTCCTTCATCACTACTGGGTACTGTTTTACCCTTACCATGTGTTACATGCAATGTCAGAATTTATGAAACTATCCAGACCAGCTCAAATAGTGATATTCACAACTATCACCTCAACTTAATAAGGAAAAAGTTTAATAAATTATAATGTTTTTATATTAATGCCTTTCCTCATAAATAGACTTATTATTTTCTCCATCCTTACTTGACAAGTATTATTACAATCTCATGCATTAGGAAAATTTCTGTATAGAAATTTTAAACAGAAATCTTGTATTCTTTCTAACATTTTCCCCAATTAGATTTTAATTCTATTTGAGGAACACTTTCTTAAAACGACAACAACAACAGCAACAACTCAATAAAAACAACAAGAAAGACTAACAATATTCTGAAATGCATATAAAATTTGTTTCTATAGGATCCATATCATGATTCAGCAAGGTAAAAGCCTCAAACATTTTAAAGTATTTAAAACAATTTATTATTTAGCCCAATATAATCAAACTGGCAATCAGCAGCAGAAAATTGATAGAAAAATATACATATACTTGGAAATTAAATAAAACACTGCTGAATTATCAGGAAGAATTCATAAGAGGAAAAATTGAAGTGATTGAAAAAGAAAATGCAAGAGGTAAAGGGCTGATTTTAAAAAGCAATTAATACTATCTGCTAAGTCCTAGCATGATTGACAAAAAAATGGCAAAGAAACAAATTACCAGAAAGAAGAGCAGATTTCATTACAGACTTTGCAGAAATGAAAGGGATGATGAGGTTTTATTAGGAGCAATTCTACATACATCTACCTGGACATTTTTGCAAAAAGGAATATTTCCTCAAGAGATGCAAACGACCCTGATTTAAACATTGTGAAACAGATAACTTGAATATCCTGTGTCCACTAAGGGAATTGAATTTGAAATCTGAGTTATCTTCTCCTGAATCTCAAGGCACAGGAGTTTTATAGATATTCTGCCAAATATTTCAACAGATGCTAACTGTGTTTTCACAATGCCTTTCACAAGACAGATGAGGAGGAAACAGGACTGAATTCATCTATGTTAACATAGCCACTAATATCAAAACTAGAACACTAACAGACTAATTCTACTAATGAATATGGATGGAACACTCAGTTAAAACCAATAAATTTAGATACAAAATATAAGAAAAAATTTAATAAGTTATAAAGAAAAAACATATGTCATTGTAAGTTTTATATGCATCATGAACAAATTCACTTAAAGTAATGCAGAAAATGCATTGTCATAATCCACCAAAAATTCATAATAAAAATTTCCAGAAAGCAAAAACTAATGGAAATGGCCACAGTTAGATCATACTTTTTAAAGCCCTTCTGCTAACATTACAATTAATACTATCCTTCTAAGCCTTTCTTCTTCAGATGAGGAACAAATCATAGATTCCTACTATTGTCGATGGAAATTTTAGGTGATTAAACGTAAGGAAAAGCATGTAGATTTTAAGAAAATGACATAAAGTGAACCATTCCTAAGAAAGAATTTACACACACACACAGAGCTAAGGATCTAACCAAAGTTCCACTGCAACTAAATAAATATTTCTCTATGACCAAAGAGTAAGAGAAAAGAAGAAAATTGAAGAAAACAAAAGACAAACATAAATTCTGGTAACAGGCATACAGAAACTCACCTCATTACCATTCCATCAAATTTGAAAAAAAATAGTGTATTTATAGCAAAGTATGAGCTAAATATACCAAAAACTTTGATTCTTAAATATACCAAAAGTTAAAGAAACAATAGGAGGTACATAAATAGAAAGATACAGCTCAGTCAAGTTAGGAAGACAGTAGATCTAATAAAGATGCTTTTCCATAGGCTGACACATGAATTCATTAAAGATCTGTCAATGCTTCAGCTAGAATTCTTATAACTATAAGCTTCACTATTCTAAAAGTGGTATAGATATGGAATAATAATACAAAAGTAAAGTGAAATAGGTTTCAAAATTTACAGCTACAGTGATCAAAATTACGTCAGATTGGAAAAGGAATAGACATATAGGTAATTAGATAGAATAGAAAAATAAATAAATGCACTGAATTTTGAGCCAATGAATTTAGACAAAAATAAGAAGGTATTTTAACAAATAAATGTAGTTGTTTTTATGAATTTCATAGTGAAAACTGGATATCTCGGCAGTACATTGGGCTCCATAGAGACAGCACTGGGGCAAGCGAGAGCCGGACGGGCACTGGGCGACTCTGTGCCTCACGGAGGAAAATCAACTAAACATGGGCAAAGGAGATCCTAAGAAGCCAAGAGGCAAAATGTCCTCATATGCGTTCTTTGTGCAAACCTGCCGGGAGGAGCACAAGAAGAAGCACCCAGATGCTTCTGTCAACTTCTCAGAGTTCTCCAAGAAGTGCTCAGAGAGGTGGAAGACTATGTCTGCTAAAGAAAAGGGGAAATTTGAAGATATGGCAAAGGCTGACAAGGCTCGTTATGAAAGAGAAATGAAAACCTACATCCCTCCCAAAGGGGAGACCAAAAAGAAGTTCAAGGACACCAATGCACCCAAGAGGCCTCCTTCGGCCTTCTTCTTGTTCTGTTCTGAGTACCGCCCAAAAATCAAAGGCGAACATCCTGGCTTATCCATTGGTGATGTTGCAAAGAAGCTAGGAGAGATGTGGAACAACACTGCAGCGGATGACAAGCAGCCCTACGAGAATAAGGCTGCCAAGCTGAAGAAGTATGAGAAGGATATTGCTGCTTACAGAGCTAAAGGAAAACCTGATGCAGCAAAAAAGGGGGTAGTCAAGGCTGAAAAGAGCAAGAAAAAGAAGGAAGAGGAAGATGATGAGGAAGATGAAGAGGATGAGGAAGAGGAGGAAGAAGAGGAAGACGAAGATGAAGAAGAAGATGATGATGAATAAGTTGGTTCTAGCGCAGTTTTTTTTCTTGTCTATAAAGCATTTAACTCTCCTGTACACAACTCACTCCTTTTAAAGAAAAAAAATTGAAATGTAAGGCTGTGTAAGATTTGTTTTTAAACTGTACAGTGTCTTTTTTTGTATAGTTAACACACTACCGAATGTGCCTCTAGATAGCCCTATCCTGGTGGTATTTTCAATAGCCACTAACCTTGCCTGGTACAGTCTGGGGGTTGTAAATTGGCATGGAAATTTAAAGCAGGTTCTTGTTGGTGCACAGCACAAATTAGTTATATATGGAGACAGCAGTTTGGTTTTTGTTTTTCTTTTCTTTTGGTTTTATTTTTGGGTTTTTTTTCCATCTTCAGTTGTCTCTGATGCAGCTTATACGAAGATAATTGTTCTGTTAACTGAATACCACTCTGTAACTGCAAAAAAAAAAAATTGCAGCTGTTTTGTTGACATTCTGAATGCTTCTAAGTAAATACAATTTTTTTTTTTTAAAAAAAAGAAAACTGGATATCTCTCAACAAATTAAGGACTCTTGAACTAAACTATGAACTTCATACAAAACCCAGCTAACAGTAAGTGATCTATAAAAGGAATGAGGCCATACAACTAAACAAGAAATGTTTTTGTGCTCTTGTTTTTGGTGAAAATTTCTAGATTGGTGCCAAGAGTGGGCATAACCATAGAAGAAAAGGTAATCATTGAAATATGTTTCACCAATATGAAGACTTCTTTTCCATGAAGATTTCTCTAAGAGTATTGAAAAACAAGCTTTTTTTCTCTTACATATCTTTAAAAAACTTGAACGAGTTGGGGAAACAGAAACTATTATCAGAATTTTTTTGTAGAAAAATCTATTTTCAATAAAAGAAAATTTGAAAAAGAAAATAAATGTAGAACATTATAATGGAATGCTAGAATTCTATAGTAAAATACCAATTAGTCTAGTTAAAAGTGGGAAGATTAGATAGAGATGTTTCACAGGGCATAAGAACAACAGCATGACTACCATCAGAGCATCAGAGAATTCAGATTTTTACTTAAGTGAGATATTCAAGCAACTACAATAAAAATATCATGATGTTGTTAGCATTGTTGAGGAATTCAGTTTTCTCATTTATAGTGGGTAGGAAAGCAAAATCATACAACTAATATGGGGGTTGTTTGGCAATGTCAGCTATTTTACTCCTGGTCATTTATACAAACCCAAGGGGGGAACGGAGCTTATTCTTAATCATAAACATGCATATGATAGTTGAAAGCTATTTTATTTGTATTATCTCAAGCTTGGAAACAGCTACTATGGTTTATAATAGGAATATGTATCAGTGCTAGATATACTGTTACTATGTAACATTATTTGTGAGTAAAGTTAAATAAAAAGTATAAATTGTTGATAAATGAAACAACTTGGGTGGTTGGATCTTGGGGACATAAATATCCAATGCCTAAAGGGCACATACTACAGTCTCTACCTCTTTATTTTTTCTTTTCTTTTTTTTCATTGGATATTTTATTTACATTTCAGATGTTATCCCCTTACCCCATTTGCCCCCCCTCAGGAATCCCATTCCCCCTCCTCTTGCTTCTATGAGGATGTGACTCCAACCACCCACCCCACTCCCACCTCCCTACCCTCAGATTCCCCCACACTCGGCATCCAGCTTTCATAGAACCAAGGATCTCCTCTCCCACCTGTGTCCGACAAGGCCATCCTCCCCTACATATATAGCTGGAGCCATCGGTCCCTCCCTATGTGCTCCCAGGCTGGTGGTTTAGATCCTGAGAACTTTGGTTCGTTGGTATTGTTGCTCTTCTCATGGGGCCGCAAACCCTTTCAACTTCTTCAGGTCCTTCTCTCTAACTCCTCCATTGGGGACCCCTTGATCAGTTCAATGGTTAGTTTTGAGCATGTCTCAGACTTTACCTCTTTAGCATTCTTGACACATAAGTAATTACACATAGGGTTGGTCACATGAGAAGTGCCTGTAAAGGGGTATTCTAGGGGTTTCTTTGTGTTCAAGAAACAGTGGTATAACTTTCATAAATCTATATTGATTACCAGATGACACAGAGTTATTCATGCAGTGTCAATGGCAACGTTTTGGTGTTATTTTTGTTCTACAGTCTCATTGAGGAACATGTGAAAGACCACTCAGCATCATTTCCTTAATTCCAATGAATTTTTAATTATCCCATAATGAAATGCTTAAGAAATATGTGCTATTTTGTGGCTGTTTATCTACTGCATAAAAATTAAAGTTACATGTATAATTAAACAAACAGTAATTAGAAACAGTAACCATGACATAGCACCTCACACATTTTGAAGGAGTAATCCCATATATTCAGTGATGTGTTTCTACTCACCCTTCTCTGCTGCCATTTTCGCTTGACTAAGTGGAAGCTGTCTTAAGTCCTTATGTATTTCTAAGCAGCAGAAACATGACACCTTTTAGATGATCTCACAGCCATTGTGGGCAGTCACCAGCAGAGAATTAACCAATGGCATAATGTGTCTTACTGGCCTTTACTTGCTGCTTATTAATTTTCAATTTCCCTCTCACTTCTCCTCTGCCCCAGGACCCCTCATGTACATTTATAATTGTCTAGCTTCTTTTTTTTCTTTTCTGTTTTTTCTCACTGTTTATGTTTTCCCTCTCTCATTCCAATCTGAACAGTTTATACTGCTCTCTCCATATTGATTAATCATTCTTTAAGGTGTGTCCAAACTATTATTAATACTATTCTTTATTATTACTTAAAATTTTTATCTTAGACATATTTTTCATCTCAAGAAGTTCTCTCTGAGTCTTTAACAAAGCTCATGTATTTTCCACCTGAGTATTTGGGATATATTTATAGTAACTATTTTAATATCGCTGTCGACTAATTCTATTATCTGTGTCATATCTAGGTCTGTTTTGATTGATTGAGTTTTATCCTCAATATGAGTCACATTGCTGCTCCCTAGCAAGTCTAGTTACTGCATACGGATGGTAGAAGTTATATAACTTGAGTTCTGTGCAATTTGTTCATTCTTTTGAAAAAAATTTGAGTTCATCACTGTAATGAAGCCAAACAACTGGGAAACATTTTGATCCCTTATAAAGCAAGCTTAACTTTTAGAACAGTGATACCTAATCTCATCAAGACTACCTGACACACTTACTCCCCATCCTCTGCCCTCTGTGGCTCTTGAATGATCTCTAGGGATATTCTTCTCTGCTTGACCCTTAGACTTTTTTCCTTCACTTTGGGCTTTTACACAGTGCTTCCAAGTGCTACTCAAGAGCTGTTCAGTGTCTTCATTTCAAGCAGAAATCAGGACTGTGCCCACCTCTATCTGACATACTGTCTGAATCCTGCAGAGAGTAAGGCAGACATCACAGGAGGAGCCTGATATGTCTCTCTTTACAGATTTCTGACCAGGCTGCACAGTCTCCAATATCTGAATGCTATTGCATATAATGTCATAACTCTGTGGTGGTTTGGGGGAAGATTGGTGAAGTCATTTTTTACTCAACGTTCCTGATGTCCATGAGGTCACATCTGTCGCTGCTCATTCCTCCCATAGCAGTATTTCTTATGAGGGTGGCATATTTATTACCAGTAATGTCATGTAGCACAAATGGTCTTTTTTGAATTTCAATATTGTTTTAAGGTTCCTACTTGCCTTTTCTTGGTTTTATTGCCCATTCACTTCAATTCTCAATAACATTTCACTGGTTGCATGCACTATAGTTTATTCTCCTCAATAACAACTGATTTTGGCAATTTTGAATAAAACATCTGTGAATATGCATGTGTAGGTGTACTTGTGTGGCTATTTATTTTAAGTTGGTGAATTATATTGTAACATATGCTTAGTTAAGGATAAAACCTTTGGAATCTCTTCTATTGTATTCTATCAGCAATGAATGAACATTCAGCTTCTCCACACCTTTCATAGAATTTGGTGTTGCCAAAACCATATTCTCTTGCTATCCCAGTAGATGTGATATGGTGTCTCATTGTATTACCCTACACTTTTCCTGATGAAATATGAGGCACCATCATATGCTCATTATACAGTTTTCTGTCTCCTTCATTGAGGTTGCATTGCCTTTTATAATTAATTCAGAAGTCACACAATGTTTAATCCCAATTATTGGCATTATTTAAGGGAAAAAATCACAGAGCGACTTCTGGATGGAAATTTGACAAAATCAAATTGTGAAAAAGTATAAAGATGGAAAGTCTTATGCAGGCATCTTTTGAAGAATCTCTAATAAGACAGAACAGGGCATGAAGAATGTTTAGAGAAACTGGGAGTAAAACTATTGAAAGCAATAAATATATATGGTGAGGTAATTTGTGAATAACTAGTTATTAAGGACTAGGTTATTAAATATACTACCACCTCAACTATTGCTTCAAAAAACCATAGGGCTAGAGACTATTTTCCCAACAGTCTTGGTATTATTTGTCCTTCCTCCTTTCTAATCCTTCTATACTGTCATCATAGGGTGGCAACCAACATTGCTTAGCCCAGTTACTGGGCCTAGTGAACTCATAGATCTTAAAAGAGAATATACTGCCACCACGTTGCTATACAAACATAATTCCTAACTATATTATAAATCTTATCCTTATACCAATAGATAAGTGTAGCTATCACCCTTCATCAATCAAAGAAGCTTCTCTACAGCAAATGAAGAGCATCATAGAAATCCACAGCTAGACATACTGCACAGATGCTGGGTCATCTGGAACCCATCCACAATAGATATATCTATATCTCACCTCTTGCATCTATGACTCAGAAAACGTTAAGGAAAGATTACACTGAGAAGTCTGTTATAAAATAGTCTCTTAGAAACAGCTGCATAAAGAAGACCTGAACAAGTAGCACTATTAATAGACTCGCTAACATGGAAGATGGAAAATCTCATGGGGTCTTACTTCTAGAAAAGGAACTAAAGGCAAGTGGTTGCTGAGAGAGAAGGAGTTAGTTTCCCCCAGGGATGCAACTCCTAATTGATTCTCCAATACTAGATGGTTAGCCCTGCAACTAAAGCAGACTAAACAGGTTGCATTTATGTATTTGTGCACAAATATGCATATGTGTGGGTAACAACAATGATAAAAGGAAAAGATGCTATTAATTTGGAAGTGAGCAGGTAGAAGAGGCATGGTAGTAATTAGAGTGAGGGAGTTTCAGAGGGGCTGGTGGAAGAAAAGGAAAGGGGGAAAGTGATATAATTATAGTAAAATTTAAAATGATAAGAGAATTTTCCCCATGTACCTACTCTAGCACGAAATTAGATTTTAACACAATAACACAAAAGACAGTTCCTGAGAAGGATATAGAATCTGTGTGTATTTGTTACGTATTTAGAAACACTGCCATGTGAATTAAGTTCTCTGTTAAGATTTCTTCCCATTCAAAGGCTTGAATCTTTTGAAAGATTAGATTTATGTTAAATGGACATAACTTTTCCTTTATGTGAAGATGAAGTTACTTTGGGATCAGGATCATTTATAAGAGGGTAGAATCTGTGACCAGGCACATTGCTTAATTTTGAAGAAACCTTACAGAACTGATATAAACACATCCTCTTGCTGTATTGTTTTTTTAAATTTCCTTCTGACTGTAGAAATTCTCTTGGAGGGAGCATGGTATTCTACTAACCCAGGTCTGAGTGGTTAACAGAAGATTCATAGATGTTAAGTTCATGCAAAGTTCTTTAACCTTAAACTTCAGTCCAAAAAAGCTCCAAGAAGTTTTTCTCATATCCAAAAAGTCAAAGTTTAAAAAGAAGAGAAGTAGACCAGAACCTTATAATGGCATCCCTCCCTCTGAGGCTCTCTTTTCTTCGCTTCTTGTCTTTGCTGCCATTTCCATGCACTTTTCAGGTCTAAATGTCAGGTATAAGAATTCAAAGTGAAACACTTCTCTTACTTATGTGCATTTCTCTTCCCAAGAGTCCCAAAGCCTAAATTTTAGATTCTATTTTTACTATCCTCACAGCAGGGAGTGATGTGTTTCTATTGATTGATTCGGTTGAGAAATTTCTTTTCCTATAAACTTGCCATGAATTTAAGGGGGACAGAGTTGGGTGAGCCCCAGTCTTGTTATATCTAGACAGGCGTTCTCCAAGGGAAGAGCCTGGAATTGTTGCACCACTCCTAATGTTCCCGGTGACTCTAGTTTTTAAGGGAGCCACAGACATCTCTGAGCAAGGTCATCCCATCTTACCAGATATCTACCGGAAACTCACAGGATTCATCAGTGTGATGTTTCCTTTTACTCTGTACAAACTAGAAACTTTGATCACAAGTCCCATTTTAGCATTTTCTTTTAGTTTTGATCTTCTTTACAACATTACTTACTCATAAAATTATTTTTCTTTTGCTCTCAAATCTATGGCACTGATTGAAGCGATGTTGGTTCCATGACTCGTACCAAATGTTTTTTGCTTCTTATGAGCTCTTACATCTTTAGGTACTTTTATTACATTCTTAGGTGTCTTGAAGCTGTCAAAAACTGTAAAAAATTCTGTACCAAAATTTCATATTATTAGTCATCATAATAAAGTAAGGGTTATGGTTAGACAAAAAGTGAGGCTGAGAGACAGATGTTATAATTCAGGGTTAGGGTTAAGGTTAGACTGACAGGCACACAGAAAGAGTGTGGCTATGCTGGGGTACAGTGCCATGCTGAGTGTTTGCCTGCCGTGCATGATGTCCAAGGTTCAATCCCTAGTATTGTACCTAGAATATATTTTCAATATGTAGCTGTCAAGAAAAGACACAATGAATCTTTCATTTTTCTTTTACTAATGTCTACTGAATAATTCAGAAAACATATACTTTAAAAATTAAGTAGCCTCTTGTGACTGTGCGTTGCTATATGTTGTATGGCCATTGAGTTCTACATTATCATCCCTGGTCAGATCTGGTGTCAGGCAGATTCTTTCTGGAAGGCTGTAAAATTTAACTTCAGTCAAAATTGAATAAAGTGTGAAGATCTCTTCAGAGTGAGATCTGTTATACAGCTTATTTATTGTCTTTAATACTCTTCAGTAAAATCCTGACTGACCCAGTCCCTTCACCATAGCCTAGCTGATACTCTTACAAGGTATCCTGAAAACCTACCTTAAGGATTTTTCCCTGAGAAATTTTTATTTGAAACTTCCAGGTAGCTTTTAATAAGTATAAAATTAAGTACTTACCATTTATGCAGATGACACTGGGTTTGATCACCAATATTTCAAATTGTGGATTAATTACTAAAAGTAATTCAGCATGATCTTATTGGTTACTTTAGTGTTCAAGTAGTTGATATTATCAATGGTATGTGTGTGTATGTTTCAAACTAGTAGCTTTTTTGTGTAATTGTTATAATTTAGTCCCTTGTAAATAGGAAAGGACACACTGAAATCCTGTGCTTTTAGGACAACTCCTACTCGGCCGCTGTCAGACATACATGATCAAAGGCAGGTATGTAGCATCTTGCCAATCTTTTGTGTATAGAATGTGTGGAAAAAAGTTGTCAGGCTGAGATAAATTTCTTGTGTATCTGCAGTTTTCTAGATTTTCTGTTCTCCTGTTAGCCTAAAATAAATCCTGTGATTCATTACATATTTCAGATGATGGTATTCAACACCAATTACCCCAATATGATAGTATTGAGACCACATCTTTCTTTGAGAACATACCTGTGATGGCTAATCAACTTGACAAACCTGGAAAAGGAAACCTTAACTGAGAAACTGCCTCCATTGGATTGGCTTCTCTATTTGTACAGTATTTTCTTGATGTCTAATGGAAGAATGAGTGTTTAGGACATTAAGAGTGATGCTATCCTTGGGCAGGTGGACCTGGAATGTATAGAAAGGAGTTGAACAAGCTAGGAGAAGGAACCAGTCATCAGCATCCCTCCAATGTCTGTGTTTTGTTCTCAACTCCAGGTTCCTCTCCTGACTCTTTTCAGTGATGGACTGTGAAGTAGACGTGTACGCCATTAAAGGATACATTTTCTTTTCAAAATTTTCTTTTTGGTTATGTTTTTTTTTATCACAGCAATGGGGAGCAAACTAGAGCAGACTTTGGTAACAGAAAATTGGTTATTGTTCTGTTGGGCCTAGCTATGCCCCTTATGTGGGAGGCTTGTGGAAGGATTTTGGTACATGCGCCTGGAAAAGCCGCTGAGTGGTCAGAGCTTACATTTATGTTCTCTTTGGGCTCAAAAGATGGGAGTGCTTCAAGTGATAAAGAAAATAGCTTGTGAGATCATTGAGAAAAACAAATATTTTATAGGGATGTTTATGTGTAAGAATTTGTTGAAGTTATTCCTTTACTGGGACAATGGATGGTAGTTTACTGGAACTGTGAAAACAGCTTAATTAGGAAGAGACCAGCACTGTGTTGAAATCTTCTAGGAAGTCTTTCTTCAGGGTGAGCACATGGAAGCTGTGGTTCAGAGGGGCTAGGTCTGCATTTCAAGCTGAAATTAACTTATGTAAGAACTTTCCACATAGTGCTTTGGGTAGCTTGGAAGCTGCAGAACTGAACTGCAGAGCTTCACAGAGAGAAGCCGAGTTTTTGTAGCATGAGTGGCTAGAAGCCCATTGGTGAAGGAAGGTGCTGCTTCAGTTTTGGTGGAGATACCGTTATGTTCGAGGTCCCATGGCCAAATGGTGTCCATCAAGAATATCAAGCAAGTGCGGAGTGGAGTTAGCTTAAGCTACAAAACAAATTGCATATAGTGTGAATGTCAAAAAACTGTTCCCTTTTTTTCCTTTCCCATATAACATAAGTCTTCACTGCCCTGAGCATACAGTGGTGATGCTATTTATTCTTTCCTATCTCACTTGCTCGTCTGAATCCATTCATAGAGCTCCTTTGCTCCTTCTTCAGTTTCTGTTCCAATTTTTATTTGACTCTTCTTTTTCTGGTTACTTAAGTCTACATCTCTTTTTCTGTAAAGTTTATTGTGCCATCTTTCACAATTTATGTATGTATTTTTACTGTCTTTCCTTCCAGACAACACCTACACATGTTTTGGGAAAAAAATATAGCACCTGTAGTGGGCGAGTTACCAAAATAAAAATGCAGTGAATGATAGCAGTAAGGAGCTAGTAAATGGCGAGAAGAATTTAAGTACTCTACATTGGCCACAGTTCAAGTCCATGGGTGAGAGAGACCCTTCTCTCTTCCCAAGGCAGCCAAACCCACATATCTTGATATGGCTCCAACAGCATTCAGGGTTCCATGGAGATTAATCTCGAGGCACACCCTTACTTTCCACCCCTGTTATTTTAATTCAGGCCGTGTTAAAAGATAAAATCATGTATAGAAGGAAAAGTCTATGTTATATAGAGGAAAAAATGTGACTTGATCGTTTGAATCCTTCACTCTAAAGCACAGAGAATTCATACTCCTAATTTCCCCAAAGTGCTGGAGGCACTTTTCATTTCAGTTATTTCCTGTGAATGGAGGTTTGGATGCTAAGAAAGGTTTCTTACAGACATCCATCCATATTCTTGTTATTTTGGTTGTGAGCCTAGCCTTTAATGGTAAAACCACACTTCTTGCCAGAGATGTCCATATTCTCAAACCAGACCTATGAAAATATCACCTTGTAAGACAAAGAATATTTTGATTGCTTGAATAATGAAAATATCGTGGACTGGATGGAGGGATAGCCTAGATAATCTGTAGTATACAGTGTTGTTACAGTAGGAAATGAGAGGAGTCAAACTGATGTTAGAAATATAAAGAAAATGTAGTCTCTTTCATCAATTTGTTAAATAGGACAAACTCCATAAAAATTACAAAGACCTTAGCAAAAATTTTAATTTCTCTGGACTAGAAATTCTTAACATCAGAACTTATGCTCAATTTTCATTTCTTTCTAAAAACTGTGTTGGTTAATCATTTAAAAATGTAAGGCAAAGAACTGACCAAGCAGAGTCAGGCACAGGACCACATTTTGTTAGGAATGAAAACCAAGGAGCAGCTCCCTAGGCATGCTTGCTTGCTTAGGTGACGAATGTGCACCCTTCTGTAGAAGCAAACATTTTATCTAAAATACTTTAATTTGTACAGTCATTTTCTTAAAACAGCCAGACCCATTTCCAGCAGTGATGTGAGAAAGCAGTGAAGATCAAAGGAATGTAGGGAGCTTCTACAAGTTGAAAATTTAATATTTTCTCCTGTAGCTAACTTGATTTTAGCCCCATGGAAACCATTTCAGAGTTTTGACTTCTGGAAGAGAAATGGATTTGGAATCTGTTGAGCCACTGGTTTTTCAGTACTTTATTGCCCTAGTGATAGAACTTTAAAACAATTATCTAGAGTATGTAAGGCCTTTCAGCTGTTTCTTTTAGGAAGGGAAATACATGTGCAACCACGCTCTGTTCACATGTACCCCAATTTGTGCCTTGGTTTTCTAGCAATCTCACAGTGTGATACCAAACCTCAGTCCTGTATTTTACCCACTGAACTGCAGTCCCTATCTGCCCTATGCAGATTCTTGTGTCCAGAACTTGGCCCATTCATATTTTAACACATCTCTTCACTGTCTTGAATTTTGATTCAAGGGAGCAAGGACCAAAATCTGTATTTGTAGCACAAACTCAATTCAAACTATAGAAAATTTTAAGTATTTCTTTTTACTACATTTCTCCTTTCTGTTGAAAACCTCCTTAAAACAGCAACATACAATTCAGCTGTGCCTGGGATTTTCTTTTTTCTCCTGTCACTCTAGTTCAGACTTCTGGCCAACTCCCTGGTAGTTTTGGTGATGAATTCTGTTTGAGCAATAAATAAAATCTCTGTGTTGTTTTCTTGCTTGACACTTTTGGGTCATTTTGCTTTATTCTCAGATCAACTGTGATATTTCTAATGTGACTTTGGCTTGAAAATCTTTGTGACCTCTGTGCTGCCTGGATCCTCAGACTAATGGGGCTACACTCTACAGTCGCCTTCCATTTTAATGTCTGAACTCACTGATTCACCTTTCTTTGTGTCTAATACCCTCTATTCTTAAATATCTCCTAGAAGCATATTTGTTCCTGAATGGTGGCAGTGGGAGGTGGTGGCACCTTTTAAAGCTGGTTTATACTGGAATGCCTTTGGTCACCGAGGGATGACTTGAATAGAATTTTGAGATTTTCTCTTTTTTCACCTCGAGCCTGTGAGTTAGGCAGTTTTGTTTTGTCACATGTCCTTTTCAATGTGAACTGGCCACTTCACAAACTAATGGGGACAATCAATCATGGACCAAAATCTCCAAAACTGTGAGCCAAAAGATAGCTTTTGTCTTCATAAATAGTCTTTTTACGTATTAAAGCAAGGGAAATATAGGCATTATATATGCTAAGATATTCCTGATTTAGAGCCTTTGTCTATGTGGTATTTTCTTTTTCTGCTTGCTACAGCTGCATCTGCATTATTTTCTGTTACTCTTTTCTTCTTTAATTTCTGAGTTATGTCTTCCTTGGATGTTCAAGCTATGTTCAGTTCTCTATTTACATTTTTTTAACACTATATATCCTTTCGTTGGGGCACATGTCCATATTCCAATCCCCAAACCCTCTGTCAACATTATCTTGTATTTTGTTTAAGGGTATAAGCATGGACTGGATGGGGCAATAGTCTACAGTATTTTGAGTATTTTGTCTCAGTTGCTGTTATATTGACTAGCTTTAAAAAATATTATCTATTCCTATTGTGTTCTCCCCTCATGTGATTGTTGCAGTTTGACACTGTGTCTTTCCTTCTCTTTCATTTTCAATACTTGCAAGAGTACCTAGCTTCTAGAAGCATTAAGAAGTAAAATCACATGCTACATTTTGTGTCTGTCACCAAAGCTACATGTTGCTTAAGATGTAATCCAGCTTATGGCAGTTGTCACTAAAACACTGTACTTCATATTTGTGTGCTTCTCATGTCAAGGCTTCAAGTTCTTCTGTTAATTATATCATCATACTATATACCATTATGCCAACTGGTAAGTAGTATTCTTTTGGAAAATTTCATAGAAAATGACTGAGCTCAGATTCTAAGTATTTTAATTTATTCCTTTCTTTAGTAGTAATAATTTTATTTTTTATTCATCTTTAAATAGTATGCCCTCTTTTCTGTGTAAGACTATTGTATGTATTAAAGTATTTTAGTACTGAATTTGAGTGAGTACATCTATTGATTCCTACTATGTAAGCAATTATTCTAATACAAAATTAGACACTGGGTTGTGGATCATTTTACTTTTTTGCTATAATATTTTGAATACCAATAATATTGCTGCAGGTTTCCGGATAGCAAAAGTGCTTTCAGTCACTTTTTCTCATTTAATTCTTGCTTTCTGGAACCATGTTAAATATTTAGGAGTAAGTAGCAAGTACTTTGAGATTTGCTAATTTAAATATCAAATTTATTTAACTAGTTCATATCTTTTGTTTTAGTTCGAAGAAATCTCCAAGGCTGTCTTTTAATTTTTTTTAAAGATTCTCAGAAAATTGGTTAAACAATGTTCTTTAAAATAGCTTTCATAAAGAGTTTCTTCCCAGATCTGAAGCTAGATTTTACAGTGATGAAAATCAATTTTCCTGGCCTACTGTTTCATTGCTTAACTTGTCTAATAACTAAAATGTACACCCTTACAAATACACTACCCCTTTCTACAACACAGTAAGTTACACTTCTCTCATTTAGCTTTTCTAATTTAACCTGGTAACAATTGCCATCTTCTCACTGCAAAATATATTCATGACGATTTGGGGGAAGAGTTTTCAAGATAATTTCACTATTTTCTACTTAGTGGATCTTTTCTGGGTTTCCATTCTGTCTTGAAATGTAGTAATATAGTTTATCTCATTCTATTTTATACAAGGCTTGAAAAAATGCCCTTTTAATGATTTATGTATAGTCATGTTGCAATTTCTTTCATATGCAAGGTATAATTTATGGCCCCTGATTGAAGGGCACCTTCAATAAGTAAAGCTTCAGTTGGAATAATGTGAATATCTGGTATTTCATGAGGACTGAGGATACATCTTGATATTCCAATGAAAAACTCCAAATTTAATTATATTAATGTTTTAAAGATATCTGTATTTAGACTAACACCGGAATGACCTTAGTAAAGTAGATGCATCTGAAACAGCTTGGCCCATCTTTCTGTCAGGATTTTTGCTGAATTCATTGGTTTTAGCTTTTGTTTTGTTTTGTTTTGTTTTGTTTTCTGAACAAGCATTTAGATATTTAAATAAAAGAAAACAGTAGTTTTGATGAGGGGGAAGGTAAAATATTAACATTCACATCTGTAGTATTTTGTCCACATATAGTATAGATCTTATGAATTTGAAAGAGATCTTTTTGTTAATGTTTGTAGCATGATTGAAAAGTTCTTAAAAATGGCAGCATGTTTGAGTATTGCTGTTTGCAGTGTACCTTTAAAATTTGCAAATTAAAATTTCACTGGCTTAGTAAAATTGTTATGAATTTTAACAGGGAAATTGATACATGAGTTTTCCATTAACTCCTATAGAAATTGCTTTCAAGTGATACCTGTTATAGGCATCTTCCTATTGCAGTCCAGCATATCACTTTAATATGGTACTGATCCTCAAACCAACAAATTATACTCAAATAGCTTCAGTGAGTACTAACCATGAGCATCCATTAACATTACTAATGGCTTACATGATTCAGTGATTTCTAACAACAGCTCTCGAATCTGCTTTTCCCTTTTTCTGATACCAAAGCAGAGAAGCTTAATCCCCCCCTGTATAGGTGCTGTCATATATGTGATCTAGCCCTTCATTCCACATGGCTTCTCACTGACTCTTGAATATTATCCTGGATCTAGTTCAGCTCATATTAGTGATAGGATGAAAAAAATTAACTGGCATCTTAATAGATTAAATTTACAATTCTGTTTTGAAGTTTTCTTTAATTAATATACAGAATGAAAAAAGTATTTGAACATCAATTTGTGTATGAGAAATGAGGTTTATAAAATAATTGAACTTATTTGTAATATAAAAATGTCAGAGATTTAATTATTATACACTCTATTCTGCACTCATATAATTTAGTGTATAATTTTATATTGAAACATATTTAAGGGAAAATCATAAGTAATGACAATTTTTTCCCCAGGAAATTCTTTGGCACTGGCTTCTTACTATTTGTGCTTTTTTAAAAATCTTTTTATTGGATGTTTTATTCACATTTCATATGTTGTCCCCTTACCCCATCCCCCACCCACCCAGGAATGCCCTATCCCTTCACCCCTCCTCCTACTCTACAGGTGTAACCCCTACCTACCCCCATCTCCCACCTCCCCACTCTCAAATTCCCACCCCCTGGGGCGTCCAGCCTTCACGAGGTCAAGGATCTCTTCTTCCACCTATGCCCAGCAGGGCCCTCCGCTCTTACATATACAGCTGAAGCAATGGATCTCCCCCTAAGTGCTCCTAGGCTGGTGGTTTAGACCCTGGGAGCTGTGGTTGGTTGGTATTGTTGCTCTCCTCATTGGTCCACAAACCCTTTCAGCTCCTTCAGTCTTCACTCTAACTCCTCCATTGGGAACCCCATGATCAGTTCAATGGCTAGTTGTGAACATCTACCTCTGAATATGTCAGACTCTTGCATACCTCTGAGGAGACATCTATACCAGGCTCTTATCAGTATGCACTTCCTGACTTCCACATCAGCATCTACCTATGGTGACTGCACATGGGATGGATACTCAGGTGGAATGGTCTTCAGACGGCTCCTCCTTCAGTTTCTGTCCCTCACTTTGTCTCCATATTTGCTCCCTTGAGTATTTTGTTCCTCCTTCTAAGAAGGACTGAATCACCCCCACTTGGTCTTCCTTCTTCATGAGCTTCATGTGGCCTGTGAGTTGAATCTTGGGCATTTCAAGGTTCTGGGCTAATATCCAATAATCAGTGAGTGAATACCATGTGTGTTCTTTTGCGATTGGCTTACCTCACTCAGGATGATAATTTCTAGTTCCATCCATTTACCTAGAAATTTCTCGAATTCATTGCTTTTAATAGCTGAGTAATACTCGATTGTGTAAATGTACCACATTTTTTGAATCCATTCCTCAGTTGAAGGACATCTGGGTTATTTCCAGCTCCTGGCTATTATAAATACGGCTGCCATGAACATAATTGAGCATATGTCCTTGTTGTATGTTCGAGCATCTTCTGGGTATATGCCTAGGAGTGGTATAGCTGGATCCTCAGGTAATGCTATGTCCAATTTTCTGAGGAACTGCCAGACTGATTTCCAAAGTGGTTGTACCATCTTGCAGTCCCACCAACAATGGATGAGTGTTCCTCTTTCTCCACACCCTCACCAGCATCTACTATCACCTGAGTTCTTAATCTTAGCCATTCTGACTGGTGTGAGATGGAATCTCAGGGTTGTTTTGATTTGCATTTCCCTGATGACTAAGGATACACAACATTTCTTTAGGTGCTTCTCTGCCATTCGAGTTTCCTCCGTTGAAAATTCTTTGTTAAGCTCTATACCCCATTTTTTAATAGGGTTATTTGGTTGTCTGGAATCTAATTTCTTGAGTTCTTTGTATATATTGGATATTAGGCCTCTATCAGATGTGGGATTGGTAAAGATCTTTTCCCAATTTGTTGGTTGTCGTTTTGTCCTATTGACAGTGTCCTTTGCCTTACAGAAACTTTGCAATTTTATGAATTCCTATTTGTCAATTCTTGATCTTACAGCATATGCTATTGGTGTTCTGTTCAGGAAATTTCCCCCTGTGCCCAAGTATTCGAGGCTCTTCCCCAGTTTCTCTTCTATTAGTTTCAATGTGGCTGGTTTTAGGTCGAGGTCCTTGATCCACTTGGAATTGAGCTTTGTACAAGGAGATAAGAATGGATCAATTTTCATTCTTCTACATGTTGTCCTCCAGTTGAACCAGCACCATTTCTTGAAAATGCTGTCCTTTTCCTACTGGACAGTTTTAGCTACTTTATCAAAGACCAAGTGACCATATGTGTGTGGGTTCATTTCTGGGTCTTCAATTCTATTCCATTGATCTTCCTGCCTGTCTCTGTACCAATACCAGGTAGTTTTTTTTATCACTATTGCTCTGTAGTACAGCTTGAGGTCAGGGATGGTGATTCCTCCCAAAGTTATTTTATTGTTGAGAATAGTTTTCGCTATCCTGGGTTTTTTGTTATTCCAAATGAATTTGAGAATTTCCTTTTCTAACTCTGTGAAGAATTGAGTTGGGATTTTAATGGGAATTGCATTGAATCTGTAGATTGCTTTTGGCAAGATGGTCATTTTTATTATATTAATCCTGCCAATCCAGGAGCATGGGAGATCTTTCCATCTTCTGAGATCTTCTTCGATTTCTTTCTTCAGGGACTTGAAGTTCTTGTCATACAGGTCTTTCACTTGCTTGGTTAGATTCACACCAAGGTGTTTTATATTATTTGTGGCTATTGTGAAGGGTGTCATTTCCGTAATTTCTTTTTCAGTTTGTTTATCTTTCATGTAGAGGAAGGCTACTGATTTGTTTGAGTTGATTTTATAACCAGCCACTTTGCTGAACTTGTTTATCAGGTTTAGGAGTTCTCTGGTGGAAGTTTTGGGGTCACTTAAGTATACTATCATATCATCTGCAAGTAGTGATATTTTGACTTCTTCCTTTCCTATTTGTATCCCTTTGACTTCTTTTTGTTGTCTAATTGCTCTGGCTAGGACTTCCAGTACTATATTGAATAGGTAGGGGGAGAGTGGGCAGCCTTGTCTAGTCCCTGATCTTAGTGGGATTGCTCCAAGTTTCTCTCCATTTAGTTTGATGTTGGCTACTGGTTTGCTGTAAATTGCTTTTACTATGCTTAGGTAGGGGCCTTCAATTCCTGATCTTTCCAAGACTTTTATCATGAAGGGATGTTGAATTTTGTCAGATGCTTTCTCAACATCTAGTGCTTTAATAAGCGCTAGTTTCCTTTCTCTCTCACTGGAGAACCTCTTGCTGGCTAGGTGAGAAGCTAGGAACTCATTAACTCTTCATCAACCATGGAGAAAAGAAAGAAAAAGAATTAAAATCTTTTACACAGGCAATATGCATAGACACACACACACGCACTCATACACACATACTCTGCTCAGGCATGACCATCTGTTTCACCAACTCCACAAGTGTTCATGCATACTTACATACATATGCACATACATACATACATATGTACATACATACATACACATATACCTATGTTGCATTAGACTATTAACACTACTCAAACTGCCCCCAGTGGTTCTGGCGAAAGGGTGCAAGTTTCTTGCTACTTGCGGAGATATTTTGGATTCCCAAATTAAAGACACACACACATGCGCACGTGGGTGAGCGCACACACACACAGACACACACACACACACACACACACACACACACACACAATCTTATATTTAAATATGCTTTAAACAGCTCAATGGCTGTGACACTTCCACACTTCCCTGTTGCTAATGCCTCCCCTCCAACACTTCTAAGTTATTACTTACGAAAATCTATGTTTCATCTTTGCTACCCTACACTAATGAGGGGTAGCCTGGGGCCACTCTTGACTGGCTCTTACATGATTGGTATGCTTTCTCTTCTGCAGCTCTCAAGCCTGAATCTTATTTCTTTCCCAGCATGGTGATTCTCCTTCTTCCTCTACCCTTGCCAGCAAATCCTAAAGTCCTGCCTCTGTCTCCCTGCCCAACCATTGCCCAGTGGCAACTTTGTTTACCAATCAGAACCAAATGGGGGCAGGGATCCTCGGAGTCTTACATATGGATTCTCATGCAATTTTGGGAACCTAAATAACATAATGCAAGTGTTAAACAAAATCCATAACATACCTACACATGTATGCATAGGCAAACAGACACATTCATATATAAATTTGGTGGATCTGGCAGACGCCCCCCCTCCAAGTCACATACATACATTTGGTTGGTGGATGAGGCAGAGCCCAAGATCCCATGCTTTATTATTTTTCTCTAGGCTTTACATACTTTCTTAGACAAAAGTTCTTAGAAAAGTTACCCCAATGATTAGATTAGTTGTTACACAAAAGAGAAATAACAGCAGGATGTTGATAGTTAAGTCCAAAGCAGTGTTTCATTCTAAATTCAAAGCAATAGTTTCACGTGGCCTTGCTTTATCACAGTGAACACCTAGGCTTCAGCACTTTTCCTTGATCACAAATTTATCTCAAGCCTATTTCTCTTTTTTGTGTAATTGTGAAAGCTCATTGCATTCCTTGTTATGCAGACTTTACTAACCATTCTATGAGGAGTGGGCACATTTTACCCTTAATTCTAATTTTGTTATCTCTTTCTAGTGAAACAACTAAAACCATCTCTTAAAAGTTTCTTCCTAAAATCATTTGAATCAAATCATAACTCCTATAAAATCATTATCAAGAATTATGAAATCCTGAACTTGTCTATACAGCATTATTACATGATGGTATATCTTCATTGATCTGTAGAAAATCTGCCCAGTAGGATGGGCTAATGCCCAAGAATCATTAGATTATGTAATAATGGCAGAAAAGGGGCATAGCAGCTGGAAGAAGCAATATTGAGATGAACTCTCTTGGGACCTTGCCTCTCAGAGCTCACCCATCATAGACTACTCATAAACCGTGGGCTACCTCCGGGAAAGTCAACTGCTGGCTTTAGCCTCTCCTAGTTGGCTCATGACAACTACTGTGTCCTGGTTTCTGGGCTTTTTTCATAGGCTGATGAAATACACGCAGCTCCGTTAAAAGAATTACTCTGCAAGAGGCAAAGAGAGAGTGGGGAGGAAGGAGGGGGAGTGAGAGGTTGGACTCTGGAAGTTTAGTGAGCCGTGTCTTAAAATTTTTATTTAATGCCTTGTAAATTTCCAAGTAGCAGCTTTTAAGTGATGTCTGACTGGAGATACATCTTCTTAAAATTTCAGTACAGAGCATACACGACCTGGTCCGAGGCAGCTGACATGTATACAGCATAAGACTGCCTGGTCTGGCCTCAGTGGGCAAAGATGCTCCTAACCCCGACTTGAGTCCGCGGGGAGTTGGGAAGCATGACAAGGGGTGCAGGAATACTCTTGAAGATGGGGTAGGGGTAGAAATAGGATGAAGAACTGTGGGAGGGGGACCAGGAAGAGGGCAACGGCTGGGCTGTAAAAATAATAAAAGTAATAAAAAAAATCCAGTACAGAAAAAACTATGAATATCTTTCATTGTAAACATAATAAATACAGGGTTTTTGAATTCACAAAGTGTGGAAGTAAGTGAGTAATAAATCACTGCTAAGTAGCTAGATTAAAAAACAAACAAAACTAAGCATTGCATTGCAGAATCCTACTGTGATCTTTTCTTTTTTCTTCTTTCTTCTTCCCTTTTTGAATAATATATGTACAATCATTCTCCTCAGAACTAGCACAGCTTGAATTGAAATAATCGCACTAATTTGCATGGAAAAAATCACTCTCATTTGTGCTGATAAAATGCAACTCAGGGCAACTCCGACCCTGTGGTTTTAATGTGATTCCAAAAACTGTCTGCAGTAAGGGAATGTATTAGAGATTCTAAATGCTGATACTATTTCATTTTGTAGCACGTTGGAATACTTCTGATGATGGGTAAGATGTGCTCTAGATTTTTCTGGTGTGTGATTTTTATAGTCCCTTAAATTTGCATTCAGATCCAGAAAGTTTATTTTGTGAAGACTTGTCACTCTAGATAGTTCATATAGGCTCTTGGTTTTAGATACAGAATGCAATTGCAGTGTGGCTGAACCTTATATGGTGGCAATAAATATTTTGAGAAGACAGAGAATAAAAGATATAGCAAGTTTGAGTAAAAATATTTTCACATTAAACAGGTTCATGAGACACTCAACAGAAACATTAAGGGTACCTTACTAACCTGACACTAATGCCTGCATATAAACTCTGAAACGATGGCTGAATCAAGAAAAATATTGGAATTCAAGATTTCAAAAAAATCCAAATTGTTAATATATAGCTATTCAATAGATAACCATTATTTTCTTCCCAGAATTCTTTTAAATTAGTGTTTTAATTTTGTTTTCTATTTATTTGACAGAATTCTTTTATAAAAGAAACATTAGAGAGAGAGACAGAGAGACAGAGATGATTTATTTGATACAAAATTTCATGTTACAGTCCATCACTGTACTGGCTTGAAAGACAGATGCCCCTGTAGGCTTATATTTTTTTTTCATATTTAGTCCCCAGTTGATGAACTGTTCAGAAAGATTAAGAAGGGGTGGCCTTGTTGGTGGTATGTTGCTGGGGCAGGCTTTGAGATTTTTAAATGCCCAGTCTCTCTTTCTGTCTCTGTGTCTCTGTCTGATTCTTTGTCTCTGTCTTTCTCTGTCTCTCTGCCTCTCCATGTCTCTGCCTCTGTCTCTCTCTCTATGTTTCTCTCTCTCTCTCTCTCTTTCTCTCTCCTGCTTGCAGATCAGGATGGTCTCACCAAATATTACTTTTAGTGCCATGCCTATTTGCTTCTTACCATGATGGTTATGTACTAACCCTTAAAATTGTAAGCAAGCCCCATTAAACACTTTCTTTTATTAGATTTGCCATGATTATAGTGTCTCTTCACAAAAATAGAATAGTAACTGAGACAGAGATTAGTACTTGTGACTTGGATATTTTTATATGACAGGCCTGACTATGCTGTTGGTTAGAGGAATATGGAAGACTTCAGACAAGAAAAGCAGTTAAATGATAAAGGGCCATCTGAGTAGAAACATGGAAGTCATTGGTGCTGAGGGCAATATGGACTGTAGAGGCACAGCTCAAGAGGTTTCAGAGAGCCAATGCCCTACAGATCATTCTAGTGACATTTTTGGTACAGAATATGGATGCCTCTTTGCTCTTGACTTAAAAATCTGCTTGAGGTGAAATTGAAGAAGTTTGTATTAATGGCATTGGCAGAAGGTATTTCATGATTGTATCATGTGGTCATTAGTGATCATTCTTTTTCAGATCTACAATGAAAAGGAGCAAGCAGGGCAAAGAAAAGTAGAAAATATACAGCATGAGGAGAAAAAACACAACAAAAAACTTCAAGAAATAGTATGTTGGATACAGATACAAGTGTATAGGGATCAGGGAGTGGAACTTTGAGGTTTGAATGAGAATGGCCTACATAGGCTCATATATTTGTGTGTTTATTCTCTAAATATGGCCTTGCTGGAGGAGGTGTATGGCTATGTGTGGGCTTTGAGATCTCAGAAACTCAGGCACAGTGTCTCTCTCTTCCTGATGTCTGTAGATTAGAATATAAAGCTTTCAGCATCTGCTCAAGCATCATGTCTGTCTGCGTTCTGCCATGGTAATCATGGAATAACATTTGGAAACTGTAAGCAAGCTCTCAATCAAATGTTTTTTTGTGTTGTTGTTGTTGTTTGTTCTTTGTCTATTGATTATAGTTACCTTGGTCATGGTGTCTCTTCATAGAAAGAGAATAGTCACTAAGACATTCATTTTAGGGAAGTTAAGGTGTCAGGAACTTGACGCCAGTTGTCACATGTTTGCATCCAATAAAATAATTCATGCATGATAATGTTCAGTTGACTTTTTCCACTCTTACACAGTACAGATCCACTGCCTCAAGAGTGGTGTTCTCTACAATGAGTGAGTCTTAGTATCTCAATGAACATAATAAAGATAATCTCCCACGGACATACTCACAGGTCAACCCAGATGTAGACAATACTTTATTAAGGTTCTTTTCCCAGTCAATCTGCATTGTGTCTAGGTGGTAATGAAAAGAAAATGACTCTTATCCTATAGAAAACATTATCTGACAATAGTCATTCAGGGAGGGATGGGATTTTAGGATTCACTCAGTGTCCAGTCTTATGCTTGTTTGGTCCTAGTCATCACAGCTGCAGTGAGTTCAAGAGTGAGATGGTCATTTCATGTCCAGGAGATTATTATTATTTTTATTTTGTTTTAGCAGAATATTTCCATATTCTTTATATCTATATTCTTTAAAACCCTATTTTATGATGTCTTCTGAATAACAGAAGAAATGATATAGACATCTTCCTTAGGACTGAGGACTAGACTTTCACTCAGTTTTGAAACTCTGATGAATTATTAGTCTCTGCCTTAATTATTGCCTACAGAAGAAGAAGTTTGAGAACAGTGGTGATTGATGAGTATTAGGAATATAATTTGACAATATCTCTATTTGGCAAAATAACAGTACTAGTTTCCTTTATACAGTTCATTACCTGGTCATATTTACAGTACCAAGCATGGTTTCTGACTGTGACATTGGTCTCACATAATCATAAAATGATTGGTTATCTCCCAAAGAGTCATCCAACTATTACACAGGTCTGTACAAATTGTCTGGTAGTTTGATATTGTAGCTCAGTGGTTTCATAACTGGATGAAATTATTGATGCCTCTTCTCTCTCAGCAAACCACATTGTATGTTCTGACATTATGATTATTAGCCAGCAGATGGAAAGCTTTCTTCTCAATTCTGGTTTAATTTCTGTCTATTCTGAATACAAGTGTATCATTGGTGTCATCAACAATAGGATCTTGACATCAGGTCTAGTGTACAATGACTACTAACAGCCATAGTATGTACTGTTCTGAGTGGCTTTCTATAGTGTCCTTAACTAGCAACTCATAGAATGATTTTCCAATCATTATATGGACATTTTCATTAAATAACTATTGACTTCTTAGACGAACATGCAGACTTTCTAATGTGATTATTTTAGTTAAGTAATTGTTAATTTACAATATTCATAAATTTAAATAGCAAGTTTTTATTCTAAGTTCATTTTCCTATTTGTTAATTCCTGAGATCTATCAAAAAAATACATCAGACACAAACAAATCACTGTTCAGTTTTTACCAATTTAAAGATCCCTTAAGTTTTGACGAGAGGCAGCTCTCCCCAGACTATATGAACAGAATTTCACTCTATTTTGCACGCTGTGAGGAAAAAATGTGGAGTCAGAATATTTCTATATGTATGAATAATTTAGAATGCCAATTTATGCCATGATCTTTCATTATAAAGTGATGTCCTAATATAGTTTATACTGTATTAATTATTGTTACTCCTCTATTTATAGTTTTTTATAAATAAAGAACTTCAGATTCTAATTTAGTAACTCATACAATTGCTGATTTGATGTTTCATAACTGAAATACAACAAGGTCTTTCTAATTTAGTATCAATTAATCATTTTAGTATAGGGAGTGCTATTTATTTCATTTAAGAATAACTTTTGACATGAGAGTTAAATATGAATGTGATTGTACGTGGACATACACTCTTTTAGGAGAAAGAATAGGGAGCTTCAGTAATTTATCTTGCTGCTGAGTTAATTCTAATAAGTTTCTTTGTCTACAGAGTCTTTTGTTTTTGTATCATCCATAGTTCATTGTATCAACCACACATAGTATTTTATTTGATTTTTATAGAAAGAATACACCTCTGTGGTTTTGATGGAATGTGTGATTAGACCCAATGCCCCAAGAAACAACATCTGGCCACACAGTCCAGTCAAGTATAAGAAATCAGTATTTACAGTGTTATTTGTCATCATGTGGAAGCAAATAATCAATCAAAGTAATTAACTTACTTAATTAAGGAAAAATAAAAGTCTATGTCAACTCTGTTTAATTCATGAATAGGATACAGGAGTAGGCTGACTCAGGGTTGAATTCAGGGTTGAATTTTTTTCAGGCTGCTTTTAGAATTCCTTTTAAGCCATTGTTAAAATTAAAGAAAATCTTATTATTTTTGTGTTCATTATATACTCTGTTAGCAACATGATACATGGATTATGGGTTGCTGAGTGGGATGGATGTTTTCGATGTTTATTCTTGGCTATCAGCTTGACTACATCTGAAATTCATTAAAATCCAAATGACTGGACACACCTATGAGGACGTGTTCCATAATTCAATGATTAGAAATGGGAAGATCTTCTTCTAATTTGCATCTTTGAGGTGGGAAGATGCACCTTTAATCTTGGACATACTTTCTACTGGTAGCCTTTATAAAAGACATGAAAGAAAACAGCTTATCTTGTCTTTGCCTTATTCTGTTGTTCTCCCTGGCAAGTAAATTCCTTCATTAGCATTAGATCTTACCTTTTTGGAATCTGGACAAATGCTGAGTAGGTGAGACATCCATTCTAATGGACTGAACAACTACTTGATTCTCAGGCCTTCTATTGTTAGATAACCATTGCTGTTGTGGTTGGGTAACAACCTGTAAGCCATTTCTCAAATCCCTTTCTCATTATATATATATATATATATATGTGTGTGTGTGTGTGTGTGTGTGTGTGTGTCTGATACATTACAATTTATTATATATAATTAATATATGAAGACACACATATGTGTTATATATCATATATGCTATATACATATATAATATAACATTATATATATATTAAAATATATGACTATACTATATGAAGTAGAAATTTCTGGTTTCTTTGGAGACTCAGTTGTGTCATGTGATGTTTTTCTGGAGATTGTCTTATAAGAGGCTGTTTTTGGTGAAGCAGACAGGAGGGAGGATATTTTCTGAGATCAGACAAGTGGTGTTTTTCTGGAAGCTGCCTGAAAAAAGAACATGTGATAATTTGCTTGAGTGGGCACATGAGAAACTACGTGATGCTTGGAAAGGCTATAAATATAACTCAACAGACAATGTTGGCATTGATTCTCCTTGCCACTCTTTTCTGATCATCATTTGTTGTGATTTCATAGAGATAAATGCACTAAAGAGCATCTGGTGGTGTTCCATGGGTTCCTGCTACTTTGGCTGACTTGGGGCTATTGACAGAACCCCTTTGTTTCTTCTGGATTGGACCTTCATTGTTGAATCATTTGTGTGAACTGAACTGCTAATATACTGACAATGCAGATTATATCCACTGGAAGGATATTCTAAACAGGTTCACTCCTCCTTTGTCCTATTAACCTTTCCTTTCCACTATTTCTGGTTGGTGGTGGGCTAGAAGAGAAGTTAAAGCATTTAAGTACACGTATTAAGGTAGGCTTAGAAAAATATAAGCCTACAACTATATATTATATGTTATATAACATATAATATATAACTTAAAACATATATATTATTGTATAATAATATATACAATATATAATAATATATACCCTAGCTAATACATTGAGAAAGGGTGCTAGGCTTCCAAGCCTGATAACTGTGAGTTCATTTCCAAGAACTACAGGTGAATAAAAGAACCAGTTCTGAATGTTGTCCTTTGAGTTCCACATGGACTCTGTGACACACATAAGGACACACACACACACACACACACACACATGGACTCTGCACAATATTTAGATATTTATCCAATATTTATATTGGGTATGAAACCACCCAATATAAGTAATCAAATAAGTATAAAATATATATCATTGAAGATTCTAGGCAATGTGAAAGACAAATACAAGAACCATAACAGCAATAGTGAAAATAGTACATATGTGCAAAAATAACATTATTATTTAGAGATAATATAGTTTAAACTCTACAGAAAAATTTTGAAGAATATCCATACTGCTTTTAGCAATTTTAATGAATGAAAGATAGGAACACAGAAAGATGAGTCTGTTTTTCCCCATTTTTACTGGAGTGTAGTTGACAAAACAAATATTGCATGTATTTAAAGTATGCAATGTCATAATTTGAACATTCAATTTCTCATTGGCTTATTTTCTGCAGTGTTGCTGGTAGAAATGAAATCCTGATTCAAGCTACATAAGTATTCTACCATTCAGCCACTTTCTAGCCTCAAGAATGACTTATGATACATGCACATCTGAAATTACTACTACAGTGAATCTAATCAGATCATGCATTGGTTAATATTATATGTAGTGATAAAATTTAGCCTACTCTATTATCAGATTTATATAATCTAGTATGATTACCTGGAGTCACTATGATCTACCTGAACTGTCCAGAGCTCATTTACCTTGCTTCATTGAACTTTTGCCGATTTGGCCATTTTATTTTTCCATATCCTCAGTATTACAGAGCCACCATTTCACTCTTTGTTCCTAAGACTTGGACTCCTTTTTAAATCCCACACACATGGTAGATCATAAGTAATTGTCATTCTGTGCCTGATGACATTTTATTGTATGTTGTGGGATGTATATTGTATTTTCTTTATCCAGTAATCTTTCCATGTTGCTTATGGTGGGTACATGACTTGGCTATTGTAGTAACCAATGCAGAAATGAAATGAAGATGCAGTAATCTCATGATCCTAGTGATTTAACTTCTGGGTATATACCTGGAAGTGGGATTATCAAATTTCATCATGGTTCTAGTTTTAATTTTTTGAGAAATTATACTGCTGCCTTACATAATATGCAAGTTAACTTATATTCTCATTGACAGTGAGTAAGTGTTACATTCTTTTTATGTGTTAATCAACACTTATCATTTCTGGTTTTCATAATGATTACTAGCTGTGTTTTACTACAATTTTAGCATAATGAATCTCATTAATATAAACTTTTAAGTTGCAAATATTTAGATTTCCTTAGATGTTAAATTGACTTTCTTATTTTAGCTTTGTCTTACTATTTGTAAATCTATCAACATCAGATACAGAATTTGAGTTCATTATAATTTTAAGTATATTGTTATACCTGGAATAATTTTTTTTACTATATTTTAGTAAGTCTTTGTTTTCTCATATGAGATGCTGCATCTATGACTCTAGTGTAAATATGCTGAAAGTTAGTACTGTTTCTCAATCTCATGTGATTAGAGATTGCCTAGAATGAACTCTGTAGCCACTGTAATTTGTCTTAAAGTTATTTTATAAAGTTTCTGGATAGACTGTTAATTTGCATAGCAATTTCCTATAATTAAAATGTAAGTAATTAGTTCCAATGGAGACCTGAGTAAGAGTTAAAGATTGTACTAGTGATCTTGGCAGATTATAAATCACCACCTGAAAGAAATGCTAAAACAATACCAACCTTAGTGCAGTATTGATTTTTCCTCTGCCTCTCTATAAATAGTTTCTTAAACACATACATTAATTTTATTAGAAAGACAAAACAATCCTTTGACCATTTATAGACTAGAAAGAGCTTCATAATCATTCCCTATCTGATGTTTAACTGATACCAGAAAAATTAATTTCTGATAACCAATAAAACTCTCACAAACTTTCACAGTGCCTTAATTTTAATAGATAATTCACATGTATTCACAAATCACCTTATTTTATCTTACTTAACAAATATCCCTTAATTTTTAGCTTTGAGATTTAGCACATTTTAAAATAAAGAACAAAAACTCATTTTAAGTCAATACATTTCTTTGAGGATCTTTAGGTGTTATTTCAACTAAATTACATCAAGTAATTAAATTTTTATTGTAAATCAAATTTTACATATAATATAAAGCTGCCAAACAGTGGAGGTTTATATACTTTATAAGGCAGTAAAATAACTGCTGTAATAATACTCAATATTTTAAAGTGATGTTAATATTCAATCTTTATATACCGTAATTTCTAAATTCAATATTTCCATCTTCACTCGAAGGAAAGAAGAATAATATATGTGTTATTTTCCATCTCAGATAACCATACCCTTCCTTCCCTGAGGAAAGATAAGAGAAAGAACAGAAGAGAACAGATAGACAGTTTAAAATAAAGGAACTTGGAGAAAAAGAGAAAGAACAAAGAGAGAAGGAATAGTATGACAACTATGATTATAATTTCTATTAACTTGGTGAGAGAAATATTTATTCACACATAAAGACAGACAGTAGACTAGAATGTTTTAAAATTGTATTTTCTTTTCTCTTTCTCCAAGTCCTTATACTGATGTCTTCTCTCTCTCCCCCTCTCTCTTTTTCTAACTCTCCTAGTATTCTGTATTTTAACATTATAGTGGTAATTTTTTGGGAAATATATACCTAACATTGTCATTTAATTCAGACAGATTTAAAAAATACTAGATAAAACAAAACGAACATACTCTTTCTCTTCATTCAGAAATAAGTTATATAAAACATTAGGCTCAATTAGAAATAGGAATGAGAGTATCATACATTCATATGAGTTATATTGAAACAAAGAATTGTTATATAGTTATTTATTGATATCTATTGCTAAAGGATATAGGATATACTGTTGTGTATTTGTATCTTAATCTAATTCAAGTTTTTCTGAATTAGTATACTTAATAGAAATTGAGTATAATCAGACATCTATAGTCAAATCTCTACTTAGTGTTTAAACAAGATTCAGTAAATGAGTGTTGTCAACATGTTTGGCCTCACCATGAAGCAATTTTCAAATCTATAATGATAGATTGAGTATTTCTTTTTAACTAGAATTTAGGATAAATTAAATAAAAATATCAAGTAGTCAGTATGGATAAAGATTCATTGAATGAATGCTGTGATATTTTCACAAAGCAAATAATTTACTAGGTCAAAACAGCTAATTCCCAATTACAATGACAAATAATGAATGGTCTCCTTCAGCCCCTGATGAGGTTTACCAAAAAAGTTGAACTGTTGTCTGTGGCAAAGTCCTTATCTCTTTTAAAGTCAAGGGGACACTGAGGCTGTTATAGCTGAAGCCATTTTTCCTTATATTTGATGTATTGGCTATTTAGGCAACCAAGAAATAGCCTTCCATGATGACAAATGTCACCATCATGTATAACAGCATTCCTTCAATCACTGGATCTGAGAGTTGTACACTGTCAGTGCCACAGTTGAAGCCACATGATGTTGCAATCACTACATTTTTCAGAATCATTTGTACCCAGCTGTTTGGACAAATAGAGACATCAATTGATAATGTAATATTATTTTGATTAGTAGTCTTATGTAGCTTCACTCTAAGTAAAAAAAGCATTAACTTCAGGGATGATTAGCTCGTGCATGGTCTTGGGCATGGAAATCCTGTTGGACTGTATTGTGGGTCCAGCATGTCTTCTGCTCTGGGTGGCTCAGGGAGAGAAGCAGAAGAGTGGGATTTTTGACTGGGTTCACTCCAAGTGGCACAGGCACAGGGCAGGCGCTGCGGGGGACCCCGCCTGGCATGGGGAGTTCTTACTTAGTCTGAAGCTCTGTGGGGGTGCAGAGCTCTTGGATGGGGACCCCCAGACAAGAAGACTTGAGGGGATTGACTGGTCTCAGACTCTTCTGCTCCCAGACGCTGCTGAAAGCCATGGAAGAGTTGAGACTGGGGTTGTCCAGGCTGGACCAGCCCACAGCTGAGAGGGAGGAGAGGGAGAGCTCCTGTGGACACCTTGCGGGAGAGACTCAGTTACTGTAGTCGCTAAGGAGACTCTCCTGCCAGTCTAGATTGCTTGAAAAGGAGGTCCTCATCACTGGAATGCAGAGAGGTCCTCAGGAATGCGCAGCCATGGCTACAGCGGCTCATTAAAGGCCTTCTCTGTTGTTCCCCACGGAGGTTCCCAAAAGACATGAGGAAGTCCATGGCTCCACAGGGTTTATTTTCATAGCAGATGGTTGTTGAATCTGGATGCACCCTTTGTGAAACTAAGGGCATATCTGAGTTAAATAGGAAGGGAGAAGGGGGAGGGTCTGGGGAAGAATGCTTAATTGGCTATGTCCTCTGACCTTCAGGTATCTCATTAGCATGTAAATCTCTTGAGGCAGAGGCCTGTAGTCACACCCTCTACCTGTGCTGGGTGATGTAAGCCTCTCTTAGGGAGGGGTTGTATTGTCCTACTTGACTGAAAAGCATAGGTCAATGGAGGTCTTGGCTGTGTGTCAGGAGCCTGGGGTCTTGAGGCATGGCCAAACACCTGCCATAGTCCCACTAGGGTCCAGGGTTCAAGGCCTGTGCTCAGCCAGGAAACAAGCTATCCTTTCATGGTCCCACAATTAACAAAGTTAATCAAATTTCTTATTTAGAATCTGAACTTTAATAAAGCGCCATTCCACTTTTTTTTGTTCATGGCATAACAATGTGATACATGCATTTATAATAAGTGTCAGAGATGATTAAGGTGCCTATCATGTGTATTGGCCAATTGTGTTAATTTTATTTCAATATTATTAATTTATGATATTACAGAAAGCATATTAATAATTATGACTAACTGATGTTCCTTCATTGCTTGTGGAGAGTTGATAGCATTTTTCCTTATGAAAAAAATGGAATGTATGTCACAAGTTAGTGTAATAGTCTACCCTTGTGGTATATTGCCAAAGCATCAAATAGAATATCAAAGTCAACAATAAATGTATTTGACAAATATAGAAATGAAACTGGAGAAAATATACCCATATCCTGAATACTTTAAAAAATATCTCAACTATATTTTGAATTTTTGTGTATTTTCTGTTTTCTTTTTGGATTAGTCATTATTTAGATATAAACTTAGTATTTTAGTGCATTGCTATAGAATTACTCAAAATATAGAATGATTTGTGTACACCATGTAGTGTGTTTGGCATCAGTATATTTAAAATGTTACAGTATTTTAGTAGTAAAAAGTTGACAAGTAGTGACACAACCAGTAAGTAAACAGAATACTCTGTTTTCATTCATGAAAGTAAGAGACAGTTGAGTCAACATACATTACTTAATGAATAAAATTCTTCAAAGCAATTCATGATTACGGAATACTTGTTTCCTCATTCAAACAGTCTGTGCTGGTGTTCTGCATTGATCAAATGACTGAAGCAATTGCCCATATATACTTATCTCATTGCATTGCGTGTTCTTTGATAATTCAATTTAACATTAATGCCACATTGTGTGTTGTTGTTCCTTTAATTGCCTATGTTGATCTTGTTTACTAGATTCTTGAAAAGTTTTACTTTGCTATACAGATCAAACATGGAGTTGATAAAATTCTTTCCCCATTGTCAATTCTTAAATTACATGAGGAAAACTTACTTGAGTGTAAAATTACTTGAGTGTAAAAGTCACAATGAAAGATTGCTCGTAAAACAGGGAGGAAGCATGGCCTCTCACATTTTACACAAGACTAGACTATCAGTGTGTTTACAGTATGAAGAATAAAAGCTTCTCATTTAAAAAGAACATATTGTCTGAACAGTCAAGACAATGGTTTATAAACGATGCTTCCTCAGTAGGGCAGGACACACGCTGTAGTACAGTGTACAGGCTGAGTAGTGATTGTGGAATGGAATGTGATTTCAGGAAGATGACATATACAGTCATTAAAACTCAGAAGCAAAATTGCTATAAGATTCAAGAATGTGGAAACGAATATTGCATTGTAAAAAAACAAAAATAATAAGATAGAAGTAAACACAATAAATCAAATTAAGATTAAATATCCAGGGTGTGATGGGAGGTTTTTGGAGGAGAAATCAGGAAGGGGGATAACATTTGAAATGTAAACAAACAAAATAACCAATAAAAATTTTTAAAAAGATTAAATTTCCAAATGAATTATGTAAAATAATAAAAGTATATAGTTCCATAAAGGTAAGGATATATGAAAGTATACACACAAACACACATATGTATACACACGCTCACACACACACACACACACACACACACACGGCAGAGGAGGAGGGAGGTAGGTAGGGAGACAGGGAGAAAGGGAGGGAGACAGGGAGAGAGGGAGGGAGACAGGGAGAGAGGGAGGGAGGGAGGGAGGGAGGGAGGGAGGGAGAAAGAGTAGGAAGGAAGATGTATATGTGTGTGTTTATGTGTGTGTGTGTCTGTGTGTGTGTGTGAGAGAGAGAGAGAGAGAGAGAGAGAGAGAGAGAGAGAGAGAGAGAGCAGGAGATGGAAAAGGAGAGGGAGAGGGAGGGAGAAAGAAAATTATATCATGATGTATTTTAGACATTTAAGATATGTTTCTTCTTGTAAGTTCAACAGTCTCACTATGGAAGATAGAATTGTAATCCCACATATGTTAATATAATAATTTCTAGAATATTTGAATGTTGTATACAGCAGGATTGATGCTGGTTTGAATGTGTGATTAGTGATTAGTAGATGAGATGAAAATATTGTTCTGACTGTCTGTGAGGGAGCAATAAGACTACAACAGTTTTTACAAGAGAGAAAGAGCTATAGAAGATGAAATCTCTGTATCATTTTACATAAACAAATTGTGGCAAATTCATTACTGACTTTCAAGCTGGAAGAAAGATCCATGAGTCAGTTAATGCAGCACTGTCCAGAAGTGTAACACAGCAGTTAGTAAATTCTTCCCTGTAGAAAAGAAGATGCTCTGCAGATGTCCCAAGGGCTTTTTGAGTTGTTGTCATTATATGTATCTCCTATTATTTAGTGCTTTGATAATTTCATACATGTGCAAACTGTATGCTGGTGACTCTCCCCTCACTGTGTCTTGACTTCCTCCCACCTTTATCAGTGGTTCCATTTCCCAGAGTGTGATTATTAACTCATTGAAACTTATCTCCACACTGTAAGATCACAAATTAGTGTTCTGTTGTTTTAAGAAACAAGTTTGTAGCAATTTAGTCAGCAGCTAGAGAAAGCTAAATAAAAATCTCATTAAGAAGTCAACATTACCAAAATGTTGCCCCACCATACCACAAGGACATGTACTCCACCATGTTCATAGCAGCCTTATTTGTAATAGCCAGAAGCTGGAAACATCCCAGATATCTCTCAACTGAAGAATGCATACAGATAATATGGTTAATTTACACAATAGAATAGTATTCAGCTATTAAAAACAAAAAAAAATCATGAATTTTATAGGCAAATGCATAGAACTAGAAAATATTATTCTGAGTGAGGTAACTCAGACCCACAAGAATATGTATGCATGACATGTACTCACTGATAAGTGCATATTAGGCGAAAAAGTACAGTATACCAATGGTGCAACCCACAGACCATAAGAAGTATAAAAAGCAGAAAGGCTCAAGTGAGCATGGTTCAATTCCAATTAGAAGTGGGAAAGAAGTAATCAAAGGAGAGGGAGGGACTGAGGGACTTCAATGTGAGGGGGGAAGGGAGTGCAAAGAAGAACAGGATCAGGTATGGTGGGGTTCAAGAGAGAAGTCTATGATGTGCTTATAGACAGGAGCCTAGCATCACTAGCATGGCTGTCCTCTGAGAGGCCCTACCAGGAGCTGAATGAGACAGATGCAAATACTTACACCCAACCACTGAACTGAAATTGGGGACCCCTATGATTGAATTAGAGGAAGGATTGAAGAAGCTGAAGGGGAGAGTGATGTCATAGGAAGATCAACAGTCTCAACTAATCTAGACCCCCAGGAGTTCCCAGGGACTGAGCTACCAACCAGGCAGCATACAGGGGCCAGACAGAGGTTCCTGGAAGGAATATAGCAGAGGTCTGCCTGGTCAGGCCTCAGTGGGAGAAGATGTGTTTAATCCTCTAGAGACATGAGGCCCCAGGGAATGGGGAGGTCTGATTGGGAGGAGACACTCTCTTGGAGGCAAGGAAGAGGGTGAATGGGATGAGGTAGTATGGGAGGGGGGCCAGAGGGGACACAACCACTGGAATGTAAATCAATAAAATTAAAAAAAAATATATATATATGTAAAGGTTGTAGAAAGCAAAAAAAGAAGTCAGCAATAAATTCTCATTACAGATAAGAGAATTGAGTCCTACAGATGCTGTGCTATTTATTGTAAATTACAATGCATACAGAAGACTGAAACACAGACCTTTTCTAGTCTCCAACCTAATAGAATGCCATTATCTCAAATTGCCACTTTACTATGAACACAGAAAGCAATTAATAAAGGAAATAATTTCTAGAATGAGCACCTTAATATAACCTGTAGCAGTTTAATGATTTCTCCACCAAACAGGAGGGTGTCCTGGTTACATGTGGTCACATGCAATTGAAATGATTAGCGCTCTGCTCCTCAGTGAGATGTGACCTTCACTAATGCTTCCCTGTTTCATTTTTCACTCTCTTGGTAGGATACAGAGGCCTAAGGGCTAGAGTTGTGTATTTATCTTCATGCCTTATACAACGGTTTGTATAAGTTCTTTCTAAAGGTCATGTGCTAAGGGCTAAGTCACCTCAGCAAGGGGTACTGCTGGATGGAAATGTAAAAGGTGTACCCTACAGAAAAGAAATTTGATTACTGAAAGCATGTCCTTGAAGCTGATATTGGAACCTTAGACACTTTTTCTCTATGTTTGCCTCATAGCAGCCATGAAATGAACAGATTTCTCTTATTGTGATGTATGTTCATGACACAGAACACAGAACAGAGAACCTGTATTGGGCACAGAATTTGGCTTTCAAAGGTCCAAAACTGGAAGAAAAAAATACCCCCCATTAGAAAGATTTAGCTTTTCTCTCTCTCTCTCTCTCTCTCTCTCTCTCTCTCTCTCTCTCTCTCT
>NW_021604569.1:13374892-13381993 GCF_004785775.1 Grammomys surdaster
TCTCTCTCTCTCTCTCTCTCTCTCTCTCTCTCTCTCTCTCTCTCTCTGTATGTGTATGTTTGAGTATGTTTGTGTATGTATGTATGTATGTATGTATATATGTATGTATTATGTGTGTGGTATGATGTATGTATGTATGTATGTATGTATGTATGTATGTATGTGAATACATGGAGATGTGGGTACTTGAGGTGGCAGAAGGGGCATTAGAAGCACAGTAGCTGGAGTTACAGGCAGAGTAAGCCACCTGAGAATTAAATACTGGTTTCCAAGAGCAATAAAGGATTGTAGCCTCTGGGCCATCACTGTAGCACTAGCCTTTCTTCCCTTTTAAAGTGATTTGTTTCAGGTATTTGTTTCATCATCTGAATACCAAGTAACCAAAAAGAGGAAGACTGCTCATTTTGGCTCAAAAGACTCTTATGTGAGAAGAAAGCTCTGGGACACCATGTTCATACAGGACAGCCAAATTAGTCCCCAAAATACGTTCACTGTGCTCAGTCATCAAGGATTCAGAGGCCATTGCCGCTTTGTGTTAAGCAGTACAGGGTGTGGTTGGGATAGTGGCATGATTACTGTTGTGTATATGATGCAGGTTTTGAGGAAATGCTCAAGGAAGAGTTATAAATCATGGTGGCATCTACTTGAATTTCAAGTGAGGAAAACCAGATTCTTTAAAATGATCTAAATGGATTTTTTATGTAGAGATTAACAAGTAACTTCCTGATCGGAAAAGAATGTTCTAGCTTGGGTGTGAAATGTCCAAAAAAGGCCATATACTGACAGTGTTGTTGTAGAACTATTGTGCTTCTGGGATGCCATAGATCTTTAGGAGATAGAGCCTTTGGTAAGGAAGTAAAGTCATTTTTGGCATGTGCTGGAAGTGACACTGGGAACTTATTTCAATCTTGACTTTCCCAGTTTTCTCTTTTGCAGCTTTTAGTTGATCAGACCTCCTCTGTCGAGTGCTCCATGTATCCCTGTAGGCCTAAAGCAATAGGATCCAATAATAGTGAACTGAAGCTTTTGAAGTTATAGGCTAAATAATCCATTTTGCCTCTTAAAATGGTCATCTCAGGTATCTGGTCATAGTGGTGAGGTACTAGACAAGCAGTCTTTGTGTTAAGTGATGCTACCTTCATTATGATTTAGAGTTTGAATAAAAATGTTTTCCCAAACATTTTTTTATATGGATTATTTTTAGGCTGTCTTATGAACAGCATTCTTTTTCTTGATGCTTTTATCCATTCATCATCTCTGTCTCTTTTAATATATAAAAGAATTTTGTAGATATGATTGTTGACCATGGTTGTGAATGTAGGTAATTTGTAGGTAATTCCTTCTGGTGAAAAGCCAGATAAGAGAAGATGGGGAAAGAAATGTATTATTTTCCTGCTTGTCTTTACTTTTGCTGGTAAGTTCATCGAGTCTGTTTCTATAAGCAGGAGCAGTTTCCTTGGGCCTTCAACATAGACTAATGAGCAGTGGGTCTCCAAGCCTTCAAATACAAGATTGCGACTTCTGAGACAACCAGTCTCTTAGACTGAGCAGCTACTGAATTCTCAGCTTCTTAAGTATAAATCATCTTTGTTAGATTATCTGGGCCACCTCTCTCTCTCTCTCTCTCTCTCTCTCTCTCTCTCTCTCTCTCTCTCACACACACACACACACACACACACACACACACACACACACACACACACACACAGAGGGGAAGATATCTTTTATTTTCTCAAGCTTCTCACTTTTGTGGGGAGGTGGAGAGGATACAATTTATTATTTGTTAAATTATTTCTGTATTTCTCTTGGAGTTTTCTCAGTGGAAATTCTGTTATGCTAAATTCTGTCATTGTAAATTCAAAACTCTAGCTTGATAGTCACTCTTAATTACTATTATGTACCTATTACTTCTCTGTCTTTTGACTTTTTTATCGCTTATATGAATTATGTTACTAAACTGACAGACAAGTAACAGTGTCAGTACTTTACAGTAATTTTTAGAATTGCCTGTCCAGATTTTCCTGCTCACTTTAGCTATTATCTATTTAGCTTATAGATTCATGGTTACTTTAAATAACCTTCTGATTTTTATTTATTCATATATTTCTTCTCTGTTTCCTCCTCCTCATTTCCCTGTAAGACTCTACCTCATTGGAGATATACTGGGGATTATCTTTTTCTAGCTATTCTTTCACATATCATAGTATTAAAGAATAGTAAATGAAATGAAAGAATTGTACATATCTGAGGTACAATGTACAATTTTCACACGATATATAGCAAGCAATTATCTAAAATGTAGTGCCTTTTTAGTGAATTTTCTAGACTTGCTTCAAATATATCCATGAATTGATCAAGACTAATGACCCTGTTTGTTGCACATCTTGCCTTTCAATGATTGTTTAAACTGTCTATATTTCAATCAGTGGGTTGCTTTTGTTAATCTGGTAAAGTTTTATTCTTGTATTTTTTTTGCATTTGTGACAATTTTAATGGGCATCCTGCCCTCTTCATCTAATTATAGATACATTTATTTTAAACTCAGAATGTTCCATAAAGTTAATTTCATTTGAAATGTATTTGTGTCTCTGTGATTCATGACACACAATGTTGGTCACCATTGGTAGCATCAGATTACATAAATTGTTTTGGTAATATGGCTTACAGATTTAATTATATGACCATACTTCAAATAGCTTTAGTTTTCTCTCCTGTTCATCATTGCCTATCCCTTTCCAACCTGTAGATTTACTCTTAATGGTGCTCGGGTCCTCAGCTTCTGAAACTGGACCTTCAAAGGCCATTGAAAAGGTTGTTTTTTTTTCCTGTTAGTCATATGAGCCATCTGTAGTTTTGTTGAATTCTTAATAGGCAGACATTCTTTTAGGATCATTTTAGAATTTGATCCCGGCTAGCAAGGGATTTTCTCTTTTTCAAAAGCTGCCAGGTTGGTAGTGGAGTTAGCCACTAAAACCCTGGTTTAAAGTATTGAATCTATTCTTTCCATCTCTTTCCATTTTGAATATCAGTTCTTATGTAGATGAGGATAACTATAACGTTCATTACTGCTTTAGAAATGCAAGATGGTACAGCCACTAAAAATCTGACAGATTTTTATGAAATAAAGCAAATTATTTAAATTTTTTATTTATTCACTTTACAACCCAATATCAGCCCCCTCCTCTTCTTCCTGTACCTTCCTGTCCTCTCTCTATTCTACCTTCCTACTTTGAGAAGAGGAAGTTCCCCTCTGGGTACATCCCCCACACCTACACTGTTCCCCCCAGTCTTGACACCAGGTTGATGCCAGACTAGATACATCTTCTCTCATTGAGGCAGACAAGGCTGTATATTTACGGGCACAGGATCTACAGGCAGACATGTAGGCACCAGGTTCCCCTGCTCCAGTTGTTGGGGAACCCACATGAAGATCAAGCTGCTCATCTGTTACATATGTGTAGGAAGGCCTATGTGCAGCCTGTGCTTTTGCTCTTTGGTTTATGACTCAGACTCTGGAAGCCTCCAAGGGTCCAAGTTAGTTGACTCTGTTGATCTTCTTGTGGATTCTCTGTCCTCTTCTGCTCCCTCAATCCTTCTCCCAACTCTTCTGTAAGACTCCCCAAGCTCCATCTAATGTTTGAGTGTGAGTCTCTGAATCTCTTTCCATTGGCTGCTTGATGGAGCTTCTCAGAAGACAGTTATGGTAGGTTCTTTGTAGGTTTGTAGGCCTGTGCCTGCTCCACCACAGGGCACAGCCGCTTGGGTAGCAGAATGTGGCTGCCGCTGGGATGGGTGTTGGGCTGTAGTGAAGCACTGAGACACTCACCTCTGCAGGGGTGAGAAAATGCAGTCTGAGACTTGGGAAAGCTGGAGCTGGTTTGAGGGTTCGCGAGCCTGAGATGAGGCCCTTGCTTTGGGGTTCTCAGGCTCTTGGACATCCAGGTGCTGCTGGGAGAGGCAGAAGAGCAGAGAATGGAGTTGGGGACTGTGGCTGTGTCTAGCCCAGGGCTGGGGAAAAGGGGGAGCTCCGGTTGGTCCCAGTGGGGAAAATAGTACTTGACTTGATTGACAGTTGGCGTGGTCGTGGTTGCGGCTGGAAGAGCAGAGAGGCTTTCTACAGGAGACTAGACTGTGGCTCTATAGGTAAAGGCCTTCTCCTTGGCTCCCCATGGTAGACTTTGATAAAAAGAGACAGTCCATGTTTCTAACTAGTTTATTTTCATGATGGAAAGTTTATGGGTAAAACCATACCCTACTTTTCATGCTGGGCCTGAGATTAAATACCTTTTAGAGGAGGAATGTCTGGGATTGTCACTCTCTATTGATCCCTAGGTACCTCATTAACATGGAGATTTCTGCTTTGGGTCTACTTGACTGTGGTCATATCTCTTTTCCTATTGTCTTGGACTGAGATGTTAGGAATGCCTCATCCACATGCAGAAAGGCTTGGTGCTTTGCCCTTATGTGACTGATGACCACAAATCTCTCTATGGGGGGCTGCAGCTATGTTACAAAGGCCTGGTGCTGGGAGCAGGAGAAGCTCCTACTGTCCCTTCAGGGTTTCCTGGGCTTCAAGCCTTTAGTTCAACCTTACCAGGCTCCCTCTTATGGTCCACTGCCCCACAGTTCTTTTCTGCCAGCATAACAAGAGTATCATTAATAGTGTCATAGATTTGTTCCTGTCCATGGGAATGGGTCTCAATTTGGGGCAGTCATTGTTTAGCTATTCCCTCAGTCTCTGCTCTGTCTTTGTAGCTACATATGTTTTGGGCAGGATGCATCTTGTCAGGAAGATTTTGTGAGTGGGTTACCATTCTTATATTACAACTGGGAGTCCTGCCTGGCTACAGAAAGTGGCTACTTCAGGATTCATATCCCTCACTGCTAGGAATATCAGCTAGAGTGGCCCCCCATACACATTCTGGGGTCTCATGGCATCTCAGGTCTCTGGCACTTTCTAGAAATTACTCTTCCCTCAGCTGATCTCCCCTCTCTTTCACCTGTTCTCTCTCCTGACATATGATCTCCTCACCTTCTACAATGCTCCCCTCCATATACCCTCTTCCACCCAGTTTTCTTCTTCAATCAGTTGTCTGATATCTATTTTGTTTCCCCTTCTGAGAAAGATTCAGCCACCCTCCCTTGAACCCTCCTTGTTATATAGTTTCTTTGGGTCTGTTGATTATAGTCTGGTTATACTGTACTTTATGGATAATATCTACTTATAAGGGCATACATGCTATGCATGTCCTTTTGGGTCTGGGTTACCTCACTCAGGATCATATTTTCTAGTTTTGAAATGCAAGATGGCACAGCCACTATGAAAACAATCCCATATTTTCTTATGAAATAAAACGAATTATTAGCATGTGACCCAGTACCACTGAAAGTGCATAAAATCTCTTAATGGACATTTGTAAAATCTATTCTTTGCCCAAATGCAGAGCAACAAATAAATCTTCAGTTATTATGGAGTGTTAAAAGTAATGGCACTGACAAAAATATAAATGATGGGGCCTTAAAATGAATACTACTACGTAATGCATGCCATTTTAATGACAATTTACATCATGATAACTGTTGACCATATGGCATTCTTGGAAATGCAAAATTACGGAGACTGTAGAAGATGAATGATTTTTTTCAGTGAACAAAGTTGTGGCATGTAAGCATTGGTATCTACAACAGTGGATACCAATTATAAATATTAGCTAAAACTCGTTGAATGCACAAGAAATTATTCCTATTGTAAACTATGATTCTGGGAGACAATGTACGCTCATAATCTCATCAGCTACAGCAGATGTGGCATTCCAGTGCTAATAATGAGGAAAAAGAAGCATACACACTGATAGGTATGTATGCTCTACTTATCTCTATAACTTTTTGTGACCATAAAACCTAAATTAAGTAAAATATTTTGAAAACAATCCACAAAATATAGTTTTTAGTATGATCTGCATAAATATAATATAATGAGAGAAAAACAATACGGTCAGCTAGAAAAATATGGTAAGATCATTAAATTTCAGAATGTGTACATTCAAATACTAAGAATCTATCAATATTTTTAAAGATGTCCTAATCAGTACTATTAGGATTGAAACTTTTATGAATGTTTTCACTCATGTTCAGAATCCACAGTTAGTCATTTTTATGACTTTGTCTAAAGGTTGAACATATGTATGTGTATTTATTGAAGTGCATAAAATTAAAACAGCACTTCTCCCTGTGTAAACATGTTAAATTCTGCAATAAATCAAAAGTGTAGGCTGGAATTCATTTCCTTTTCGTAGATGGCCTAATGGGAATAGAGGAGCTAAAGAGCAGAGTATTACATTTTCTATCCACTGTAACAGATGGAGGCTCATCTGTAAAACAAAGATGCATTCCCAATAGAAAGAAGAAAATTTCATTAAATGCAGTGAAGACTGGTGTGTGTTCTTTGTTTTATGTATATCTAATTAGCAGTACATTTATCTGACAGATACACAATTTGCTCCTGAATGTAATCATGAACTACCCAAGAATACTTGTTAATATAAAAACCTTGAATGAATACAAGAATAAGGTCTACTTCTCTATCCTTTGGTCTCCCTTTTTTATTTTTATGAGTAGGGCACCCTATAGTAACAATGCCAGGCAAATGAAGCTGAGCATGAACTAAGACTTTAGGTAGATGTTCAGGATCTTTGTTTCCTTCTACCTTTATTTTGGTTTTGGATAGTCAGTGTTTTTCAAAAGCGAGAACATGGTCTTTAGCTTTCTTCCCTGAAGGGTAAGATGAATTATGGATAGCATGGTAGAAATTGAAAGCACATGGAGAAATAGTAAAAAAACAAAACAAAAAACAGAAAATAAACAAAAGAAATTATATTTTTTACATAATAGATTTTTCTCAATAATCCCTCACTATAGTAATTTTTTTACTTCCACAAGTAAAATGTGAAATTGAGGTCTGACAACATTAATCAAATGTTCTACCACTGGTACCAGTGAAGAATTACACTCTTAGTCTCTCTTAGCCTTTAATGTTTTAGATAGATTATAACTCCTTCTCTCTCTCTCTCTCTCTCTCTCTCTCTCTCTCTCTCTCTCTCT
>NW_021604569.1:13382093-13416830 GCF_004785775.1 Grammomys surdaster
CTCTCTCTCTCTCTCTCTATCTCTCTAACGATCTATACATATATATTGATATTGGTAAAAGCAGCTATATATATGTATTTGTGTGTATGTGCCTATGTGTGTGTGTCTGTATGTGTGTGTATGTGTGTGTGTGTATGTGTGTGTGTATGATCTTTCTGCTTCTGTGTCAATACTGAGATTACACTTGTGTGCTATCTTGAAGGACCAAGGTATTTATTTATTCATTTATTTATTTGAAGATACATTCTTGTCTCATATAATATATTCTAACTACAGCTTCCCCTTCCTCTATTTCTCCTAGTTCTTCCTCTCTTCACCACACCTCCAGAGCCAACCCTTTTTTTGTCTCTCATTAGACAAGAACAGGCTTTTAAGGGACAATAACCAAGTGTGGCAGAATAAAATATAATAAAATGAAGGAACGAACCTATCATTTTGACGTTGGAAACAGCAGCCCAACAGGAGAAAGAGATCTTCAAGAGCAGGCATAGTAGTCAAAGATCCACACAGTCCCACAGTCAGGAGTTGCACAAATAGTTATAATATATAGTCAGAAGACCTGTTGAAGACCCCTGTAGGGCCTGTGATTGATGTATCAGTCTCTGTAAGCTTACATATGACTTGCTTAGTTGTTTCATAGGACCTTTTTCTTATGGAGTCTTCAATCTCCTCTGGTTCTTACATGTTTTCTGGTTCCTCTTCCCTGAGCTAAGAAGGGAGGGATTTGATAAACATTTGGTTTGCACACAAATATTGATCTACTCAATGTTAGTGCTCAATAATTAAATTAAATTGATAGATAAAGAATATTTCTCCAGATTGTAATATATTTATTAAATTTAGCATACGTTACTATACATAATGCTAAATTTTCTATACTCAAAACTATCTGTAAAACATCACAATCATCAAAATAGGGTATTACTAATAGTTAAGTGTTTTATTTCTGTGTTGGGTTTTGGTTTTTCCCTTTATTCATATGACAAGGTGGTTACAACTATAACTGATTCACTCTAAAGGGAGATCCAGATTAGGCCAGCATTTCTTTATATCTTTACCAGGCTTGAACAGTTATGGAGTCAATATGTTTGCTCTAGAATATCTCTACAAAATAGTATTTCTCACCATTTCCGATCTTCACAAGAAGTTTGTACCACTAATATTACTATTCATTATTGAACAGTGTATATTTTTGTCATTTTGTGATATTTCATTATACCTCTTTTGATTAAATGTTCTGCAACTATCTGTCTATTCTCTGTGCCTTCTTGGGCATATTTCACCATTTCTTGACATCTAAGTATTCCTTCTAGTAACCTCTATAGAATTACAGTTTTACATTGCAATTATGTGTTTGATAAACTATGGTATCAAGTTCTTTCATGTCTCATTGAACATCAAACTCTTATTTTGAATGTCATAAGATGACTTTTTTAGTATTTGAAAGAACAAACAATAAATTTAGGATAAAAGATTTCATCATATGATGAAATCACTACAGGATTTCTAAAAGAAAGTTACCTCTTTTAGTCCGTTTCTTCTAGTTGTGTCCATTTAAATAAAGTTATACACAGTAATCATTTTTATGTAATATCTATAGAGCATTTTCATCTGTCTTATCATTGTTTATATAATTTCACATTATTCTTTCTTATTGATAATTGTATCAGCTTTTACATTTTTACCAGTCATTTATAAAGACATTTGTTTTTTGTGAATTTTCTATGTAGTCTGCTTTCCTGTGTGAAATTCCTTTGTTTTGAGGGATCATATACACCTTTTCTAACTTTCTAAGGTGTTTCTTCACTTATGGTAGAGTTACAACCTGAGTAACTCAAACTATGTTGAAGACATAAAATATGTATCGCATGTACCGTGTCTACAAACATCACAGCTAAATATCAGTTATCTGAGATTTTGTAACTGACTGGGAGGTATAGTGAAATGCTGTTAAGGAACTACATATTGCCTACATAATGCTAGCCCAAGAAAAGGAGAACACTCAAAAATAGATCCATAGCTTGTCCTAAAAGCAACCCCACCATTGTGACACAAACAATAAAAGCAGCTTTAAGTTGAACTATTGTAAGTTGGTGGTTATACTGAGCAATTAAAGAAAACATAAATTATTACCCAACATTATTGTGTTTAAGATAGAGCATTTCTTTAGATAATGCTTAACAACATCCAACACATTTTAAAGGATTATATCTATCCTATCTATCTATCTATCTATCTATCTATCTATCTATCTATCTGTATCCAACCTATCTGTCTGTCTTTCTGTCTGTCTGTCTATCCTTGTAGTATATATAAACATACTATAAGGACAGCTGTTTAGAAACATAGGATACACAATTACATATTTTGCATAGTATTCAGTAATCAGTGCTATGTAATGATTCATGTATTTCACCATACCATACTTTATTTTTTATATATTTTTATTTATTTTAAAAAATCAAATCATAATTTTTACTTATTCACACAGGGGTTATAAACACAAAAAGGCAGGATGTGGGGAAGGGGATGACACCGGAGCATGGGTGTTCAGGGTGAGTACAGATATCTTTCAGAACAGTGTATCAGCTGGGTGAAGGTTCAGGAGACAGGTCACTATGACTCTGTCTATGATTCACTTGTCCTTATCTAAGTTGGTATTATTTGTCAAGGCTACCTATTTACAAGTTCTATGACTACTCAGGCTGGTAAATTTCCACAAATGTGCCTGTTTACAATAGCGTATAGGCCTCTGTTTCATTGTTTTTCCACAGAGACCCAAGACTTGGTGTTAGTATACATGTATGACAGGCTTATTGCTGATTTTAGGCCTATGGGTGATTTTAGGCCTTCAGTGTATAAGCAGGGCTGTCCCTGAGATCTCCTCCATTCTCTAAGTATAGAAGGGCTGTGGCAATTCTAATCTTGTGAAGGCAGGGATAGAGGCCTGACCTCCAGTAATTGAAGGGGACTTTGTAATGGCTCCAGTTCCCCTGTCGGTGTCCAGTGAGGCATGAGGGCCATACCCATCCTGATATCTTTTTCCTGGAGAGGGGATACTTTTGACATCAACCCCTATGCAGTCAGGCTTGTCTCTCAGGGAACCCAGAGAGATATTTTTAACTATTATTTATATTCCCCTGAAGTGCTTAGCCTTGCAGCCTAAGCAAGAATTCAGATTGCCAGTCAGAGGGGGTTCTGGGTGACCCCTCTCTGTTTCATACCATACTTTAAATCATTGTTTTAGAATGTTCTTCTCTACATATGGAAGGATTTTCTGTACAATATGATGCTCTGTTACATCAGCAAGCGACTTCATCTATCTCATATTTGTCATATATCTTGTTTGCCTCAAGAGGACACATTATGTGACAGAATTTTATTGTTTAAGTTGGTGTGTGTATTCCCTAGGATGAAGTCATGGCAATTTGTCTAAAACGTTATTTCTCCAAATTATCTTCATGGTATCTTTACAACATGCATTTGTAGGACACTGTGACACATTCTTTAATTTCGACAACTTGGGAGGCAGATGCAGGTGGAACTGTTCACTTTGGTACCAACCTGGTCTACATAGCAACTTTTATTGCAATCAAGTGAATAGTGAGAACCTGTCTCAAAAGAAAAAAGTAAATAAATAAGTAAGTAAGTAAATAACTAAGTAAGTAACAAGCAAAGGAAATAAGCAAATCAAATATGCATTTATTCTATGCCTATATGTAACCACACAAGTACTTGTGTTTATACCAACTAAAAATTATAAAATCTCCCTGTAGGTTTGGCCTTTTGTTTAAAAAGTATATAAGCTTTCTTTTGCAGGATTGCTGCATTAAATAAGATTTGCTGTTCTTATTTATTTGTGATAAAAGGGAACAAATCTAGATTCTTGTGGATGCTACGCTATTATTGCTATGGTAAAACACCATGACCTAAAGTAGCTTGGGGAAGAAAGAGTTTTCCACCACAGTCTATCACTGAAGGGATTCAGAAATTAATAATTTGTTAATAATATTCACTTACGTGTTTGTTTCTATTTCACCCTAGGCATATTATTATAGGATGGAAATGTGCTGTAGTATCTATGATGACTGAAAAAAAAACAGCTGGGGACTGTAAATTAATTTCAGTCATATATACTCTAACAAAGTAGGAACATGTAGGCAGAAGCTGATAGAATGGCCATGAAGGAGAGCTGCTAACTGGCTTGTTCCTCTGGACTGTTCTGTTTGCTTTCTTATAACACCTTTCCAGAGATGGAACTTTCTTCAGTGAGTTAGGCCCTCCTACATTATTCATTAATAATCAATGAAGAAAATACACCTTAGAATTATTTACAGATGAATCCTGTTGAGTCATTTTTTTTCAACTGAGAGTCTCTCTCAGTGAAAAGTCTCAGAAAGTGACCCAACTTGTATCTTGTTGACATAAAATTAGCCACCACAACCATCTTTCTAAATCCCTGGCCCAAGTCCATTTAAAATTTAAATTTACTTCAATTTTTGTCAAGTATACTCTTATATGAACTATATTTGTCAAGAAATATATTGAAATGCAATGACATTTCACAATGGAAGTTTAGTATGATACATGTCTACATGGACATTTGATTTAATGCTTGGATACCTTTGTGCTCCACCTCCTATTCTCTTTAAAACTGCTGTGCTTAAACATGCTTCTTTCTGTGAAAATGTCAGATACCTCTGAAACTCACCAATCTTGAACCAAGGAGGCAACTTAAATGCTGATAAAAGCAGTCCAAAATCTTTGACACATGACTGATGTAGCATTCCTATACTTTCTTTGTACCAGTTTGAACTTTTAAATACAATCTTTCTTTTATAGAACTTGTAGGACACATCCAAGGATGCTTCATTCTCTGTCTCTCTACTATATAGTCTTATGATCTCTAAGTCAATGTTCTTCCTTGTTCTCAAGAAGGCTGCAGAATATTAAAGGTTAAAATGTTTAAGATATATATTTTAAAGCACAATAAGTTTCTTCAAATCAGTTAGTAGTCTTTCAATTAAGCCACTTTAGACAGGTTCATTTGATTGCTGAGTATTTTCTCGAGGTGTAGCATTAGCAAGGCCATAATGAGTGAAATAATGTCTGTCTCTCTACAGGCTTCATTTCTTCAAAACTTTGTGCCTTTAAGTACAATATGTTGAATATCTTTTGATGGGGTTATCCCTATATATTTTATCAGAATTATGTATTTTTATCAGATGTTGTTTGTAGTATAATTATCAGACAGTTACTAATAAAAATTAAAGAATCAGATTAAAGAAACAAGAAGAAGGATATTATTCTATATAACAAAAGTGTTCTAATTTGGAGGCTTTCAGACATACTGCTAACTTAGGAATATTGGAGACTTTTTCTTACTTTTCTTCAGAGACTGACTCTGGAACACTCATCTGTCACTAAATATAGAGAATCATCTCCCTGCCACCATGATTTGAACAAGTCTAGTCTTCTAACTGCTTGGAGTTTAACACAATATAGAAAGCTCTAGAGGCCATAGCCTTTCAGTGGAAGTAGAGGAGGGAAGCCAGGCAGGATGAGTCCTGGTGCTCTGTACTTGAATACTGAAAATTACCGAGAAATCAGACTAGGACTACTTACATAACTGAACTTCTACAATTAGGTTGATGGATGACAGTAGGATCTTACAAGAAAATTTTTAATGCATTTTAAAGAGCCCTAAAATGTTTTATTTGTGTTTCAGGCACTACTTTCTTCTCATCAGCACTATAAAGACAATCAACGAAAAGCAATGGAAAGATAGTTTTTAGTTTCTTGATATCCCCTACAGTTTCTAGCCCCCAGTGAGTTTCATTATTACTGAAGACTGCCACTGAACAGCCAGGATAGCTTTAGCTTTAATGAAAGTATCCTTGTATCCTTGAAGAATGTTGTTTCCTATTATACAAGATAAAAGATATATTTATAAAGAAGTTTTACTGATCTATGATCTGCAATTAATAAAGTATTCAGTAATTAAAAAGAAATTTTTAATAATATTTACTTATGTGTCTGTTTCTATTTTCTAGCTAGGCATATTATTATTGGATGGAAAAGTACTGTAGCAACTATAATGACAAATGAAAAGAGCTGAAGGTTGGCTGTAAATTCATTTCAGTCATATATGGACAACAGGCCTGAAGTATTGCCACAATCATACAGGAACTTAATGTTATAAAGTATGTCACTGATCATAAGTGTCTATTAGGTCAAATAGACAACTGACAAAGAGCAACAGTAGTGCAGTCCACAATGTTGCCTATTACTTGAATCATGTTTACCTAGAAAGCAACACAGAAAATCTTTCAACTTCTGTGTCCTGAGAAATGACTAATCTCCAATATCAGATTATAAGAACTGCCTCCATCCTTTGTCAAGACTAATATTTCCTCTCATCCATAGAATCTCAGATGTACCTTCTCTTCCCTGAAGCATTTCATATTTTCAAGAGTAAAAGCCCAGTCATTTTCATTAGCTTTATTTTGTCCTTGATGAGAGAAAGGGTACTTTGATAAAAATACAGCTGTGTCTTTGAAGAGTGTTGTTCTGTATGAGAAATAATTTGTAATTCAGATAAATTTCAGAAGTAAAGGTCATGAAGACACACAAGAAAGGTGGCTTTTGCTTGGGTGAAGAATTAGTGATTTGGAGATAATTAGAAAAGGAGATGGCAGGTGTGGAAGCTAGGGAAGTGTTGAGGAACATCTATCTAAAGCTCCTGTCTTTCTGCATATCTAGAGTCCCTTGTGGAGATAAGAAAGTAAGTTGAATAGATATCTTTAAGAACTGTTTGTGAACACATTTTTAAACCCGAATAAGCAAATTCTTTCTAATCCAAATGCTTCCAAAGTGCCAACATAAAATAGCTTAGGAGAAAAGAAGAGGCTTATTCAAACCACCCCAATCACCTAGCTATGATGGAGAAAAATCTTAAGCCTTTCAAATTAAAAAGTGTTGGAAATTTGAACTGTCATTTACAATGCAAGAAAGGTACAGAATAGAATCAATTATAATAACATGTTACATCATTAAATAGTAATGGTGTTTAACAAATGCAATACATGTTTTATTGAAAGACCTTTGTACATGGTGCCCCTTTGAAATCTCTCTTCAGTTAAAAGGGATATTTATCACTGAGTTTATTTTTTTCAAGTAAGGAGGTTAGGACATGAAAATGTTCAATAACCTTCTTAATGTAACATGGCAGATAGACAGAAACAAGAATCAAAATCCAGATGTTTTTTTTTTCTTTTTTTTCTACATCTATTTTTGGACTAGTTTGAGGAAAATGCATCTACACAGCTAAAACTATCATTTAGATAGCAAGGCAAATAAGTATGATTTTGTGGATGTCAAGACCTACAGATTGCTTGATGAAATCACATATAAAGAGCATGTGGATACAGAGGAAATGTTCAAAGTCTGAAACGGTTTATAGATATTCAAGATGACCCAGGAGTCATGCCTCTAGCGAGGGGAAAAAGTAGAGTTCAGACATAAAGTGACAAAGGGGATTTTAGAAAAAGAATACTTGTACATGTTGTAAAAGGAGAATTAAAATACTGTTATTGTACTCAGTGCTCCAGAAACCACCAAAAATCTACTGGGTATGGGGGTGCTTAGCTAGAGTGGTTGTGAAAAAAATGAAAGACAAGTTTTGGTACAACAGGCATTGTAGGTCCATGTTCATCCTGGCCACAGAACTGAGATTTGAAGAAAGAACCATGTACAACTTGGCAAAGGGACTAAGCTTATATGTAGAAGTTTTAAAAGTAATGTAAAGTTGTATTGGAATGGTTTTTATATTAAAGTGAAGATTTATTTGAACAAAACAGAAAACTGAGAAATTGGACTACATAAAAATTTTAAACAACAAAGGCAAAGGTTAAAAGCAGTGATAGATTGATTAAAGCATTTGCATTAATTAAGAAAGATTTCAATTTCAACAAACGGCAAGGGAACTTAAAAACTTTAATTTGAAAAAGTAATTTAATGATTAAAACCCAATTTTGAGAAGATGAAATACAAGTAAGTTATACACATATAAAAGAAACATTTAATACATAGTAAATTATGGTACTGCAAATTAATAGAATTGAATATTATTTCTTATCTGTTAATTGTGAGAAATGTAGTATAAAATTTACTAAACAATAATTATGTATTAAAGGATTACTTTTAAATCTTTTGGTAGGAATGCATACTGTTACAAATATTTTGAAGGCAACTTGGATGTCTTTGTCAAATTTTATTATTCATATGAATATTTTAAATTATTCTTGTATACATTACTCCTCTTGGGCATAATTAAGCTCAATCATAAATATTTTTCACAAGGTTATTTTTGATAAAAACTCAAATAGAAGCATAGATGTCAATCTATAGCATATAAACCACTATATTATTAAATTTTAAGCAGTTTTAAAGAGGAATGATCCTAAATGGGACAACTATATAAATTATCACAAAAGGAATATCATGGAAGGGTGGGGGGTGTCAGAAGAGTCAGATGTAGAGGACAATCAACCTCTTAGTTCTACTTGGTCTATTGTTAACAAAATGCTCTAGAGATAACAGATGCTACTCACACATAAAAAATGTCAGAGAAAATAAGATATAAACTGTGAAGCATCTGAGACACAGCCTCATACATAGGAATATTGATGGACCTCCATCTCATGTTACTCAAAGGGTCATTGGATTATCTGAAGATATTTTTAAAACATCTTACATATTTTATTACTACTCATATATACATAAACTGTGTTTGGATTAAATCCACAACTTCATTCTACTCTCGTCAATACCTCCCACTTCCTCACTGCTTGGAGAGCTGTAAATTATGGTTAAAATTAAAGGAATAAATGTTTTTTAATTCAACACACATGAATAATTATATTCTCACTTTACAAAATATATTTAAAACCAATAATACATGTATCAACTAGTTGTAATAAAATCTCAAAGACTCAGTATTTTCTCATAATTAGAAGAATACCTATGAAAATTATCTACCTGAGATCATTGAAACTCACACTTTTCTCTTTGTTTAGTTTATATTTGTATAAAGTATGCATATACATTTCAATATGTATATTTGTACACAGACATGTGTACAAATATATTCACAATGACTACTACTGAAATGACAATAGATTCTAGTGTTTTATATTTCAGTAAGGTGTTTCTGAGTTCTTTATACAAAGGGCATAGATTAGGTTTTATAACAAGATGAAAAAATTGAATCATTTTTATCTTGCATAGTTGTTGGATATGGTCTAAAATTTTTATCTCAGTTAAGAGTCTGAGTCTGAAAAAGTGTCTTGTTTCAATTAAGTGAGAGAAAAAGATGCCACAGAACAGAAAAGTGTCTTACTCCCATACAGTTTAAGCTTTACCACTAGTAGATGAAATGATAACTCTAACCCTGGAGATTGAATATTGATTATTTGCATGCTTCATATTCAGCTGCTTGGGGAGTTTTACTGGGGAGGGAGCTACAGTGGCATGGCTATCAAGTTTGCAGCACATTAAGTAGATGTTTAGATTCTGAACACCTCTGAGTCATTTGTCACTTCTGCTTTAGAACTGCACAAATCCCTTGGAAGGGAAGGGTACTTATTCTATTTACATTTAACAGAGGATCTGATTTATGGGGAGTGGCCAGATCACGTTAAATTCCTGTATATCTCAGGCAATTTGTTTGATGTGTCTGTGCTTAAAATCATTCCCCCAAGTGTGTTTTTTGACTATAGTAAGTCCCTCCAGCCATTTTGTGGAACAAGCACTGAAACAGGAACTCATTAAGCAATGAACTCCAAGCAGTGGAGCTAAGCAATAGCTTATCTATGATCCCAGTCTGAACCACAATAAAGAAATTTGATACTTACTGACTTGTGCCTCCATCTTAACATTAATACATTAAAAGGTTAATTCTCAACATTTCAGAATATGACAAGAATTGCAACACAGCATTTAAAGGGAAATGTTCAAAGGATGCCATCAGTGTAGGCCCTACTCCAACCATGCTTGTCTGCTTCTAAAAGAAGAAATGGAACACCCAGACACACCCTAGACCTGCTTTTTCAGGGAGCAAAGGCAGTTTTTAGGACAAGAGGAAGCTGGAAAAAAATCTTTAGCACCTGAAATTATAGTCCTAGAATCAAGAGATACAAGAAGACAAAGTTTAATGTTCTAGCCGTTGAATGTACAGTGTGTTCTAGCATGTTAAGAAAAAATATTCAGAGTGCAAGGACCTCTTACCAAGTACAATAGACAAAGATATTTGTCATGGACACATAGAGTTTCCTTCCTGTCTTGGAGAATGTGCTCATTATCTGCTATTGTCTTATATAGTCTAGGTGAAGTAAACACTAAAGCACATGGAAACAATGAAAAAATAATTAATACGTAGGATATTCCTTTAATATTTGGAGAATTAAGAAAAATCCTAAGTATACTACATTGAATACCTTTGATTAGAAAGGGAAATTATTGCACAGTTTTTTATTGTTATAACAATACCTGGTATTTGGAAGTATATAAAGAAACAAGGGTGATAAGGCTCAAATGTGTTGAATGGAAAATGAAAGCATTATGACATAAGCATGAGTGGCTCTTCTGGCTACACCGCAACATAGAAAGAAAAACTTGGAAAGAGAAATAGCCACATACAAAAATGCCCAAATGCATCAAGTGTTTGCGCTTTGAATAACACATTCTTATAAGAACTTATCCCATCCTGTAAGAAGTATGTGTAATGTTTCCCAGTGTGGACTTCTCATGACCTAATCACCTACTGGATCCCATTTCTCTATAATCCTCTACCAGTTCTTGGAATTGAGGTCAATGCACGAAATGCATAAGTTACTAAAAGTCAAAAATTTTATTGGTCAGGACCTTTGAAGTTGAGAGAAGTCCCATGACGTTGAAGATTCTTCATTAGCTTGTTTGTAATACTACAAACTAGAAGTATAAAACACACTGAACTAGCCTAAGGGGTGAAGACTGATGCTATACTATTAGACAGCTACATTCTGAAGTTTAGCCACTTAAGTGAATGAATAAGGAACATCAGAAAATTCCCATTTTGAACATTGGTTTCTAGTGTGGAGAAACAGTATTAATCAGAATCTTGGTGAAATGCAGATTATTCTGGAGTCCAACTCTGAACTTACTAATGAGACTGTTTATGGAGAACCACTATACTAAATCTTCAATATTTATGGAAGCAGACTACAGGTCAGGAAAACCACATAATTAATGGTGTTTCCATCTCAATAGTTAACTCCTCTAATTTACTAAATGCTATCTGGTAACAAGGCAAAGAAAGAGATATGCAAATTGCATCTACTCTGCCTACTATACCAGAAACAGCAAAGTGCAAATCTAGGAAAAATGAAGAAAATCAAAGCAACAATAGCATGGCTAAGTTTGGTGAGGTTTATGTCTCTGTTTTATGAACTGTGTTTTTAAAATATGTGCATTGTGTTTTTGGTTTCTGTGTTCTCTGACTACTTTAGTCCCTACCTTTCAGTTACTTATATTTATGTTTTCTATGTTTATTAAATGTGGGAAAGCATAAACTCTTGCAATTTCCCTGTACCTTTTAATCTTTATGTGTATGCATTGGATATATATGAATGTGTATATGTACATATACTGTCATAGGAATAAGAGACAGCCTCAGGTGTTGGCCCTGGTTCTATTATACATCTTCTGACACCATTTCTCTTATTCATCACTGTATACATAAAGTCAGTGGTTCCATAAGCTTCAGAGGATTCTCTGATCCCTACCTTCCATCATATTGTAGACGAATGGAGATTAGATGCATACTACTGTGCCTGGTTTTCCAAAAGTTCTACTGTTAAGTGCCAATATTTCACCCATTGAGACAAGTCTCACAATTATATGTATAGTAATTTGCCTCCTGTTAAGTTGTGACAAATTATCCAATTTTAAATGCTCAGCTATATATCTTTGTATATTCCTACCATATGCCCATCATTCTTTTCAAGCAGTTTATTTAACCATAGTTTTAGAAATTTTGACATAAGGGTTGATATAATTCATTCTCATTTCTTTATTTATGAATTTAGCAAAATGACTACTTTATCTGTTTTACACTTCATGATCACTCTCTTAGGTACTGGTCTATTGTGGTGAAGAGACACAATGACCAAGGCGACTATTATAAAAGAAAGCATTTAGTTGGTGATTTCTTAAAGTTTCAGTGATTTAGTTCATTATCCTCATAATGAGAAAAATGATTACATGAAGGGACACATGATGCTGGAGAAGTTGCTGAGAGTTTTAAATCTTGATCCTCAGGCAATAGGAAGAGAGAAAAATTGAACCCGTTATGGGCCTTTGAAAACACAAAGCTGACATTCAGTAACATATTTCCTCCAAAGGCAAACCAACTTCAACAAGGATCATACCTCCTAATCTTTATAATTCTTTCAAACAATTCTCCTCTTAGCTGACTATACAATCAAACATATAAGCCTATGGGGGTAGGCTCATTCTTAGTCAAAACAACAGATTAACAATTTGAAACAAGAAAGGAGAATAAAGATATTGCGTTTTCAGTGTGTAATTTTCCACAAGTTTTCAGGAAGTTTATGTTGATACCTTTTAGCCTTTATAATCACTTTGACTGTGACCACAACAAGCACTAAGAAAAGCATCATCACTAGATTTGGCTAAGCCGAGCTTCATCACTTCTGATGGACTCATTCACTCTTTCAACTATAGTAAGCTGCTAGATGTGAAAATTTGATTTTGTTAGGTTTATAGGTCTCATGCACAAAAAATTCTTTTGTTGCTTTTTTCTTACTAAGAACTATAAAATAACCATAATCTTTTCCTAGTGTATTCAAAATACTCTGCGTGAAAACCTGCTTAAATTCTAGAAAGCTTTATAAAAATTTAAATTACAATGGTACTGTCTTTTGTGTTTGTCATTATCTTTCCTAGGCTTTGTCACTTCCATGGCAACACACATGCTATTTTACTTTGTGTTTAAAAATTATTTATGCTAAGCCATAAATGCAGCTTTTTTATGAATATTCAACAATGCCTTCTAAATGGTGAAGTGTTCCAACCCTTCTCTTTAATCCTTCCCACACAAAACTTCTAAATTAATTATTTGAAGTTCAGCTCTGATCATGTCCCTCCCCTACTCATACACCATCAGTAACTCCCCAGAGTTGATAAAGTAAGATCATGTTCCTTTGTCTAAATTTTGTCTCTGTATCCTCCGAAGACTGTTCGTTTCCTGCTTTTAGTACATCATACTTGACCTCTGAACATCAGAAAGAGAATGCTGTGCCTAGAAACCCCAGATGGCATATTAAAAGAGCCACAGACAATAAGGACATTGTTATATAACAAAAGGGAGAATGAATATAAAGATCAGTGACTGCTTAATTGAAAAATCTCTGAATCGTCCTGATCCTGTTCATCCTCTCAGCCCTCCCCTAATCATCTGGAAATACTTGCTTTTCTCAAATTCTCAAGTGCCGAAAGAAGCAAATCAGAGAGAAACTATGTCTTATGCCTGTTATCAAGAACTAAGAAAATCTAGAGTAACCACAGAAACTAGCAAACTAGAAAGAGGGCATGGTGTGGACAGGAATAAGAGTGGAGGGCTTTTAGAAGGGTGGGGGAGGAAGTAGAATACCAGTACTATAAAGGAGCAATGGGAAAAGTGAGAAGAGGAGTTTATCTGGTAATGGGGGAGGGTGAGAATCACTGAAGGAGAGAGAGGGACAAAGGATAAAAGACATGAAGAATTATTAAAAATGTTACAGAAAAATACTTTCTTTTGACCTAAAGCATATATTATAAATGTATCTGAATGTGTGTACATATATAGATAAATATCAGTTTGGATGATAATGTTTCTTCCTGAGACATGGCTGCCTATCTAACAAAAATCCTGGTGCTGAGTTTTGGAATCTAAGTTCAAAGTTTTGGTAAATGGAATCCAAGAGATTCACCACACAATATAGGCTATGTTCATTGCTCTTTGTTGCCTCCCAGAACTTAAAGATAAAACACTATTGATGAAGACATACACTTAGAACTAGTTCTCATACTCTCCAGTGGTGTTATGTAAGCTTCCAAGAGAGAAAGACAAGTAAAAGCCTGACACAGCTCTAAAGCATATGAAACATAGCAATAACATATAAAGGTATACAAATATGTTCAATAATGACACTTATATCTTAGGGTAACTAACAGACACATTATTGGAGTTAAGATTGGCTCAATACCAGGATTATTTCTGGTATTAAAAATATAGCAATGACCCATGCCTGAGAAATCCTAGATATTAGAGGAAAACATACCACTGTCATTTCCCTTAAACCTGTATATTTTTGAATATCATTCTAAATATTTATCTTTATATCCACAAGTGTTACTCTCAACCCTCATCAAAGAATCTTTTTGTTGCAGCAGATAGAGCCCATCAGAGAATTCCACAACTGATCAAATACAGAACAGAATTGAATGTGGGATTACTCGCCACAATTGGTACATCTACAAGACAACTCCTATACCCAAGGTTCAGGAAACATCACAGAAGAGAAGTGAGAAAGATCATAAGAGCTACACAATATGACAGGTAATAATATCCATCAACTCTTAACAAAATGTTTGCCTACATATGACCAGCATGATGACACTACCAGCTAATAAGGAAGTAGGAAATTTCATAAGTTCCACTGTTGAATGAAGAGCTACAGGCAACTTGAAGCTCTCAAAAGCAGCAGGCAAGAGTTGCCTTATAGGCCATCTGAACCCAAGTTCTCATCCCTAAACATGTACGTATGAGGAGCACTAATGGATTCAACTGGATGTTGTGTGTGTGTGTGTGTGTGTGTGTGTGTGTGTGTGTGTAAGACCGAGAGAGAAGGAGAGAGAGAAAGAGAGAGAGATAGAAAGGGAGAGGGAGAGGGGGAGGGGGATGGAGGAACAGGGAGAGGGAGAGGGAAAGGTGCATATGAAATTAAGAGAGAGTTGAGGGGCAAAGAAGGAGCTAAAAATGGAAAGGGAGAATATGGTGTAGGAATGGTATAAATATATTTTGCATATATGAGCAAATAAAAAACCATTCTTTTACTAAGTCAGCATAAGCTGTAACAACAATCTATAAACTTTTGCCCTTATGCACAAAGGTAAGTATAATCTTAACTCCTCAACAAGAAAACTTATTTTGTGCAACAGAGGCTACTACAGCAAATGGTAACAAATCAAAATGCAAAGGTGTGAAGCCCAGTCACAATAGATACATCTACAAAACACTCCAGCACCTATGTCTCAGGGAATATTGTGAAAGAAGGGCTGCAATAATTGTAAAAGCCGGAAAATCAGTGAACTTACTGCAAAATTGTGTCTCCTAGTAATACCAGAATCTACAGCCATAAAGACTCAGCAACACGACTGCCCAAATGTGAGCTGAACAAGGGCAATACCAATAGACATGGCAAAAATGGAAAGATGAGTGACTATTGGGGCCTTAACCCTACATATAGAACTATAGGCAACAGAGAAAAGCTGAAAGCAGGAGACGTGGTTTTTCACAGGGAAGAAAATAGCCACCTACTTTCTACTGCCAAAAAGTCAGCTTTGAATACATGCCTAAAAGAAACATACAAATTGAGCAAGTTATATTTAAGCATGCTTATGTATATAAATATCTGTATGCAATAAGTAATTCATGAAATAAGGGGCCATGGATTTGAAGGAGAGTGAAGATGAGTATAGGAGAGAATTTGGAGAGGGAAAGGGAGGAGTAATTGTAATTATAATCTCAAAAAAGAAATTGTCTAGAAAATCACCACTCCCCAAAAAATGTTAAAAAGAAAAGAATGTCAGAATAAGATAATATAAAGCAGATTTCAGGTTTATTAAAGAGCGTTTTGAAAGAGATAGTTTTAAGTTTGAGTGTTAAGAGAAAGAAAGATCTTGAGCAGAAAGTAACACATCTGTAGAAATGTTCATCTCTTCTGTAAGAGAGTTTAATTTCATTGTCTTTATAGAACCATATATGCCTTGTGTATGTATTTTGAAACTGTAATCTTCAATGTGTTGCTAAGAAGCCAGAATGAAATCACAGGCTAGTTCCCTTGGGTCTCCTGATAGGATTATAATCAACAAGGTGAGAGGATAGATCTTAGAGATGCAGATTCCTTGAAAATTGATGAATGGGGGAATCAAGCCACATCCATGATCATAAATCCCCAAGCTTAAGCCTGAGTAATTGCTACTTTGGTAGAAATAATTATGTACCTATATATGAAAGAAATATCTTCTGTATTGACAGAATCTCCACAGCATATTAATGGTACTGGAAATCTCCTCTTCTCAGCTCATGAGAGGCATCAACTAGACTGTAAGATGAGGTCTTCCCTTCCCTATTCATAATCCGGTCATGCTTCCTGTGTATACTGACCCATGATGTGCAAAAGCATTCTGTCCTTAATAGTACATACTTTATCTAGCCTAAAAATAAAAACCTATCACCATGGACTAAATGCTAAAATAGATCATACAGATATCAGAATCTATTAGCACAAATCTTTTTGAGTTTCAATTTCCCACTTTAATTTTGTTTCACAAATCCAATATTCATTAAGTCGTAGGTGACATAGTCCTCTTTTAAGCTTAAACTGATCTAGTGAGCATGGAACCATGCCTTGCCATAGAAAGATGTTTTGAACAATTGATCTTGGAATTACACTGATAACTAGAGACAGAAGACTTGACAACCTTAACAGCACACTATTGTCCCCTTATTTCCTCAGAATCTCTCTATGATTTTAATCTCCCAATTCAGAAAAATTCTGTGGTTTCTAATTGATATAGGATGAGTCTAAATTCCATGAAAAATACACAGGGTGTATACAATTTGAGCTCAATCAGCATCCTTTCCATGAACTGTCAAGTACTCATGTGCTGTCTATTCTCTGACTCATTTGGCTCACCTATAGAACAATTAATCAAGAGAATTATAACAAGAGAAACTTCTGTCTTGTACTGTTTTTAAGAAGGATTAGCTTGAACTTCTGTCCCTCACTAATGAGTCTTTGGCTGAATAGTAAGTAGGTTGCATTCTTTATCTTTCAAAACATGTCTAGTATAATGTTACTCTTCTTCATAGAGTTGATCAAGCAATTTCAGGTTGAACTTCACATGTGTGTCTAGCACTCTCTTGCATTTGAAACTAATAAAGAACCATTATGTTAATCCTAAAAAAACAAATGAAAAAAAAATGTCTTGATGTTTATACCCAAAGCTCTTTTTCACATCTGCTGGTGGGACTGCATTCATTGTTAGACTTTAGATGACTCAGTTTGGGATGAGACCTAAGCAACTCTAGCCCAGAAGGGAACTCCAGCCTCCTGAAGAAGACAGGTTGCAGAGGAGGAAGAAAATCAGAGATTGGTCAGTTGCTGCAGAATGGCAGAGGTCACTGTACTGTGGAGAGCTGTTGGTGTCACCTATTTTTAAACTAGACTGGTCATTTTAAATTAATACTGAGAACTCTGTTGCTCCCACAGTGGCATGCTAGAATCCTTAACTCTAAGAGAGGCTTAATTTTTCTGGACTCCTTTGGGTCACCTGTCTAAACCAAGGCTGACCTCCAACTAATCTTCCTAGAAGACTTAGTAAACTAATATGCCTGGCATCAGAAAACATGAAGGGACCAGTTGGACAGGCAGAAAACAACCATTAAGTGCTTGGAGGGAATGGATAGATTATAATAAAGCAGCCATTTAGGGAAATGCAGGGACCCATGAATTCTGTTGGGCCTCAGAATTCAGATGACCAACTCTACAATGCTGTCACTCTCTTATTCCTGGATACATTCAACTGAGTAGGATCTATATCTTCATTTATATAATTTCTTCTCTCTAGATACAACAGTTTTCATTCCTCCATAATGAAATCTAAGTGTGGATTTGACATATGTGACTAGTAGATAATTTTTTTCTTTTAACTATATTAAAAACAATATATAAAAATCTTGATTTAGAGGAAAATCTTGAAGCTGAAATTTTATTATTTTTCACAATTTAAATTGTAACATAACTAGAACTGATTTTTTATTTAATTATTTAAGGATATTTTAGGCCGGGCGGTAGTGGCACACACCTTTAATCCCAGCATTTGGGAGGCAGAGGCAGGTGGATTTCTGAGTTCGAGGCCAGCCTGGTCAACAGAGTGAGTTCCAGGACAGCCAGGGCTATACAGGGAAACCCTGTCTCGAAAAACCAAAAAAAAAAAAAAAAGGATTTTTTAGGAAGTAAGTTAGTTCAGAGTGCCTTTCATAAGACAAATATTTGTCTATAGCATTATTAATCAGTGTATGAGGAAGTATTAATTTCACAATTGCAAAATGAAGAAAAATGTAACATGTAATTGAAAATTTAAATCTTAAATTATTTTATTTCACACATCACAACAGGTATTTTCTTCTTTTGAGATACAAGAGCATTGTTTCTATACCTAACAGAGAGTCAGTCACTCACATTCAGGAAAAGTGGCTTTAGCCAAGCCAACTCCTTGCATTATTTACAGGAAACATTTATTATTTAGCTACTGGATAATTGACTTGAACTATATTCAGGAATAAAATAAAGATGTTTCTTACAGTACATTAAGGGCTTGAAAATTTTAATCTTGTGAATATTGTAATAATTGAACTTTACCTCTCAATTACTCTTTGGTTAATATGCAGTTTAAGGTATATGTATACATTTACTATGTCAATGTTTATATTACTTTCAAATGTGATGAAAACATACACAATTAAAACTGACATTTTATGAAATGACTAAATAAAAACAGAGATATGTATTCACTAATCTGAATAACATGGGATATGTTATAATATTGAGTGTTTTATTATCATTTATTTTCCAAAATAACTATAAGTTGTTTGTTACTTCTTTTTTTTTAATTAATTGATTCTTACATCTCAATCACTGTTCCTCTAGATCTCCCCAACAGAGTCCTTCCTTCTATCTTTCATCCCCTTCTCCTCTGAGAGGGTAGACTCCCTTGGGTGTCTCCCCACCCTGGTGCATCAGTTCTCTACAGGGTTAGGTGTATCCTCTTCCACTTAGGCCAGACAAGGCAGTCCTACTGGGGAAAAGATTCCACAGTTAAGCAACAGCATTAGGTACAGCCTCTTCTTCAGTTGCTGGGAGACTGAGTTACACAGCTGCTTTTTATGTGCTGGGGCCTCGGTCCAGCCCTTGTGCTGTTGTATTGGTGGCTTAGTCTCTTGAGAGCTCCCAAGGGTCCAAGTTAGTTGACTTTCTTGGTCTTCCTGTAGAGTTCCTATCCCCTTCAGGGCCTTAAATCCTTCCTCTTACACTTTCATAAGAGTCTCTGACCTCCATCCAACGTTTGGATGTCGGTATCTACATCTGTTTCAGTCAGCTGCTGTGTAGACCATCTCAGAGGACAGTAATGCTAGGCTCCTGTCTGCATTGGAGATAGATGGGGAGAGGGAACTGGCTAGAAGAGAGAGTAAAGAGGAAAACAATGGGGATGGTGATCGGGTGTGGGGAGAGGCAAGCAGAAGAGTCTGGAAGTGAAAACGGAAATCAATCGGTGAGTGGCATCAATGGGACTAGTTGGAAGACTGGGATTTGGGAGGATACTAGGAGTCTATGGGGGTAACCTAGCTGGGATTCCTACCAGAGAAGGATATAGAGACTGAAGTGGCTGCCTCCAGCAGCCAAACAGGGGTTCTAGAGGAGGAAGGGGGACACCAACTACCCACAAAACCTTCAACCATAATTTACCTTGCCTATGAGATATACAGGGATTGAGACGGAGCAGAGATTGAGGGAACAGCCAACCAATGACTGCCCCAACTTGCAACCTTGTGAGACAGACAATCCCTGACACTGTCAATGATACTCTGCTGTGCTTGCAGACAGGAACGTAGCATAACTGTCTTCTGAGAGGCTTTCTCCAACAGCAGATAGAGGCAGATGCAGAGAACCACATCAAACATCAGGCGGAGCTAGGGGAGTATTGTGGAAAGGTGGGGAATAGAATTGATCAAGTCAGAAGGGTCTAGGACACAACAAGAAGATCTACGTGGTTAAGTTACCTGGGATCATGGGGGCTCTGGTAGGAATCCCAGCTAGGTTACCCCCATAGACTCCTAGTATCCTCCCAAATCCCAGTCTTCCAACTAGTCCCATTGATGCCACTCACCGATTGATTTCCGTTTTCACTTCCAGACTCTTCTGCTTGCCTCTCCCCACACCCGATCACCATCCCCATTGTTTTCCTCTTTACTCTCTCTTCTAGCCAGTTCCCTCTCCCCATCTATCTCCAATGACTAGTTTTCCCTTCTGTGTGAGATTTGTGCATCCTTCCTTGAGACTCCTTATTACCCAGTTCCCTTGGGTATGAGTATTGTAGTATGGTTATCTGGCACTTTATGGCTGATGTCTACTTACAAAGCAGTAAATACCATATGTGTCTTTCTGGTTCTGGGTTATCTCACTCAGAATGATATTCCAAGTTCCATTCATTTATCTGTAAAATTCATGATGTCTGTGGTTTTAATAGTCCAACTGTTTTCATATATTGAACAGTTTCTGCACCCTGGTATAAAGCCTACTAGATCAAGGTAGATGATATTTATTTTGATATGTTCTTGGATTCAGTTTGTGAGTATTTTATTGATTATTTTTTCATCAAAGTTCATAAGAGAAATTGGTCTGAAATTCTCTTTCTTTATTAAGTCTTTGTGTGGTTAGCTATCAGGATAACTGTAGCCTCATAGAATGAGTTTGGCAGAGTTCCTTCTGTTTCGATTTTGTGGAACAGTTTGTAGAAAATCGGCATTAACTTTTCTTTGAAAGTTTGGTAGAATTCTGCTCTAAATCCTTCTGACCCAGGGCTTTTTTTTGGGGGGGGGGGTTGGGAGATTTTAAGTATCTGCGTTTGTTGTTGTTAGGGATTATAGTACTATGCAGACAGTTTACCTGATCTTAATTTATCTTTGGTAATTGGTTTCTGTAGAGAAAAATTCATTTCATTTTGATATTTCAATTTTGTAGAGTACAGGCTTTTGAAGTAAGACATAATGATTCTTTGAATTTCCTCAGTGCTCATTGTTATGTCTCCCTTTTCATTTCTGATTTTGTTTATTTGAATAATGCCTCTCTGTCTTTAAGTTAGTTTAGCTAAGGATTGATCTAAATTGTTAATTATCTCAAAGAACCAGGTCTGGGTATTGTTGACTCTTTGTATTATTTTCTTTGTCTCTAATTGATTAACTTCAGCCTTGAGTTTGACTAGTTCCTGCTGTCTACTCCTCTTGGTGTGTTTTCTTCTTTTTTTGTCTAGTGCTTTCAGGTGTGCTTGGTATCAGAAATTTCTAATTTCTTCATGGAGGCACTTATTTGTATGAACTTCCCTCTTTGCACTGCTTTTATTGTATTTCATATTTTGGTTATGTTGTGCCTTCATTTTCATTTAATTCTAGCCAGCCTTTACTTTTTTCATTTTTCTCTGACCTAGAGATCATTGAATAGACGGCTGTTCAATTTTCATGAGTGTATAAGCTTTTTGATATTCATCTTGTTGCTGAAGTCTAGTTTCAATCCACAGTCATCTGATAAGATACCAGGTGTTATTTCCAATTTCTTGGGTCTGATGGGGCTACCTTGTAACTGACTATATGGTCAATTTTGAAAAAGTTCTATGAGGTACTGAGAAGACATTCATTAGGTTCATTTGATTCATAACATATGTTAGTTTTTATTATTTCTGTGCTTAGTTTCTGTTTTGATGACATGCCTGTTTGTGAGAGTGAGTTGTTGAAGTCTTGCACTATTAATATGGAGGTTTTGATGTGTGACCTAAGGTTTAGCAATGTTTCTTTTACAACTATGGGTCCCTTGTGTTTGAAGCATAGTTGTTCAGAATTGAGAAATCATCTCACAGCATTTTTCTTTTGATGAGTATGAAGTGTCCTTCTCCATGTCCTTTGATTAATTTTGGTTGGAAATACATTTTATTAATTATTAGAATGGCTTGCTTCTTGTGTCTGCTTTGAAACCTTTTTCCAGCCCATTTCTCCGAGGTAATGTCCATCTTCATTACTGAGATGTGTTTGTTGTATACGACAGAATGATGGATCCTATTTTTGCATCCATTCTATTAGCCTCTGACTTTTTATTGGGGAATCGAGTCCATTAGTGTTAAGAGATATTGACCAAGGATTGATAATTTCTATTAGTTTGATGTTGTTGTTGTTGTTGGTGGTGGTGGTGGTGGTGGTGGTGTGTGTGTGTGTGTGTGTGTGTGTGTGTGCGTGCGTGTGTTGGGGGGTGTTATATTTGCTTCTTTTGTTTTATTTTTGCTGGTATGGAATTATTTATTTCCTGTGGTTTTTTGGGTGTAGGTATCCTCCTTGTAAAGATGTTTTCCTTCTAATATTCTTTGTAGTGCTGGATTGGTGGATAGAAATTGTTAGAATGTATTTTTTCCTTGAAATATCTTGTTTTCTCCACCTATGTTGATCGAGAATTTTGCTGAGCATAGAAGACTATTTTGGCATCTGTGGCCTTTTATTTTTTATTTTTATTTTTTGAGGCTGTGAGATATCTGCACAGGCCCTTCTAGCTTTTAGAGACTCTTTATAGAGTTCTGATAAGTCTGCTTTTGTATATTAACTGGCGTTTTTTTGCAGCCTTTAGTATTCTTTGTTCTGTAGATTTTGTGTTTTGATTATTATATGGCAAGAGGATTTTCTTTTCAGGTTCAGGCTAATTGGTGGTGTTTGTATAAGCTTCTTGTATGTTTATACTCATTTCTTTTTGTAGGTTGAGAAAATATTTTCTGGGCCTTGGAGCTGGGACTTTTCATCTTCTTCTATTTCTATTATTTTTAGGTTAGGATGTTTTATGGTGTTCCAGATTTCCTAAATGTTTTATGTCAGGAACTCTTTAGAGTTAACAATTTCTTTTGCTGTTGTATCCATTTCCTGTATTGTATCTTGTATGCTTGAGATTCTCTCTTCCATCTTTGTTGTATTTTTTTCATGATGCTTGTGTTTGTTGTTCCCATTCTCTTCTCTAGGTGTTCTGTTTCCAGGATTGTTTCCTTGATTGTTTCTATTTCCACTTTCTGGTCTTATACAGTTCTTTTTAGTTCCTTCACCTGTTTAATTGTATTTCCATGTATTTTTAAAGGGATTTATTAATTTCTTCTTTAAGTTCTTTATCATCTTTATAAGATTTGATTAAAGGTCATTTTTTGTGCTTCGGTTGTGTTAAGATATCCAGGGATTGCTTTGTTCTGAAGGTGTCACACTACTATGGCTTTTATTGATTGTGTTCTGTTGAGAGTCTTTAGCCATCCAGATGCCTTTGGTCTTTGTATGTTCCTGTTGTAGTAGATATTGGGAGTGGAGTTAACCTCAATGTTCCTGGTGTGGCAGGCATCTGATAGGTATTCTTGGGCTCTATGGTTCTTAACCAGCAGGTCTGGATGGTTCAGGATTTGCAGGTCTGTATGGTTCATGATCCCGAGGTTTGATGAGGGTGGACAGAGGGGTGGTGGGAGAATAGAGGTCTGTCAGGGATAGCTTACTGCTTAGGGAAGCTTGGGGTGCCCTATAGTACTAGGGAAGCTTACCTGTATGGTTCAGTATCTACAGGTCTGATGAAAGTGGGCAAGAAGTGAGGAGAGAATGCAGGTTACCCTGCAATAGCAGACAAATCTTTGCAGCTTACTGTACTCAAGAGGAGTGAGTGAGCACAGGAAGATGGGAATGAAAGCTAACCTGTAAAAGAAGCAATCCAAAGGTCTGATGAGGGTGGGGGTAGAGGTAGGGAGACAATGGGTGTCCAGAAAGGATAGCAGGTTGTTTAGAGCAGCTCGGCATGCCCCAGAGAGTCCTTTATTTCTTTAAGGGATTTTATTGCTTCCTCTTTAGAGGCCTCTCTATTTGATTGTATTTTCCTATACTTTGTTAAAGGATTTAGTAATTTCCTCTTTAAAAGCATCTATCATCTTTATAAGATTATATTTAAGATCATGTTCTTGTCTTTTAGTTGTATTAGGATATCCAGGGTTTGCTGTAGTAAGATAACTGTGCTCTGAAGGTGTCATCTTGATCTGGCTTTTGTTGATTGTGTTCTTATACTGGCCTTTAGCCATCTGGTTGTTTTGGATTTCCTGATGCAGTAGGTACTGTGGGGTGAGGGGGGGCTAACCTTGATGTTTTATTACAGCAGATATCTGATGGATAGCTTTGTCCTGGACAATTGAACTCAGGGGGCTGTGCAAGTATCCCAACAGTTGGGTGTGATCCTGATGACATGGGAAGTAGAGGATGGAGGAAGGGCAGGAAGAGAGGTGGCTGGACAATGGAAGTTTAGAGGGAGGAGGATGCTATGGACAGCTGGGAAATTGGTATAAGGAAGAAATTTAAAGTGTATGTTTCTAGATCTGTAGGTCTGATGAAGGTGGGCAAAAAGATAGTGAAACAATGGAGTGCTGGGATGATAGGATGCTGCTTTGAGCAGCTTGGCATGCTCTAGAGGACCTTTTGGGCAGAGGAATCTCATAGCATGTTTTTAAAACTTAAATGTTCATAATAAACATGGGAGAATTATGAGAACAGAGATCATATATTTGATTCACCCGGTTATTTTAGTAACTAATAATCATTTACTTTAAAAATGAACAAAAATTATATTTATGTAAAAAGTTGCCCTTTTTGATACATTTGCAAACAAACTTAAGTTTTGAATATTATACTATGAATTTTGGACATTATGGCAATTAGATTTGCTAAATTTTATTTTACTAGTCAAATCCTTAAGTATATTTTATTTTAGAAGTTATATTTTACATATTCCATCATTAATCTAAAACATATTTCATTTATAATATCACAAATGGAGATTGCTTAAAATGCTAATAATTGCATTAAATTTACTTGAACATAATCAGTTATGAACTTTACTAAGTAGGAAATATATAAACTCTGGTAGTTATTGGATTGCTTTCAAGATGTTCCACTTAGAATTGATTATTGAATAAACTGTTTAATTTGAACCTTTTCTTACATTAACACAGACATTAATGTCTCTAAATATTAAGCTCAATTTAGTCCCTTATATTGATACAACACACCACTACATGCTGATGTAATTCCTTAGAATTTCAAAAGAAAATTAATATCTCATTCAACTTGTCATGCCCTTTATTAATTTTAATGAATATTAATATCATTTTATATGTTTTGAAGTGGCAATAACATTGAATTAATGGACTATTCTCCCTGGTGTCACATCCTTTCAGTTGTAAATTTGGATGCCAAGGAACTTTCTTCTGCATGTCTACAGCACTCTACAACTAGGCATGCTTATGCATAGGTGAAAGGGAAAGATCCATTTACTGGCATATGACATGATCCTGATCAGGCATTAAATATGGGGAAGAGAGCATGTTTGTGTTTTTTCTGCAGGATGCTGAAGGAGCATGGTGGCTATCAGAGCGATGGGTGAGACATGCTAATGCCAGAAAAAAGAATGATGCTGACCTGTGAGCTTGCTGAGTGCCCTGACAATGGTGACTGGGAAGCTCTATTGGACATATGTTCCGGACCCAACACTGTTTACCTATACCCGTGATGGGACAAGCTGCCTTGCCTCAAGTTTTTAGACCTTGTGGAACAGAGTCAAAAAGAGAAGTTATAATGATTCTTGCATTGTTCTTAAATGTGACCAGTTATTCTGACTCAAACATGAATTGGTCTAGAAATCAATCCAATATTGGAAATAACAGTCATCATTTAGAAGTCTGGTTTTGGACATTTTTAGAGACATATATGTTTAATTCTTATAACTACTTCTTACTTCTCTGCTTACATGAAATCTGGAATGCTGCATGTTGAGTCAAAATGTTTCACCAGTGCAGGGAGTAGTTTAAAATGGTGCAGTAATCTCAAAAGTAGCAATTTAGAAGTAAAATAAAAACAGAGTTGAATCAATGAAAATATGGAAGCCTGTCCTTAGCTTTCTTCATTCTCAAATGGCCCTAGAACTCACTCTTTTCTGGTTAAAGTGATATATCCCATTGCTTTCCTGAAGCTATGCACATGAACATTTTTCTTTCTTTGTCCAATGGGGATTAATTTAGATGTGTTACAATCAAGAGTTCTAAACTTCTACTTCCACTTCTGTCTACTGAAATAATAAAAAATATGCAGGAAAAATGAATTGAAATGAAATAAATTGCTCTTGAAGTGAAAGGATTCATTCTTTACTTTCATTTTAGGTAAATATTTACCTTTATTTGAGATAATGTTTAGTAGATTTAGTTATATATGTTATTTGCACTAGAATTTTCATCTTATATTCTCCTAACAACAATAATGCAAATTCTATAAACTGAAAGTTAAAAAGACAATTATACACATTTTAAAGCCCTAACAAAATTCCTCCAGCTCTACTCTGTCTCAAAGGGGTCAATAAGCATTAATACTTAGAAATCAATATCTACTTGCAGAATGTATATGTTTAAATGAACCTCATGAATTACTATTTCCATAACCTAAATTAGAATAGCAATAACACTGTGTTTTAATTGTATTTTAATTCTTTGAAATTAAATTTAATTACATCATTTCCCCATTCTCTGTCCTTCCAACCATTTTAAAATATCTTTTAATGATCACTCACAAACTCGTGAACTTTTTATTTTCATTGTTGTTGGTGGTGGTGCTGTTGGTAGTGGTAGAGGTGGTGTGTGTGTGTGTGAATTCCTAAATATATTAATACAACCAGCTCAGCCTATATTACATCTATGTGTAGTGGTGGCCAGTATAACTTGATACCTTAAGTGTGTCAAATTGGTATACATCCATTGGCAGTAGCAAAGTGTTCTCCAATTGGATTTAAGGGCCACTCAAAAAGACGTAAATCATACCTTATAACAGGAAACCTAGATAAGTACCTGGGGTTAGTCAAATCCTAAATCTTGGAGGGAAATCTAAAACTTCTATTTTACTAAAACAACATAATTTCTAATTAGAGTCTAATGATTTATTTTTATAAACCCAGATATGTATAAGTCTCAACCCCATTAAGTAAACATATCTTTTCAGCAGATGGGAAAAAAATTACAGCTAACTGTAATTGATTTAATTCAGAGAACAAGTAACTAACTGTATGGTACCCGGCCTAAAAGACACATCCTGTATGGTTTGATAGAATGTAGTTTGAATTCAGAAAGCTCTTCTGTGATAGAGGTTGAATATTACAATATTGACTTGTGAGACAGGGAATCCTCAATTAAGCAGTAGTGGAAATACTGCTCATGGAGTTAACAGTCTGCTCTGTTGACTAGAATTGAACCTTCTACACAGGAGGGGATTTATGTCTAGTAAAGTAACCATGGTCAAAACTCATGACTACTGAGATCAAATGTTCAAGGGTAGAACTTATTGATATTATTTGATGAAATAAACATTTTGTCAAGCTGTCTCTTAAATATTTTTGCTAGTATCCATGTATTTGTGCTGCTTTCAATACTAGTTAGAGAAGCCATAATTTGACTTCTCAACAGTGCTGTATAAGTAGTGGTTAATGAAGATAGTCATTACTATAAGAGGTCTGACATCTATATAATATAAAGTCGACACTAACCTCACAAGTCTCAAAGTATGTTTCTGAAAATGAGCCTTAAAATACATGGAAGGGACATGATATGGCTATTGTACATAAAATGTTACAGCATAATTGTTATTTGCATAAGTTATTTACCAGATCCAACCAGCTCAAAATCAAATGGAGGTGGAATCTTGAGACCTCATATCTAGTACAGAACTATGGGCAGTTGTTGGCCTCTGAGGCAAGGAAAGTCACTTTTCTTAAAGATGGTGTCAGCTGGTAGATAACTCAAGCTGTCAGGGATGACCTGACACCTATACATATATGGGCACCAATAATTGATCTCAGTTGGTATAAACACAACAAAGCAAAAGAAAACAAATGATGATATTGGGAAGGAGATGGATTGGAGAGGTGCATGGAATATTATTGGAGGGAGGGAATGGAGTGTGGATAGGATAAATATTCATTTTATACATGCATGAAAAATTTAAAGACAATTGTTAAATGATAATAGTTTAAAACTACAAAACCCCAAATTAGAACAAACGAGTCTATTTTCATTCATCTACTGAAGTCATAGTAGTTTCTACTCTAAGTACAGGTGTGTGCCAGCATCCCTCAGGTTTCCTTCTTAGGGAGATCATACCTGCTGGGTTGAAAAATGTAAAGGGCAGATCCATTAATGAATTTGACTTCTCAACAATACTTTATAAAATTATAGTTGAGTCATATCTGAAAGTGAGAGTCGTACATTTTCAACAATAATGATCTGTATCACATGATCCCATTCATATCTCATTAGATAGCTCAGACTTTTCTTTCTTCTGAAGCATTCCATATTTTCTAAACATTTCTAAACAGTATGATTATGATGTTTTCTTGAAAATTTGACTTTTAATTTTTTTGGATTATTTTATTGACCTCCTGCTATGGTAATAAGTGTTCTCTATTGTTATGATTATCAAATATTACTCTCCATACCATTTCAACAGTTATATTAATTTTTGAAAACAATTTTCATTCCTAAAAATTTATATCATTATAAATACAAGCTTAAAATTAACTTATAATTTAATATTCCCTGCCCTATCTGAATTTTTTTATTGGATGTTTTATTTACATTTCATATGTTGTCCCCTTACCCCACCCCCACAGACCCAGGAATCCCCTATTCCCTCACCCCTCCTCCTGCATCTCTGCAGATGTACCCCTACCTATCCCCCTACCCCACCTCCCCACCCTCAAATTCCCACGCCGTGGGGCATCCAGCCTTCATGAGGCCAAGGATCTCTTCTCCCACCTATGCTCAGCATGGCCCTCAGCTCTTACGTATACAGCTAAAGCCATGGATCCCTCCCTAAGTGCTCCCAGGATGGTGGTTTAGACCCTGGGAGCTGTGGTTGGTTAGTATTGTTGCTCTCCTCATGGGGCCACAAACCCTTTCAGCTCCAATGGTCTTTACTCTAACTCCTCCATTGGGAACCTCATGATCAGTTCAATGGCTAGTTGTGAGCATCTGCCTCTGAATATGTCAGACTCTTGAAGACCTCTGAGGAGATATCCATATCAGGCTCTTATCAGCATGCTCTTCCTGATTTCCACATCAGCATCTACCTTTGGTGACTGCACATGGGATGGATACTCAGGTGGAATGGTCTTCAGACAGCCCCTCCTTCAGGTTCTGTCCCTCACTTTGTCTCCATATTTGCTCCCTTGAGTATTTTGTTGCTCCTTCTAAGAAGGACCTAATCATCCCCACTTGGTCTTCCTTCATCATGAGCTTCATGTGGCCTGTGAGTTGAATCTTGGGCATTTCAAGGTTCTTTGCTAATATCCAATAATCAGTGAGTGAATACCATGTGTGTTCTATTGTGATTGGCTTACTTCACTCAGGATGATAATTTCTAGTTCCGTCCATTTACCTAGGAAATTCTCTAATTCATAGTTTTTAATAGCTGAGTAATACTCCATTGTGTAAATATACCACATTTTTTGAATCCATTCCTCAGTTGAAGGACATTTGGGTTCTTTCCAGCTCCTGGCTATTATAAATAAGGCTGCTATGAACATAATTGAGCATATGTCCTTGTTATATGTTCGAGCATCTTCTGGGTATATGCCTAGGAGTGGTATAGCTGGATCCTCAGGTAATGCTATGTCCAATTTTCTGAGGAACTGACAGACTGATTTCCAAAGTGGTTGCACCATCTTGCAGTCCCACCAACAATGGAGGAGTGTTCTTCTTTCTCCACACCCTCGCCAGCATCTACTATCACCTGAGTTTTTAATCTTAGCCATTCTGACTGGTGTGAGATGGAATCTCAGGTTGTTTTGATTTGCATTTCCCTGAAGACTAAGGATACTCAACATTTCTTTAGGTGCTTCTCTGCCATTCGAGTTTCCTCCATTGAAAATTCTTTGTTAAGCTCTATACCCCATTTTTTAATAGGGTTATTTGGTTGTCTGGAGTCTAATTTCTTGAGTTCCTTGTATATATTGGATATTTGCCTTCTATCAGATGTAAGATTGGTAAAGCTCTTTTCCCAATTTGTTGGTTGTCATTTTGTCCTATTGACAGTGTCCTTTGCCTTACAAAAATTTTGCAATTTTATGAAGTCTCATTTGTCAATTCTTGATCTTAGAGCATATGCTATTGGTGATCTGTTCAGGAACTTTCCCCTGTGCCCAAGTATTCGAGGCTCTTCTCCACCTTCTCTTCTATTAGTTTCAGTGTATCTGGTTTTATGTGGAGGTCCTTCATCCACTTAGACTTGAGCTTTGTACAAGGAGATAAGAATAGATCAATTTTCATTCTTCTACATGTTGTCCTCCAGTTGAACCAGCACCATTTGTTGAAAATACTGCCCTTTTTCCACTGGACAGTTTTAGCCCCTTTGTCAAAGATTAAGTGACCATAGGTATATGGGTCCATTTCTGGGTCTTCAATTCTATTCCATTGATCTTCCTGCCTGTCTCTGTTCCAATACCAAGTAGTTTTTATCACTATTGCTCTGTAGTACAGCTTGAGGTCAGGGATGGTGATTCCTCCAGAAGTTCTTTTATTGTTGAGAAAAGTTTTCGCTATCCTGGGTTTTTTGTTATTCCAAATGAATTTGAGAATTTCCTCTTCTAACTCTGTGAAGAATTGAGTTGGGATTTTAATGGGAATTGAATTGAATCTGTAGATTGCTTTTGGCAAGATGGCCATTATTATTATATTAATCCTGCCAATCCATGAGCATGGAGATCTTTCCATCTTCTGAGATCTTCTTCGATTTCTTTCTTCAGGGACTTGAAGTTCTTGTCATACAGGTCTTTCACTTGCTTGGTTAGATTCACATCAAGGTATTTTATATTATTTGCAACTATTGTGAAGGGTATCATTTCCCTAATTTCTTTTTCAGTCTGTTTATCTTTCATGTAGAGGAATGCTACTGATTTGTTTGAGTTGATTTTATAACCAGCCACTTTGGTGAACTTGTTTATCAGGTTTAGGAGTTCTCTGGTGAAAGTTTTGGGATCACTTAAGTATATTATCATATCATCTGCAAATAGTGATATTTTGACTTCTTCCTTTCCTATTTGTATCCCTTTGACTTCTATTTGTTGTCTAATTGCTCTGGCTAGGACTTCCAGTACTATATTGAATAGGTAAGGGGGGAGTGGGTAGCCTTGTCTAGTCCCTGATCTTAGTGCGATTGTTTCAAGTTTCTCTTCATTTAGTTTGATGTTGGCTACTGGTTTGCTGTAAATTGCTTTTACTATGTTTACATAGGGGCCTTGAATTTCTGATCTTTCCAAGACTTTTATCATGAAGGGATGTTGAATTTTGTCAATTGCTTTCTCAGCATCTAGTGAGATGATCATGTGGTGTTCTTCTTTGAGTTTGTTTATATAGTGGATTACATTGATGGATTTCTGTATATTGAACCATCCCTGCATTCCTGGGATTAAACCTACTTGATCATGATGGATGATTGTTTTGATGTGTTCTTGGATTCGGTTTGCTAGAATTTTATTGAGTATTTTTGCATCAATGTTCATAAGGGAGTTTGGTCTGAAGTTCTCTTTTTTTTGTCGGGTCTTTGTGGGGTTTGGGTATGAGTGTAATTGTAGTTTCATAGACGAATTGCGTAGTGTTCCTTCTGTTTCTATTTTGTGGAATAGTTTGAAGAGAATTGGTATTAGGTCTTCCTTGAAGGTCTGATTGAATTCTGCATTAAAACCATCTGGTCCTGGGCTTTTTTTGGTGGGGAGACTTCTAATGAATGCTGCTATTTTCTTAGGGGTTCTGGGACTGTTTAGCTGTTTTATCTGCTCCTGATCTAACTTTGGTACCTGGTATCTGTCTAGGAAGTTGTCCATTTCATCCAGGTTTTCCAGTTTTGTTGAGTATAGGACTTTGTAGTAGGGTCTGATGATTTTTTTAATTTCTTCAGTTTCTGTTGTTATGACTCCCTTTTCAGTTCTGATTTTATTAATTTGGATACTGTCTCTGTGCCCTCTGGTTAATCTGGCTAAGGGTTTATCTATCTTGTTGACTTTCTCAAAGAACCAGCTCCTGGTTTTATTGATATTTTGTATTGTTCTTTCTGTTTCTATTTGGTTGATTTCAGCACTGAGTTTGATTATTTTCTGCCTTCTACTCCTCCTGGGTATATTTGTTTCTTTCAGTTCTAGAGTTTTTAGTTGTGCAGTCAAGTTGTTAAGTGTGTGCTCTCTCCAGTTTCTTTTTGTAGGCACTTAGAGCTTTGAGTTTCCTCTTAGCACTGCCTTCATGGATTCCCACAAATTTTGGTATGATATTTCCTAATTTTCATTGAATTCTAAAAAGTCTTTAATTTCTTTTTTTTTCCTTCCTTGACCATTGAGTAGAGAGTTGTTCAGTTTCCATGTGCACGTGGGTTTTCCATTGGTTTTGTCATTATTAAAGACCAGTCTTAGTCCGTGGTGATCTGATAAGATGCAAGGGATAATTTCAATCTTTTTGTATCTGTAGAGGCCTGTTTTGTGACCAATTATATGGTCTATTTTGGAGAAGGTATCATGAGGTGCTGAGAAAAAGGTATAGTCTTTTGTTTTAGAATGAAATTTTCAATGTCTGTTAAGTTCATTTGGTTCATAACTTCTGTTAATGTCACAGTGTCTCGGTTTAGTTTCTGTTTCTATGATCTGTCCATTGCTGAGAGTGGGATGTTGAAATCCCCCACTATTATTGTGTGAAGTGTAATGTGTGTTTTTAGCTTTAGTAAAGTTTTTTTTATGTATGTAGGTGCCCTTGCATTTGGAGCATAGATGTTCAGAATTGAGAGTTCACCTTGGTAGATTTTTCCTTTGATGAGTATGAAGTGTCCTTCCTTATCTTTTTTGATGAATTTTGTATGAAAGTCGATTTTATTTGATATTAGAATGGCTACTCCAGCTTGTTTTTTGGGTCTATTGGCTTGGAGGATTGCTTTCCACCCTTTTATTCTGAGGTAGTGTCTGTCACTGAAGTGTGTTTCTTGTATGCAGCAAAATTCTGGGTCTTGTTGTGTATCCGGTCTGATAGTCTGTATCTTTTTACTGGGGAATTGAGACCATTGTTGTTAAGAGATATTAAGGAAAAATGATTGTGGCTTCCTGTTATTTTTGTTATTAGAGGTAGAAATATGTTTGTACGGTTATCTTCTTTTGGGGTTGTTGGAAGGATACTTCCTTGCTTTTTCTAGGTTGTAGTTTCCCTCCTTGTGATGACGTTTTCCATCAATTATCTTTGAAGTGCTGGGTTTGTGGGAAGATATTGTGCAAACTTGGTTTTGTCATGGAATATCTTGGTTTCACCATCTATAGTGATTGAGAGTTTTGCTGGGTATAGTAATCTGGGCTGGCAATTTTGTTCTTTTAGGGTCTGTATGATGTCAGTGCAGGCTCTTCTGGCTTTTATAGTCTCTGGTGAGAATTCTGGTGTAATTCTTTTTTTTTTTTTTTTAATTCTTATAGGTCTGCCTTTATATGTTACTTGACCTTTTTCCCTTACTGCTTTTTGTATTTTTTCTTTGTTTTGTGCATCTGATGTTTTGATTATTATGTGACAGGAGGTATTTCTTTTCTGGTCTAGTCTATTTGGTGTTCTGTAGGCTTCTTGTATGTTTATGGGCATCTTGTTCTTTAGGTTAGGGAAGTTTTCCTCAATAATTTTGTTGAAGATATTTACTGGCCCTTCAAATTGGGAATCTTCATTCTCATCTATACCTATTATCCTTAAGTTTGGTCTTCTCATTGTGTCCTGGAGTTCCTGGATGTTTTGAGTTAGGAGATTTTTGCATTTTGCATTTTCTTTGACAACTGTGTCAATATTTTCCACCATATCTTCTGCATTTGAGATTCTCTCTTCTATCTCTTGTATTCGGTTGGTGATGCTTGCATCTATGACTCCTGATCTCTTTCTTAGGTTTTCTATCTCCATGGTTGTCTCCCTTTGAGATTTCTTTATTGTTTCTATTTCCATTTTCAGATCCTGAATGTTTTTGTTTAATTCCTTCTTTGTGTTTTCTTGCATTTCTTTAAGGGATTTCTGTGATTCCTCTTTAAGGGCTTCTACCTGTTTACTTGTACCCTCCTGTATTTCTTTAAGGGAGTTACTTAATTCCTTCTTATAATCCTCTATCATCATCATGAGAAGTGATTTTAATTCTGAATCCTGCTTTTCTGGTGTGATGGGGTGTTCAAGGCTTGCTATATTTGGAGAACTGGGTACTGATGATGCCACAAAACTTTGGTTTCGGTTGCTTATGTTCTTGAGCTTGCCTTTCGCCATCTGGTTAACTCTAATGTTACCTGCCCTCACTGTGTAAGACTGGAGTCTGTATTTCCAGTTATCTTGCTTGTGGCAGAGCTCCTCAGAGTCCAGATGTCTCTGTGGTCTTATGCTCCTAATCTCCTGGGTGGAAGAACTCCTGGGACTCAGGCCACCTCTTGGATCTGGAAATCCTTCTGCTCTGGGTACTGTGGTTCCTCTAGGATGGCTCAGGATAAGATGTCTCCCAAGTGCAAA
>NW_021604569.1:13416840-13497414 GCF_004785775.1 Grammomys surdaster
AGGATTCAGTATCTCCACAGGAGCAGACCAACTCTGTGTCTTCCCCAGCCCCAAGGACCAGTCAGGGGCTGAAGGGCAGGGTTTGGTGTAGCTGGTGGGTTCTGAGTGTCCCTGTCTCCCAGATGTATCTCTGGGGCTTAGGGAGTGAGATGGAGTTCTTACTGGCTGCTCTGAGTGCAGTGGCTCCTCTAGGATGTCTCAGGATTCAGTATCTCCACAGCAGCAGACCAACTCTATGTCTGCCCCAGCCCAATAGCCCTTTCTGAATTTTTTATTTATCTGGAATTATTCAGTATATTTTATTCTTTTCCTTAGATTCTAATAGACATAATTTGCTCTATAGTGATGTAAATATTCTTCAAACCATAAGCAAATATACTAATCTTTCTGAATTCTTTTTTGTTAGAAATACTTCCCCATATCCATTATCCAGGCGTGGATGAATATAAATTCCCCTGAAGAACTTCACCTCAGCAGTGGTCCTGGGATTTTCTTCACAGTCTGTTTAATTTCTGATTTTTTATACTGGTTATGTCTTTTTTCCCTTTGTTCCTGTGTGTTTCTACTTCTTGTGTCTGTAGATTATGTTGCCTTCATAAAAATGGCTCACTGAAAGGAAACCATTTGGTAACTTTCAATTCTGAAAATTCTGAAATAATTTCAATTATTTAATCTATCTTTAACATTAAATGATATTAGATATAGATTCTAGATGAGAAATTGTCATTTTTACTTGATTTTAATATTTTTTCTAAGCATTTTGTAGCCTCTAAAATGATTAAAGTCAAACCTGATAATATTAATTCTCTAAACTCCTGTTAATAGTCTCTTGTACCTTTTCTGTTTCAGGTTCCCTATCAGGTTTAAATGTTTTCTAATTGCTGTTAGTTGTATCAACATCCAGTGAACTCCATAAAAATATCCAAGAAAATTTGGGTAATATTTATTAAATTTTTTCTGTAATATCTGTTTCTCAGTTCCTCATGAATTTCAAATATAATATTATTGTTGTTATTAATCATTTCCCAACTAAGATAAACTGTAGAGACCTTCATAGTTATTTCTTATGTTCATGTATATGTGTATGTCCATTGTTTGTGCAGGTACCAGTGGAGAGTAGAACGCAGTGCCATATCCTTTGGACCTGGAGTTATAGATGGTTATGTTCTGCTGGTGTGGGGGCTGAGATAGAACCTCAGGTCTTCTGGAAGATCAGCAAGTTTTATCAACTCCTGAGCCATCTCTTTAGCTCTTCAGTTCTTCTATTCAATGATTCTAATAACCTGACTTGGAACCTTCTGGGTTGATCACTTACATTTCATTTAAATAAATGAATAAATAAATTTAAATAAATTTAAATAAATAAATTAATAAATAAAGTGTTTTTTTGAGGTAAATTTTGGTATATCATCATATATTTATTAATTTCAAAATCAGTTTGCTATAGTTTCTCTTGCCCTCACTTAGTGCTCATGTGGAGAGAAGAGAGCTATTGCAAAAATTTTCATTGTGTATTCCAATTACCACTGCTGCATGTTAAAATAATTCCCACTGGAAGCTACAGAACTGTTGAAGAACTAATCATTTCCCAAAGTAAAGTTAATTATCAAAGGAAATGATATTCCAGTTGTTGCTACAGATCAAAAGCTTTCTAACAAGTCAAAATATACATACACATTCATTTTACGAGGTAGAAATAAGAAATCATGTATGATTGTAGAGTCTCTATCTCAAAAGTGTGGTCCTTACCATCTGAGAGGTCACTATGTCCAGGCTTATGATGATCAGTGTATACACACTTTCAAATGAACTCTTTCATCTCCTTGCAGGCTTAGATCAATGTATACTTTTTTTTTAAACTTTCTATATATTCTCCTTATATTCCTTCTGGAAAAAAATAAATGAGCAAGGTTTACAAATTTGCAGAAAATAAATGAAAGAAAAAATTTTGGTACTTCAGATGTGATGATAAATTTGGCCTTGTATATAATAGGAAACTGTTGTATCGGGAAGAGCACAGCGAGGTAAATAGTATCAAGGAAGATGACATGAAATTCTACATATTTTTAAATCATGAACTCTCAAATACATTTTTAAAATTTCATTTAACATAAAAAATGCATTGAGTTTCTACTTAGTCAATATGTACTTAGATAATTAAAAAAGGTGCTTGCTTTAAGACTTTTAGATGACTATAATTCTTTTCATTGTTTAGTTTAGTTTAGTTTGTCATAAACAAGGTATTGGTTTAATAGCCTCTTAGATGCCAGTGTTGTATAAAATATCTTTAGGATAGCATGATAAGAAAATAACACAGTCATAAGCGTACTAATTTTATTTCAATCTAATTTATTTCAGTCTTGTTAGTTGAATCCCTAAGCCAAAACATATTCTTTTTGAGTAACCCTTTGTTCAAAATCTCAGATGGCTGAATGAAAATATGAATGGTTAATAATCTTGGAGCTTATTGACTTGGAGGAACATGTAGACTAACTGTGTATGTATCAAGCAGAGTCAGGACCCTAAGGACATTTATTTGCTACTGTATGCCCAGAACAATTTGTTACATAGGTAGTCAAAGAGAAAAAAAAATTACTGGCTTTCCACTTATTTAAATTAAATGACAATTACACAATACTTAATGTCACAAATGACTAAATAAATACATAAGAAATGGGGAGACATACGAGCCATTGAAAAAGAGAAACAATTAGTGTAAAAGAGAAGAATACAATCAACAAAATCTCAGTACAACTGCTAATATTCTTCAAAGCATGCAGACCCCAGTTATACTTCCTGTTACTAGTGAGTAACAATCATCTGGAGTTTGGATTGAGACACTGAGCATCAGCAAAAGAAGTTGTGGGCAGGAAAGAGAGGAGAGAGTATACCTTGAGACTACATGAAGGTAAATGGCAGAGCACATTAAAAGGACGATTAAACAATAAACAATAAAATAAACAATACACACTCTTACTGGCCAGATGTGGTTTGACTACCCTTTGAGTGGTTTTTCCAGTATTGTATAGCTTATTTTATCACTTATTTATCACTTATTTTATCAATTTTTATTAAATTCCAAGTTATTTATTCTATGCCAGTCCAAGAGATTATAGTGAGTTTTAAGTTACCAGTACACAATAGAGGAAAATAAACTTTCTGATAAGATTTGTAACTCAACTTTATTGGTATCAACATCTCATTAAAGAAATGTTAGTGCCAAACATTCCATGAGAAAGAAAAACCATGACTATTTAAAAATCTCATTAAATGTGTGCAAATAAAAAATATAACATAAAATAATTAAAATTACATGCTTGGTTTCCACTTCATAATGCACATTTACTGTATTGGGATGTTGTAGAGATATAATCAAAGATATATGGTGACAGCATTGAGTAATAAAATAAAATTAAGTTTAATCACATCTAGAGGTCAATTTGCAATGCATGGCTTTAGTTCCCAATCATTAGAAGTTGGCAAGTATCATTTAATTTTTTTGCTTGTCCCCTTTTCATCCCCATAAACCTCACCCTCCTTCACATTGTTTGCTGAGTTATAATGAATTCACTTCATTCTTCTCTTACCTGAGTCACAAAGCTGGAACAGAATATTCTGGATAAAAGTCAGTGTCTTAAAATGGAGTAAGATACTTCTGTTCTGTTACATGATGCCCAAATCACATCGTGAAATTGTATTAGATTTCTTTTAGTTCAAGTCCTCAGATAAACTAATACGTATAACACTTGACCTTCACTAAAGTCATTTTTTAAAAAATAATTTAGCAATGTAGCTTATTTTTTGAAAGTTCTAGATTTCTGATTACTTGATATGAATTATTCATGGGATTTAAAATTATACTGATTAACAAGGGAGATATTTTATATATAAATAATTATGTTATATAACTGTTAATACTATTATTAAAACATATTAATATATGATGAGTGTGACAGTGGAAATGAATATCATATGTTTACCCATACTTACATTTTGTAGATCTTGGAGCTGTGATGACACAGTGAGAGCTTTCACTTCTTAAACTCTCTTGAAAGGATAACAGTGAGTATTCCCTCACCCCCAGCAGTCATCAGCTGACAATAGCCCATTTACCAGGGATAGGACTCCTAGGACCCCCTCAATGTAAGGGATTTTCTATGTAGTACCTTGTTAACACTGATTCCTCTTGAGAGAGTGAGGGTAAGTTTAGGCATCCTTCTGTTTCCAATTTTTTATATTTTTATTAAATTATTTTATTTACTTACATTCCAAATGTTACTCTCCTTCTCAGTGCCCCCCTCCCAGAGTTCTTCACCCCATTCCACTACCTTTTGCTTCAGAGAGGGTGCTCCCCTACTCACCCCCACCATAATCCCCCTTCCCTGGGGCATCAAGTTACTACAGGATTAGGCACATTGTCTCCCATAAGGCCCAACAAGGCAGTCATCCTCTATATATGTGCCTGGGGCCATTGACCAGCCCATGTGTGCTTTTTGGATGGTAGTTTAGTTTCTGGGAGCTCTGAGGGGTCCAGGTTAGTGGATACTGCTGTTCATTCTATGTGGTTGCATTCCCTTTCAGCTCCTTCAGTCCTTCCCCTAACTCTTCTATAAGGGTTTCCAACCTCATTCCGGAGGTTGGCTGTAAGTATCTTTATCTGTCTCAATCAATTGTTCATAGGGGCCTCTCAGTGGAAAGCCATGCTTGGCTCCTGTCTGCAAGCACAACAGGATTTCAACAATAGTGTCAAAGTTAGCTGCTTATGCATGGGATAGATCCTAAGTTTGGCTGGTCACTGGATGGCATTTGCTTCAATTTCTACTCCATTTTATCCCTGTATTTCCTTTAGACAGGAACAATTCTGCACCAAAAATTTTGAAGATGGGTGGTTAGCCTCGTGCCTCACCTGGGAGCCATGTATATCTATTGGAGGTGCTCTTCAGGTTCTATCTCCTCACTGTTGGACATTTTCGATAAAGTCATCCCCATTGAGTCCTGGGATCTTCTCACATTCCAAGTCTCTGGGACTTTCTAGAGGTTCCCTCCTGCTGCTGCATATTTCCATTTATTCTCCTGGCCCTCTGGGCTTCTCCTATCTCCCTATACCTGATTTTGCCCCCTTTTCTTGCCTCCAAACTCCCACCCAGGTACCTCTGCCTCCATTGATAATTTTGTTCCCTCTTCTAAGTGGGATATACTAATGCAAGTATATTGTAGATTTAGCTAGTTCAAAATATAACCTATTGGATTAGTTTTAGTTGAACAAGTACATTCATTGCCAAATAATTGGGGATCAGACAAATATTGAAAACGTTTACAAAAAAATTAGCAACTAGACTTGCCCTAAAAGATTTTCTTAAAATATATTTATGAAAGAAAAGATATCACATGATATACTGTTGTCAACAGGAGGAGGGAACAAGAGAGAAGCTACATGTCATTTCTGTTCATTATTTTTGATAGTTCCTGAGAATTCCTACATCTTGAGGTCCTTAGATACTACAACACAAATAAAAGTTTTCCAACTCTGTTTGAAGAATGACTTCCCCTCTAAAGTTGGGTGTACCTCAATTAGACTGCCTTAAACTGACACTTAAATTGGCTTAGCTGCATTTCCAGCTTGCTAGTGTCTTGATTGGAACACATTTTAAGTCATCTACATTTAACATAAATATTTAATCAAAGTTTCCAAGCCTGCTTTGAAGTATCTCATAGCAGTCATTTCTCAACTCAGGTGTCTTGACTAATCAAACCTTAAGAAAAAGTGCAAAATTCATAATGATACCATCATTTTATTGAATCATTCCAGTTAAATTTGATTTCAGTTCAGAAATCACAACATTTGCTTCTGTCTGATAGAAATGCAGTTCAGGGTTATAATTTTCACTTTGATTGAAGGGTATACATAACTTCCATATTTGAGGATAGATATGAACTTCAAAATTATGTGAGTTTATTTAGACCTATTCCTTATTCCCTTTTTAAAGAGAGGAATGGGAAGGGGAAAGGGTTTCCATATTCTATCTTGTCACTTAGGTCAAGTATGATCTAGTCTTCTAAAAGAAGTGAGTCTTTGGCCAAAGCTAACTATATAAATAATTTTTCCAAATTTTTTGTATATCTAGAAAATAAAAATATTGCTGATTTATATAATCTGTACCAGATGAGCAGAACTGAGATGATGTTTAAGTTGTAATGTACATGGTCCTCTTTACCTGTAACTTCCTGTCCCATCAATTAATTTATCCATAGGCAATTACAGTCCAAAAACACAAACAAAAGTTCTTTTGGAATATAGAGAGATCACTTTCATGTAACTTTTATTACAACAAATTGTTCTACTTGACTTGTTTATTACTAATTGTTGTTTGACCTCTTATAATATCAAATATATAAATTAAATTTTATCATACATAAATATGAGTATGGAAGAATCAAAAACATATTATTCACAAAATTTATTACCTCTACCTGTAGATGCTGAAGGACATTCCCATGGAAAAATCTGCCTACTGTACATAAAGGTTACAAATGGAAACAGTACATGAAAACAAACTGTAAAAGTAGGTAAGTTTTCATTACCATATCGTGTGTGTGTGTGTGTGTGTTTGTGTTTGCATTACATTAATCTTTTAAAAATGCTTATGAGAAAAAACTGAATTACTGTGAGATATTTCCCTTGGTATAGTTCTTGGCATCTGAACTGCTATATTTGGGCATTTGCTTAGCAATCTTTAGTACTAACAGGGTTAGAAATGAATCATGGCTCTTCCTTTAGGATGAGGTTTTATTAAATAGTGATGAAATGTAAATCGAAAGAATGCCAACACCCTTTGACATTACAATTTTCTAACAACAGAACCCGGAGTAAACCACTCCAAAAACATAGCATATAAAGTTATTACTGAAATTTGGAAATTCTTTTCTAGTCCATAAGTACTATTGTAACCAGTATCTTGGGTCATGTACCAGGAGACACCCAGGCAGGGAAGACAGGGTTGTGAAGGGAAGCCTATAGACTCAGAGAAAGAGGAAAAATGGATGGACTGTTTGTGAACAATAAGACATGATCTTCGTGAGAGTCTGTAGATATTTATACACAAATGAATGATTCCATGTAACTTTCCTCAAAGAGAGACTGGGAAACCCCACCTTCCGGCAACCCTAGCATGAAAGGAACAACAGTGAGTGGAAGAGAATGCAAATATCTGGGAGGTCAGAATTGCCTGAATACATTTGCAGTAAGTTGTAAGAGAGACTAAATGAAGAATAAAGAGAACAGGTCAGGGACCTGGAGTGAGTGGCAGTAAGGATGTGTCTGGCATGTAGCAAAAGGGACACAGCTGGAGATGAAGCTTTCTGAAAAGCTGTGAATATGAAGGTGTAATTCATACTCTTATTGTTAGTGCTGAGAAGTGTCATTTAAATCGTGTAAGTCTTGAGGTCCCTCAAGTTAGTCAATGTGTTTTCAGAGGGGACAGAAGAATAACTAAAATGGTATTTATGCCAGATGCCACTTCAAGGTAGCAAGAATCTTCAACATTCTTCATTAGCAGTTTCTGTCTAGTGACATATGTAACATGTACTTAAATATATTATACATTGCTATTGACTGTAGCTTGGATACTCATCATGACAAAAGGATTGTCAGGGCTTTACTTACTTTTTTCTTTTTAAATTAAGGATTTTATTATGTAGCCCAAAGTGTCTTCAAAAGTCTTCAAAATGTACCCTGGCTGACTCAACTTGTATTCTTTTGTTGGTCTCCCAAGTGTTGACATTACTAACATGTGTGTCCATGCCTAGTAAACTTAAGCCAATGTTGCTGATTCTCAGAGCTTTGAAAATGCTAGGCAATCTCTACCTCTGAACCACATTTTCTAGGTTAGATTTTCAGTATGAAATAATGGGGAATTTAATAACGAGCTAATTTTCAATTATCAAAGTCAAAGCTTTGAATTTACGTATATGTGTGTCTGTGTGTGTGTGTATTCTTGCATATGCATATACACAAATGGAGGTCAGATGATATTTCAAGATTTGTGTCTCTCCTTCAGGCATGTCGGCTGAGGGGATGGATCAAACTTATATAAGCAGGCTTGGTACAAGTACTTTGCTTGTTGAACCATCTTGACATCTGCTGAGTTGATGCTTAAGTGTTGTTCTATTTCTTCTATTACCATATAAATTCGACCCCCTTTCATTTCATGGCCAATCCATACTGTATAATTCTATAGAATGCTCTCTATTTTTATAGACACACAAATGTAATAGGAAAAAATACCCAGGGCAACAGAACAGAATAGACACAGAAATAAGTCCACATGTTTATGATTAATTGATTTTGACAAATGTGCTAACAACCCACAGAGTGGATAGAATCTTATTCTCAGTAAATATCTCTTGGGAGATTTCATATGTACATATCCATATATAAAAGATAAAACCAGTGTCTATGTAAAACTCAAATTAATTAGATTTGGGAAAGAAATATAAGTCTAGAAATCAATATAGAAAAATAGTGAAATACCAGAGAATATGGTTCTGAGCATAGGTGGTCTTAGCTAACATGGTAAAAGCAATGCATCACGAAGATCAAATATGATTATAAAAAGCTGAGAACTATAACACAAAAGCAATGGTTAGCAGATAAAAGAGTCTACAGAATGGGAGAAATTCCTCCCAAATAAAATGGCATATAAGATCATTTAAAGATATCATTCACACAAATGAAAACAACATAATGACTCTTGCCTTTCTGGGTCTGAGTTACCCTACTTAGAATTATTTGTTCCATTTTCATCCACTTACCTGTGAATTTCGTATTTTGTTTTTTAGTGACATTTTAAAATTTAACTTAATTTTTTCACTTATTAACTTTACATCCCACTCTCTGTTCTACTCCTGTTCACCCTCTTCCACAATCTTTCCAATAATAATATATATTGCCACTATTCCACATTTCATTATTCTTTCTTCAGTTAATGAATACCTATGGTCTATTTCTCAAATACAGTGAACAAATCAGAAATGGACATGAATGAAAAAATATTTCCATGGACTTCATTGAGTGTATGTCCAAGAATGATGTAGCTGGATCATATCACAGATCTATTTCTAGCTTATTGTGGAATATCTATACACACACACATACACACACACACACACACACACACACACACACACACACTCGGTGGCACTGGTTTTGCATATCTACCAACAGTGAATAAGGGTTTCTTTTCCTCAATAGTTTCACCAGCATCTTCTGTCTTTTTCCCCCCATTATAACTAGATTAAGATGAAATCTCAAAGTACACTTAGTTTGCATTTCCCTCATAAATAAACATTCAACAAATATTTTTTGACTATACATTGGCAAAAGATCGTTACCAACTCTACATCTAACAGAGAGAAAGACCCAAAATATATAAAGAACTCAAGAAGTTAGACACCAACAAACCAAATAACCCAATTAAAACAAAACAAAACAAAATGTGTACAGAGATAAACAGAGAATTCTCAATAGAGAAATTTCAAATGTCCCAGAAACACTTAAAGAAATGTTCAACATTCTTAGTCATCCTGGAAACTGAAGTAAAAATTCTGAGGTTTTACCTCACACACATCCGAATGGCTAAGATAAAAACTCAAGCAATAACACATGCTGGTGAGGATGTGGAACAGGAGGAACACATTTATCTACTGCTGGTGGGAGTAAAAACTTGTACAATTACTCTAAAAATTTGGAATAGTTCTACCTCAAGACACAGCTACGCTACTTCATATACTCAAAGGATGCTCCACCATACAATGAAGACACGTGCTCCACTATATTCATAGCAGCTTTATTCATAAAGCCAGAAATTTGAAAAAACTCAAATGTCCCTCAATCAAAAAATGGATAAAGAAAATGTTTATTTATACAATGGGATGTAACTCAGCTATTAAAAAAGAGAACATCATAGATTTTGTAGGCAAATGGCTCAAAGTAAAGAATATCACCCAGGGTGAGGTAACTCAGATCCAAAATTACATGCATAGTATGTATTCACTTACAAGCGGATATTAGCCATAAAGTAAAGGATCGAAGGCTACAAACCACCGACCCAAAGAAGTTAAACGACAAGGCTGGCCCAAGGGAGGATAATTGAATCTCCCTCAGAAGGAGAAAGAAAATAGTCATTGGAAGTGGATGGATGGGAGGGAACTGAGTGGGAAGGAGATGTGAAAAGGAACAAGGGTAGAGGGTGTAGGACACGTATAGGGAGAGCCAAGGAGAAAGAGCCTGGAGAGTAAATGGAAATCAGCGAGGGAGGAGGAGTGTATCTCTAGAATGTGCCAAATATCAGGATCCTGACATGACTACCTCCTGTTGCTAGGCAGGGCTTCCCTGAAGGATAAAGACACCAACACACCTATAAACCTTAGACACAAAATTAGTCCTTCCTACAGAAATGCAGGGACAAAGAGGGAGCAATAGCTGAGGAAAAGACTAACCAGGTACTGGCCCAACTTGAGACCCATCTACTGCATGTAATTTTAAAAATCCATGCTTTCTCCTACCTCAAGGCCCCACTCTCTGTCATGAGCCATGTCACTTAGTCCCAAAGGATAGCTTTGCCACGCCGACCACATGTCACTCAGTTCAGCCAAGCTGCTAGCTCTGACCATTTCCCATCAACGCTGGAAGCTATGATCTCCACCGGCCAACCACCCCATGGCTAGCTCTACAAAGTCACCAATAATTGCCCCAGCTGTGCTCTTTCTCTACTCACCTTTGTTCCACGGATGGAAAACACACAGTGCTAATACTTTAAAACCAGTCAAATAACACAACTACTGGGCTCAAAATCTATTGCCTTAAACTCAACAGCTATCCTATATCAGAATTCCACCAGTGGTAGAGGCCACCACTGGTTCTAGTTGCTCCCAGGCCTTACATGGCATTCATCGTCCTCTCCATCAAACCTAGCCGAAAAGGGCCCCTCTCTACTTCATCCCCTCCTCTTCCTTCTGGGACCCAGAAATCCCACCTTTTTTCCTATGACTAGAAATTGGCTCCTGCCACCTTTATTGAGATAATCAAGAACCAATTCGGGAAACAGTGCCTTGACATACACCCATCCCATGGGGAAGAACCAATGACTGACGCTATTAATGTTGTCCTATCATGCTTGCAGACAGGAGTCTAGCATAACTGTTCTCTAAGAGGTTATACCCAGTAACTGATTGATAAAGAATTAGAGACTCAGATTCAAACATTAAATGTAGCTCAGGGAATCTTGTGGAAGAGTTGGGATAAGGATTGAGAAATTCAGAGGGACAGGACTTTCACAAGAAGACCTATAGACTAAACCAACCTGAAACCTTGGGGGGTTCCCAGAGACAGAAACACGCACCAAAGAGCACACATGGTCCCTTACACGTATGTAGCAAATGTATAGCTTTGTCTTCATTCAGGTCCCCCAACTACTGGAGTGCAGGCTATTCCTGACTTTGTTGTCTGGCTATGGATCCTGCTCCCTTTAGGAGGCTGACTCATCTGGGCTCCATGGGAGAGGATGTGGCTATTACTGCAGTAACTTGATGTACCTGGGTGAGTTGGTACCCAAGGGTGTCAGGAGCCATCACAGGAGAAGCTAATAACTAGTAGATGATGTTTCTGAGATGAGTCTGCCTTGAATTAAAATCCAGGACAGATTTGGTCCATAGGCAAGGACCAGAAAAGACTTATTTAGGAAATATTCCTGCTATTATTAATAAATATATGTTTCTCTAGTTATTAGCTTACACTTTGAGCAGATCTCTGCAGAATAACAAAGATGTACTATCTCTTAGTGATTATATATAGACAAATAGATGATAATTCTATAGAATTTCTGATTTGATTCAAATAATGTTAGGAAGAAGGTTTTTGAGATTTTCTTAGTTGCTAAAAAGAGAAGATGCAGTAAAGTTAGAACCAACAATGGAATGTGTCCACTTCTCATAATGGTAAGTAAAGGCCATATAATAAGACATACAATGATCTTTTGGACTCACACTCAAAAAATAAATAGACTTGGGATAATTTTGTGTTCAAGAAAAATTATTTAGATCCAAGGATAAAGTCACAGGTGTGCATTATGATAAGGAAAGGGCATGTAAAAACTGTTGCTTTGAACTTTGAATGAATATATTATAATGAAACATGGCTTTGAACATAATAACATCTTTCTGTAACTCCCATTTTATGGAACATTTTAATCTGTAAGGTAATTCTCTAAAGAACTTTTTGTCTAAATAAGTATAAAAAGACCAGAATAAAGAAATAAAGTTGTTGGTTGAATGGTTTGCTGGGAGAGTGTTGTTCCATCCACCCATCCATCTTGCCAAATGCATATGTCTTCTTGTCTATATGTTTGAATGTAGGTATATGTGTATATGTGTAAGCATGCATGAATACTTGTGGAGTTGATTGTGACACGTGATTGGGCCTGGTCAGAATGTGGATGTATGAATGTTTGAATGTATATGTGTCTGTGCATGTTTGCCTGTATACAGCATCTTAATTCTTTTTCTCTTCTTCCCCTCTGGCTCAAAAGAGTTAACCAGCTTATCCAGAAACTAAACAGTTTCTCTGGACTCAGAGGAAATCAGACAGGCAGGTCAGCTACTGAAGCTACTTAGACTTAAGGTAGATAAACATACAGCAACCCTAAATATCTCATAAGACCAAGTCTTAACCCCACAGATGCTCTTCCCCTTCCACTGCCTCAAGAAGAACAAATAAGAAGAAAGAAGACACACTGGGGCTGGCCCCCAATACAGGGGTTCTCCCTCTTATCAGTGGAGAAAGGGAGGACATATGAGGAGAGAATCTGTGAGGGGAAATGAGAGGAGAAAGGGTCTGTTTTTTAGGGTATAAAGTGAATGAATAAATAAATGGAAAAATTTTTCAGCTGTTTATATTTCATAGTTCCATGCTCCAGTTTTAAATTGTGTTCTTGTGCTTAGATGTTTAGTTCTTCGTATATTCTAGATACTAATCCTCTACCAGATATATATGCTAAAAATTTTTCCATTCTGTAGGCTATTTTGTTTTTATCTAGTGATACGCTTTGCTATATAGAATCTTTGTTTGTCTGTCTCTTTGTTTCATGGGTTTTTATTTGTCATTGACTTAGTTCTTGAACTATCAGGGTTTTATTCACAAACTCTTTATATACCAACAAATTCAAGCCTATTCTCTGCTTTCTCTTCTATCAGATTCTGGATAAGGAGTCTTACATTCTGGTCGTTGATTCATTTAAAATTGTGTTTTTTTCAAAAAGAAATGATTTAATAATTTTCTTCTATGAGTAGCTATCCAATTTAAACAGCTTGATGTATTGAAGATGATTTTTTTCTTCTAATGTGCATTTTTGGGCCACATTCTCAAAATCAAATAGCTTTAGGAATAGTGTATTTTATGTGTGTCCTTAAATATACACACAAATATGCTTAAAACAGTTTAAACGTTATTCAATAATAGTGCGTCAGTGTTCACCTTGAACACCACAGACCAATAAATAAAAAGCCAAGAGTTATAAATGGTTTATCTGTTTTAGAATTGTTTGTCAGTGGCCTTTTATAGATCCCAAACATTATAGAATATTGCTATTTCTCTTGATTGCCCTTCAGAACTTGTTAGGAAGACCATATTGTTGAAGTTTCCAAACGCTTGGGACACAGGTCATGAGGAAATCAAGATGATACTATCCTGGAAACGTCATTTCTTTTGACTACCTTTCATAGTTCTAGAAGATGCTATATACTCTATCAGTAAAGAAATCATCAATCTTACCCAGGTATAAACCTTGTGAATTACAATATTGAACAGCCTTGAACAATATGTCTACAAGTACACTAGTGGCATGAATGTTTTGGAAGTAATCAGTCACTCTCTGTTTAGGTATTAAGCTCATTTGACAAACTGGAAGATGTACCTGGCAGTTATTGGGTCCAAATACCTCTGACTAGAAAGGTAATGGGCTTTAGGGTAGAACCTACTGCTAAATGAGTGTAGTGTTAAACCCTTTCTTATTGGCCTACTATTACACATATGTTGTTGCATCAATCAATCCTCATTAGAGAAATTTATTTTTTCAATATATTGTGAATATACAAGAATAATAAACTTTGTAGTGATTAGCTCTAAATGGTTGAGAGATCATTGAGGACAAGGAACAGAATTGCAAGAGGCAGAGACTGCAGATGACTATAACAATACTGTGTTTGCCGCATAAAACAGAGACTTTGAATGTATAAACTCATAGTAGCTGCGACAGCATGCACAAGACTTGAGGAAGTTGTAGTGTAAGAGGGTGTATGGAACAGATCAAATCCTCAGTTAATGTGGGTTGGTGACATAAGCATGGCTATGTCTATGCCTCAGACAGGGAGAATGACAAAGTCTTTCTCAAGTCAGGCCCAGGACAATAATGAAGCCTTCCCTGGTAGTACAGAGATGATTAAAATGTGTACATAAAATTCCAATCTCAGCTTTCTCCTCCTGGATGTTTATAGCCTGAGATCGATTCTCTACTGAGACCTTCTACTTAGTTTGGCTAAATCTGACTCCTTGTTTAGCTTTCTTTTTAAGGTAACCCTGTCTCCTTGTTCAGGTGAATATAGAAATCTTTCTCTTCCATTCAAATGAATAAAATATGTTGGCATACCTCCATGAGAGAATATGGACTACAGGATGTCAACTTTTGTGGCGATGTGCTTATACTTTCTTCATTCTTTCTTCTCCCCTGTCGAGGAAATCCCAAAGCTATTTAGATTAGGACAAAGTGAGAGAATTGTGCACTGGTATTCCACCCATAGATACTGGCAATTGACAGCTGCTGGAAGAGGAAGAGTCATTTCTTTTAAGGGTATAGACACTGGTAAGTTGGTCGTGATTCAGTGATTGCTTTTGTATCAAGATTATATAGGCAACACATTTTAGACTCAGTGATTTTCATTTCTGTTCTATCCTTTCTTCTTCTGTTTTTTTTTTCTTTTTTGAAAGAGACCACAGAGTTGTATAGGAGTGAGGTCTGTGGATGTTGGAGGAGGAGGGGGAATAAGGTGCCAAGGATCAAAATACATTGTATAAAAATTCTCAAAGAATTGAAGTAATATTATAGTGTTGTATAGCTTCGTTATTCATCTCTTAGAAAGAGACACATACATGGCCAACAGATGGGACAAAGTGCTCACTATTAAAAGCCAAGGGGGAAATGCAAATTAAATCACATGGACTAATGCTTCTCCTCAGTAGTAATGCTATGAACTGAAAGGATGAATGTAATGAATACTGGCAAGGTTGTAAAGAACAACTCTTACTGGCTTCGATAAAAATGCAAATTAGTATAGCCATTATGGAAAACAATACAATGTTCCTCCCCAAATTAAAAACAAGGCATACAATCATTCATTTTGCCTATTGATTTGATTTCTTCTTTGACAGCTTCACATATGTACATGATACCTACTGACCATCCTCATTTCTCTCCCTTCCACATCCCCCTACTACCTTGTCTATCACTCCTTTCCTTCCTACAAGCTTCTTTCTCATGTTAATATCTTCATTTTGTTTTATAACCTCCTGAGATCTGTGAGATCATGGATTTGAAGCTATATGTTGAAGAGGCACAAAAGCAAGCATTTGACTAAAAACAAAATATATGTCAACAACAAATTGTTCATTAGTAAGTGCCAGGGTCCTGTGAGACACCGTCCTCTTTCATGACTGTGACAAAGCCAGCCTTGTGAATGCCAAATATATGTAATTGCTGGTGTGAATTCTCTGTGCAATAGTTGTATCTAGTAGAAACTTCCCATCATGTAATTCAAACAGAAACAAATATAAAATGCTCAATAGATACAGTTAACTTTGCTCCTAGAAACAGTAAGTTACTAGGTAAGATTCCCATCCTATGCAGGGATATTTCAATGGGAATTTCTCAGGGAGTGTCGAGAGTGCCCTAGTATACAGATACTTCCCTGTCTGCTTAGTCACTCACAAGATACAGAGAACTAAACCCTGTTTAAGAATATACCACCACACCATGCCTTGTTTGTAAAATATGGAGAAAGTAAGCTGGAACTGAGGTAGAAATGTCCTCATTATGGGTTGTTTTTTAAATACTATATAGGCTACTGGTAAGAAAATATATCAATGGTTTTCTCCTCCTTCAAATCATACAAACACTAAAGTTGCAAGTAACCCAACTCTCCAAACTTGTGTTAATATTATGAGGATAGCCAATTCCCATATTACCAGTTATAAGGCCTAATCCATGTTAAGCAATCTGTGACTTGTGCTGTAACTGATGCATCATCAATAACCCAAATGGGCAACTTATTACTATTGACTAACTAAATTGATATATATCCCAAGGAAATAAAATAAGTGTGCCAAAGAGACCATTAGAATTCTCATCTTTATTGTAGCACTAGTTCTGGCCACTTGTCAGATATGTGACATCTGGAGAGTTTAACTTTATGGTAAATTCTGTTTAGCCTGTGTTAGGAATAACTCGCATTGAACAACAATAAATAAAGTGGTGGAAGATATGGGAAAGTTATTAGGTAGATTTAAACTCCTGAAACTCACACAGTTTCAACATGTGTCAGCATATTATTGAGAATCAGTATAATAAAGCTATACTTGTTGCCAAAGTATACTTAAAGCAATAAAACCATGATAATTGCAATCATTCTCATGAAAACAAACTGGACAGTGTGTCATCTTAATTCAGTGGCTCATCTAGCAACAAGTTACTGCTGTAGGGAGAAGCTGTACTCAGCCTTGAAGGTCGCAAACTTCATAGTCACAATGCCTACCATAAAAAAAAATAGTTCACATTACTGTAGTTACCTACCTATCTCAGGACCTTCTGACTTTTCTGTTTATTTGCTTTTGTTTTTATTTTTGGTATGATAGTTTCTCTCTTTCTAGTGGTCCAACTTGAGGCTGTTAATACTTGCACTTCTATGTTTTTCTAACATTTAATTTTCTTCTTTCTTTCTTTGTTTCTTCTTTCTTCCTTTCTTCCTTCCTTCCTTCCTTCCTTCCTTCCTTTCTCTCTCTCTCTCTCTCTCTCTCTCTCTCTCTCTCTCTCTCTCTCTCTCTTTCTTTCTTCTTTCTTTTTATTACATTTATTTTTTACAATCCAGTCATTGTCCCCATCCTGGTCTTCCTTTCTACAGTTCCTGATCCAATTCCTCTCCCTTTCTACCCCGACTCCACGTCTGTATCCAAGAAGATGTCTTCTACCACCACCCTGCCAGGTCTTTCCACTCCCTGGGGCTTCAAGTCTCTCAAGGATTAGGCACATCTTCTCCCATTGAGGCCAGACCAGGCAGTTCTCTTCTGTGTATGTATCAGGAGCCTCGGACAAGCTCATGTGTGCTGTCTGGTTGAGCTCTGTCTAAGAGATCTCAGGGGTCCAGGTTAGTTGAGACTGCTGGTTTTCTTATGGGGTTGCCTTCCACCTCAGCTTCTTCCAGCCTTTTTCTGATTCAACCACAAGGGTCCCTGAGTTCAGTTCAATGGTTGCATTTAAGTATCTGCATGTGTCTCAGTCAACTGCTTGTTGGGCCTTTCAGAAGATAGCCAGACTAGGATCCTATCTGTAACCACACCATAGCATCAGTAACAGTGTCAGGTCTTGGAGCCTTCCCTTGACATGGATCTTAAATTAGGCTGGTCACTGGGCCACCTTTCCCTCAGTCTCTTCTCTATTTTTCCTGTAGCTTTTAGACAGGAAAAGCTGTGGGTCCCTCATCCCTCCACTTGATGCCCTGTCTTTCTGCTGGACGTGGACTCTACAAGTTCTCTCTCCCCATTGTTGGGGATTTTATTTAAGTTCTGTCTCTTTGAATTATGAGTCTCTCACCTCCCAGGTTTCTGGTCCTTTCTCGAAGGTCCCATCACTTCCTACTCACTGAGGCTGCATATTTCCATTCATTCTGCTGGCCCTCAGTCTTTCTCTAGTGTCTCCCACCTCTCCCCATATACTGTCATGTTTCCTTTTTCTCCTCCCCCTCCCCTATACAGGTTCCTCCCTCCTTCTGCCTACAGGGGCATGGGATCTGTTCATAGCAGCCAAATCTGTGACAGCCAGAAGCTGTAAATAACCTAGAAGTCCCACAAGAGAAGAATAGATACACAAAATGTGGTTCATATACACAATGGAATACTATCCAGCTGTTAAGAATGAGGACATATGAGTTTTTCAGGCAAATAGATGGAACTAGAAAATATCAGCTTGAGTGAGGTAACTCGGACTCCAAAGACATGCATGGTATGTATTTGCTAATAAGTGGGTATTAGCCAAAAATGTACAGAATACCTAAGATACAATCCACAGAAATCAAGAAGGTTAACAACAGGAGGGACCAAGTGAGGATGCTTCAATCCCACTTGGGTGTGAGAAGAAAATAATTTTCTAATTCTTTTGTAGAGAAATTTTAATCCAATAACATGGCTACTTTGGCAAGGGTGCACATGCAAAGATATGATCCAGCCAAAATGCAGACATGCTTCAGGTTATATTATGATCTGGTTGAAAAACAAACATGCTTAGTATACACTTTTAATCCTGATAATCAAGGTAAATCAAGGTAAGGTTAATTTGGAGAAGGAAGCAGTCATGCTTGAAAATGATGTCTAACTGAGGAGGAGAAAAAGATTTGACACAATGAGTTACAGATATATTCTAATATGTAGATATATACGCCCAACTCACAAGATATCAGAAGAGGAAGGGACGCTACTCAAGAAAAGCAATTAAGAAAAAGAGTGGTGGTAGTCTGTGTGGTATGTGTATATGACAGTTTTACCAGGGCATTTTACAAAGACAGATTGTAGAGCAAAGAAGCAAAACATAGGTAAGACAGAACTATCCAGAAAATGAGAAGGAGTCAGAAGATTAATACACATTGCCAAAGTTAGTATGAGAACAGGCATAGCAATTCAGTCAAAAGTGGAGATAAACCAGATTGAATCAGTCAGTCTGGAAGATTAGGATTTTTTGGAGGCTAGAAGCTTCCAAGTCTAGGCCTAGGGATGGTTACAACAGAAAAGGAAATGCCGTGGCCTCAGTCCACGCTGTGTATTTTCACAGCTTGGTTATGGCTTTCATCTCATCTCTTCATCCAAGGAAATAAAAGTGATCTTTATGTTACTTCCAATTTATTATCCTGTTTTTGTGTCATTAATATGCTTTTGAAGTTTGACAGTTATGAATAGCCCAATGCCTGTTGTTTCTCTGTCTCTGCCCCTACTTCTGGTACTTCTTTTCCCTGTCCCTCTTTCATAAAATTTATAATTAGTTTTCTTTGCTTGTCTATGTAATAATAAATGTTTTTATTAATCAAATTGATAATATTCTAATTACAATCATTCACCATCATAGAAAAATGTTTTTAAGTTATAATAATTACTGTCTGTTTCATTTTTAGAATATGATATGATGGTACAGAAATCATTTTATGGCTAAAAATATTGAGACTAAAATTCTGAGAAGATATTGGAGATGTAAATTTTAAGTGTCAAGTTGACAAAATCTAGATTATCTTGGAAGAGAATCACAAGGAAAGATTGCGTAGATCAGATGGACTTGGGGGCGGTTGTCTTGATTAGGTTAATTGATTTAGGAAGACACAATGTGTCCACAGTGTGTGTGGTCCTATTTCTGCAATTATAAAGAAAGAATCAAACACTAGTAAGCATGTGTTCATTCATTTTCTCTGCTTGTGACTGAAATGTCTCTGCATCAAACTGTAACATGCACCTCTGAATTACAATAAGCCTCTTTCCCGTAAGTTGTTTTTTTGTCTGACTATTTTATCATAGCAACAGAAATGAAACTAAGACAATAAGAAAATGGAAATATAAGTCAAAGGAGAACACATGTGATCTTCTCTTAGAAAAGTATATTTTAATGGAAAATGAAATGTATGAAATTTCTGTAGTACTTAGATGACATTTGAGATTTTAAAGTGGAGTTTATACAAATCAGTTGTTTAAAATAGGAATATTCACATACATGGGTATATAATATTCATATCTATTTAAATTTGCAAGTTCTAGACTTAATTTCTTATGAAGGATTAACTTGCACATAGTCTTTCCTAAAAGATTAAATTAATTGAGTATGCATAAAATGAATGCTATAATGAAATATGTTCCATCCATTATATTGAGTCTAAACATTTAAATATTGATAAAGAAAAACACAAAGGTGTTATTATTCACAGAAAATACTACATAACACATGAAGTATTAAAGTAATTGTTAAATTTTACATTAATTAAGATTAATTAACTGAGGTTATCACATTAATAGAATTAAAGTTTAATATGGGGAAGAACATAGTTTTTTCTATTCAGTAGTAACAAATGGCAAATGAAATAAAATGATAATCATTATCACAAACTCAGCACCTCTATATATTTGAACAAAAATTTACAAGACTGCTAAGGACCTTTCTTAATGGTAATATTTAGTATTAAAATTAAGCACTTAAATTCACATTAATAAATATATCAATATTACTAAAATTTTAAATACTAAAGTAATGGTGAGGTATACTATGTCTGTATTTGGGAAAACTGCATTTTGAATACATCATTGCTCCCTTCAAGTCTGTTTACTGATTCAGTGAAAATTATGGAGTATTCTTTCTTTCTTGTTTCATCCTGTTTTATGGTGTTCAATGTAACTATTTCTACAATTGTAACAAAATTTACTCAACACAATTTTTAAAAATGTAGAGAGAGCTTGTTATACATGATCAGTAATCATGGCAATATGGACTGGCAATAGGAACAAAGTTACAACAATTCCAGATGCCAGCCTCGCTTATGTAAAATTTGGTTTATATTAAGGTGAAAATCGCAATCTGGGGTAGAAGGTAATTGTCTAAAAGAAATGATATAATTCCCTAGCAAAAGTGTAAGCTATTCTGCCTAAGGGAAGAGGAGTGGATGGTAGAGTAGAGAGGAGATAAGGGAGAGGATGTGGGAAGAGAGGAGGGAGGGGGAGCAGTGATCAATATGAAAACTGAAAAAAATAACTTAATTAAAAGTAAAAAAACTTCTGTTTTAATCATTTGTAATAAGCAGCTACTCATTGCATCAGTCCTCTGGATATGATGCAATATATGCAGTTCTTTTCACTCTCTCTCCTCATAGGTTCAGTCTCTGTGAGCTTTCAGGAAGCACATGCACATTTAAAGCACTTCCTTTACTTCATTTAAGCTTTTTTTCTCTTTTTTTTTTTCTAAATCACTGTCTCTCGTGTTCTTTGCAGCATCTTTTCAACTCTATACTCTAAAGCATTTTAATAAAGCATTCCTTTGGAAAACACACATCAGATTATATTATTTTTAGGTTAGTACCATCTATGATGTACAATATAAATCTATGTTTTAGTTTCTCTGTATGATTTGCTCCTGTGCAATCATTAAGATAGCTGAAGAGTTCAGGCTGTATACATTCAGAAGTATTCAGGTAAATTTCTTATTGCTAGGTTAGAGTTTATCTTAAGCAGCCCCTTAGAGACAGGGTCTTGGACACTATATGAATTTGATACTGCTTATTGTTTTAGTCAAATTATGTATCATAACATTTTATTATCATTTATGACCCTCTAATCTGCAATAAACTTGATTATTCATGTGTTTCCTCCAATGGTCAGCATGCTGAAGCTCATTGGCCTATCACAGCCCTCTGACAGGTTTATGAGGAGATCAAAAACATTTTTATATCATGCTCTTTTCACCTGACATAATAGTTAAGATGCAATTGCAGCGTGTTGCGTTTGTACTGGTGACACAAAGCACTTATAGGTAAGATGAATGCAGCATCCATTCAGTAGGAGGCTGCTCATTGAATCCTTTGCTCTTGCATACTTGTAGCTTAAAAAGTATACAGCTAGCTTTACTCAATGTCTTTTAAATGAGGCACAAAAATACTTTTGCTATCTTTTGAGCAGTTAGCACATGTATTTTGAAGCTAATACTTTATGAAATCCAAAGGCCAAGGAAAGCCCTTCTGTGGTACAGCATAGTGTGACGGACTCTTGAGTGGAGGTTCATACAAAATTGTCTGAATTAGGAGTTATGATTTTGTTAGAAAACTATCCTAACTTAAATAAATGACTGAGGATATTGTATTTTTTTGAAAATAAGATAGACTGAGCCTTCTGTACATCTGATGATATTGTAGGGACAATAAAATTAAAGCTTTGAGGCAAAAATTAGGTTTTTGGAGAATGCATATCTACCACCATTGACAGGTACTCATTCATGTTGATAATAGTTGATGGTATATTTACAAGTGTAATTGAAAAATATATGCAAATATTACATAGTCAAATATATTAAATTTGGAGCTGGATAGATTATTCATTGGTTAAGATTGCTTGCTATCCTTACAGAGACCCAGATTTAGTTAGTGCCATCCACACAGTAGCTCGTAAACATTTGGATACATTTCCAGTCTAGAGGGGGATCCAGTACTCTCTTATCTCCATGGGCACCAGCCTTATGTGTGATTCAAACATATACATGCAAGATAAACAGTTATATACATAAAAATATCCCCGTAATCATTAACTTGTGTATAATTTAACATAAGATCTATTTTCAAAGGGTAGGATGAACTCATATGAGAGACAGAATGGAAAGTACATCAAAAGAATTTCAGATTTCATATCACATGAAACTTTATAACCTAGAGCCAGAGTTCCAGTGCTTCATGCACAGATGCAATCAACCAATTTTCATTAATTATGATAAATATGAAACTCATGTTAAATCATATATCAGTGATTAGAGCATATAGGTTGGTATTGTTACAAGTAAATACCACATATAAGACATAAGTTTCTGCACATAAGGAGTTTCCAAAGATATGTCACTCATGTGAGTTTGCAACATGAATGAAGTTTGCTTAAATTTAGCTTGTTGTTAGTCATATTTAAAAAGCTATAACTTTGCACAAAACACTTCAAACAAATATAAAATCCAACAAAGAGATGGTATAGGCTATTGCTTTTTTCCCAAATACAGATTATAAGCTATATCCTTAGGACTAAAATACATACTAATAGCATATTGCAAGGTTTAGAGTTGTAGTTTCTATCACTTTGTGTTTGAGTTTCTTAAGAGGGACATAAAAGATAAGGTCACAAGATGGCTCTTTATAACTTTATCTCTCTTTTAAAATTGATTATTTTATTTATTTACATTTCAAATGCTGCCCCTCATTCTGGTCTCTAGGCTTCCACCAAAATTAAGATGTGGCTGGGAGCTTATAACCATAATGCCAGATATGCAAAGCAACTTTAAGTGTAAAACCAGAGTGCATCTAAGAACAGGTGGGTGGTGTAAGCAGAGTTTGAAATTCTAAGAAGTAATTTAAATGTATTATGGGACCAAATACTATAACTGAAATAAATCATAGATTCTTTTTGAGTGACTGTCCCTCAAGGTCTGTCTATAAAGGGTTCTCATGGTGGTGGCGTTGGGCGGAGCTGTATAACTTCCAGAAGTGAGAAAAGCAGAAGTGGGAGCAGAAAGAATCTAAGAACTGGAGGATGAGAGAAAGTGCTGTGAGGTGTTGCATCCTTTACATATCATAGCTTTGTATCCATGAACTTATGGCTCCATGGCTACCTCTCCTTGTACAAGACAGGACCCATAAGCTTTCTATCATAGAGGTGATAGAGATTCATTAAGCCTCATTCAGGAGCAAGATGATATGGGAAGTGAGGTCATATTATTCAGTGGTAACTGAACTGGTAAGTTGTCTTTGATCAACTAAATAATCACTTATACATGCTCATGAAGAGAAACTAAATTAATTGGAGACCCCCTATGCAAAAGAGATGGAAGTAAGAGAATATGCAGAGAAGAAGAGGAAGAGGAAAGAGATAAGAGAAGATAATGAGAAGACCTTATATATCTCTGAAATTTTGAATGAATGAATAAAAATATAGTGAGACCAGTTAGGTCAATGGTGGCATTCCCTCAAAAGAGATTATGAGTTCTGTGTCTCACAGAATAACCTTTTATCTGTCTACCTCTCTCATTCCCTCTATCTCTTCTTCCTTTATTTCACTCCTGATTTGGAATAAAACCTGCACCTGAATATATACTTGCCTACTAATGGCCATGATTTGCCACTCTCGCAATATACTTAAACAACTGGAATGACTGAATTCTGGACTAAATCCAGTATTGTGAGCTACAATAACCTCTACTTATTTGATAAGAAGACTGTATAAGATATTTTTGTAGGAACATAAAGGTTAATCAGAAAAGATAGTGCAAGATACTGCATGCTCACTAAGTTGAATATCCACCAGCACGATATATTAATTATAAACATTTATGAAACAAACACAATGGCATACATTTCTATAAAAGAAGCAGTATCACAAATAAACTCACATGGTGGACTTAGTAAGTGATTTCATTACCCAACTCTCTTAAATAGACTGGTCATCCAGACAAACACTAAACAAGGAAATGCTCAAGTTGAATAATTTCATTCATAGGAACTTTGTTTTCTTTTCTTTCTTTTTTTTTTAATAAATCTGTGTCTTTGTTAAATTCTATTTTTATGTCTTATTTTCATTATTCCATTAAAATGTCTGTGCAGTTACACCTTTTTAAAGATTCTTGAAAATATTCACAATTGTTATTTTCGAGTTTCTGTCTTGCCCTTTAACCAAACTGATGCCTTTCTAAGGGCTTATTGCAGGATTGTTGCCTTCTGAGGGAGGTATGTTGTCTTGGCTGTTGACATTTGTAGTCTGTTGTGATAGAATTTAGGAATGTATTTCAGTTATTTCCTGATATAGTTATCTAGCCTTGACTTTGTTTTGTTGTATTCCACCATTTCATTACACTACAGATCCTAAGCAAGGGATGACCATCATGTATCTAGTAGAGTGTTTTTCTGCCAGTTGGCAGATGATACAAGGAAATAGAAGTGGGCTACAAAAGAAGACTAGGAAAAACAGGAAATCGCTAGAGGGGCAGTGATTCTGCAATTACAGGTAGAGTCTATGCAGAATGGGGATTGGGTAGAAGGACAGTCCTTTGCAGGAAGACTGCCATATAGAAACAATAAGTTTAAAGACATAGGAATTGAGGAGGTCAGGGATGTGATTTTTGCTTACCTGCATTTGGGTCCAGTGTGGCCACGTGTTGTTTTTGAATAAGTTGAATTTCGGCAGGTTAGTGACTGGCACGGAAAATGGATATGGGGTAGAAGGAGAGATTAAGAGGTTTGGTCAGAAAGCATTATTCTGCAGGTTTATAAATGTGAACCACATCACACAAGTATTTTATTTTGGAATATCTACTGAACTTTCATTTTGGCAAAGCTATCAATGACTAAAAGGGAAAAAAAAGGAAAGGTTTGGCAACCTTGATATCAATCTAAAATAGAAATAATTACAATGTCTATCAAACAATGAACACATTTTGTATTATTCAGATAATAAATTCAGAGTGGGAAATGGTGAGTCACAACTAAAGATGTCACCTTGGACAAAATTTAACATCATAATTTTCAAGCAGGAAATAAACACATGAAAAAAATAAATACAACAGATTGCTTTCATTGCAAGGTTAAACTAGGCAAACTGAACAACGTATTCCTTAGAGAATCATTCATGAATCATGACAATGCTACAGAAATACAAGGGTATATTTCACAGGAGTCTAGGAGATTGGTCTTCACATCTAGAGTGGGAAGGAAGGATAGGCTTAGAGAGGCAGGCACAGTTTTTCAAGTAAATGATGATCGTGGACATGTTTTTCACACCTGCTTTGAAAATATGCCAGATGCAATCTTCTGTATATTTGACGCATGTAATTAATAAACAACAAATGCTAAAGTCACTAGAAGAGTGTTCTTTATCCCAGAAAATTATCATTATTTTTTTATTACTGCAAGGTTATTCATATTCTGAAATTCAGTTTCAGTTTTTATTTATTTTGATATTAAAACAAGTAAACATTTTGTTTTGTTTTGTTAATAAAAATTGCTTAATATTTTTAAACATTTTGTGGTATTAATTTAGATTTGAAGTCAAGTTGGTCAGCTTTGTCTTCTTTTCACAGGCAAAGGTTTCTTTTGTATGTGTGTTTGTTTGCTTCAGCCGTTTTAAGTATGCAAGTTCTTTTCTGTTATCCTTTCTACTTCTGGTCAAAATCATGGATTTAGTGGCGCCAGCCAGTATCCACATTCTCACATGTCTTAGATATTTACTGAAGCTTTTTTCCCCTTTATTTTCACTGGAGAATTCCTGTGGATAGCAGATGAATGAAGTGGAAATGTGATCATTTAGCACTGAGCCAAACAGACCCTTTCCTTGGAGGCAATTTTAGAAATAGATCTTACTGAAGCAGAATGCTACAGAATAATGTGTTCCACAGAATATTTGAGTCTTTTAAGTGAGATGTTTAGTCCTTTCCTTAAGCCACCATTTACCATAACTTACAATTACAAGGAAGAAAAATCTGTGGACACATGCATAGAATAGTCACGTTAAATCTCTGTGGCTTTTGTGCTTTCATTTCCATCACTTTCTCACCGCCTAAAGATAATTTCCAAAACGATTTTAGTAATGAAGGTTAGTAAGTGAAATGTTCCTGAGAAAAAAATGAGGAGTAAAAGATTCAAAATAACATTCAGCTTTAATTTGGATTTTAAGTTAGATGAAGAGACATAAAGGAACAAGAGGTACTTTCTTTCCTGTAATTAAAATGATAGTATCTCAGAGATTTAGAATAGAACCATATAAGTTATTCAGACAAAAACAGAGTTTTATTGTATTGCTAGCCATCAACTATTGGAAGATTTTAAATGAATATGTTTTGTATCTTTATACTATTTATTTATAGAATCCAACGCTTTGCCCTAATCATTTGACCAATAAAGAATATACACATATTCATATGCTAATTTTTCAACAACAGAAGCTTAGTACTATATCTGATTTCCCAATGGGCTAAATGTTTCAGAGAAATAAAACTGGGAGATAATGAAAATTGTTCTTAAAGGTAAGAAATGCATAAATTTTCTGAATTAAAACCAAGTAAAACAATCTCAGATGAACAATGTATCTGGAGACCTTCCCTATTGCTTTACTTTCACTATTCAATAGGTTTCCGTATCTGCCTTATTAGCTCCCTGCGATTTGAAGAAACAGCTACTGTCATCCTAGAAGAAATCTTAGTTCACATCAGTCTAGCTTTAGCTGATTTCTAAAGTTACTTATAAGCCAGTATAACTTTATATGCAATCTTTCAAAATATATAACTTTTTACAAAGTAAAATTTCTTCACTGAGTTTAAAGAAAGTTGTGGGGCTTTATCTTTCTGAGTATGAAAATGGTAGTCTTGGGCAGAGAAGTCCTTTTAAAAAAATAAAAATTATTCCCAAATAACAGACTCTAAAACATTTTCTTTAGTTACTATTTACAGAATATTAAAAGTGCGTTTAAGCATACATAAATCTAAGTGTTGTGCTTTAGTTTTCTGCTTTCCCTGTTTCCTAAAGGCAGATGCTTCAACCCCTTAGAAGTTCTTCCATGGGATTCTCAAGGGAAAGAGATTTGAGCACTTCCCCAGATTTTTCTTGTATGAAGGTTGCATAGACTTTAAACAAATTTAGAATTTGTCAAATCACTATCTACAGTGTATATTCCTCTGTGGGACTAGTCTTTCCTATCTAAGGATAGGAAAATATCCTTTGACACTATCCCAAAATACTCTGATGTTCAGGAGAGAATACAGCTGGTGTTTGATCACACAGTAGAAAAATAAGAATAAAATTACTTTAGTTACCTCATGCTATCTTTAAAATCATATTTATAATTTATCTGTTATTATAAAACAAGTCTTCCCCACCCTACACATAACATGTAGTTTCTTTCCTATATTTAGAGGGGTTTTTTTAATACATTGATAAAAAAGATAATCATCTATTTTCTTCTTCTCAAGATAATGTTAATTCTATTCTCATCTTTGTTTATTCATACAACACATAAAGTGGACACTGTAGGTAAGTCACTATAAAATATTTTGGACTGCCAGGTGTGAATACTTGTTGTTACAAAAAGCATGTATGTATATTCTAATCTTCCTTGTTGACGTCATCTTCCAGGACTCAGTATAGGATGTGGATTTTGACATCACTTGCATTCTACACATTCCTTGAAGCTGTGAGTAGAGTTGGAGTTGCATGAACAAGGATAGGAACAAAAAAAGGCCATTGCCGTAAGGTCTTGTCCATATTACCTTCTACTTACTTGTCTCCAAAGTACAATGCTTTATCTGAGAAAACTTACTTGTCTGTAGCTGAATGAGAGATTGGGTTAAGATAAAATAGTTCATTTTAGTTTTTACTGTTGGATAACCAAGATCCATCTTGAATCTTCAATTTGAATACAAAACACTTTACCTTCATTTGTTTGCTCTGCCTGGCCAGGGGAATATTTATTTTCAAATGTTTAGTATTGTTTATTTATTTAATAATTATAATTATATTATTACATGTGTGTGTGTGCAGATATGCATGTGCATGTACATGTGTGTGTGCATGCACACAGAACTTTTGGTGATTAGTTCTCTTCCTTCCACAGTGGATTCCAATTTTAACTTCAGCTGTCCTGCACAGCAAACACTTTTGTTCACTGAGCTGTAGATGTGGTCTACAAATGATGAATTTTTAATCTATATCTGTTTGTTGTTGTTGTTGTTTGCTTTCATATATATGATTGGTTTTGCTTTTATATTTTAATTTTTTGTACAGTTCCCAGAAAATGTTTTAGAAAATGAAGATTTTTTTAGAAATATACTCCAAACACATGAATGATTTACCTGAGTCTCTATTGCAATGCAATCATTCAAAATGTGAGACAACTGCCAAATATTCATTTGATTCTTCTTAACTTTGCTGATCAGAAGGAATCTGTACAAATAGCAAGAGCCAGCTTTCTTCTAGAAACATTTTGAAATCTTCCTATAGCCACAAAAGTCATCATCTTAACCCATTATTGCTTTCAATAGAAATAATATTTATTTTAGAAAGTTGAGATAAAATACAATAAACTAATCGCTACTTTTAAGTTTTTTTCTCATTAATGAACATCCAGAACATTTTAATATTTCTGTTTTAACATGGACATGGTTCTCATGTTAATGTTTATCTTGTATCTATTTTTTGTTCATTTACTGTGGCAGTAGTCAAATTTTCTTTAACACATATGAGTACAATTTTTCTACTACTATTATAGAGAAATTAACATTTTTCCTCATTGGATCTGAAGACCTCCTCAGAGGGGAGACCCTCACTCAAGTCTCAGAAAGTCGCGGCCACCCAGTAATCTGCTCGAGACACCATGTACCAGAGCAATTGCGAGGTTTATTAGGGCGTGACAGCTAGCTGCCGGTCAATTCGTATGCCCACGCAGGAGCTGAATTGACCCTGACAGCCAGTTTGAGAGGGATTTTTAAGGGGAAAAAACACAAACCAAGGAATGGGGAGGGGAATGAGGGGTTGTTGAGGTGGCATAACATGAAAATAGTGGAACATTCCAAAGGAACCCAACCTACCTGAGTCAGGATCAGGTGAAAACTCTCTGTATGCTTATCTTTCTCAAGAATGTGGTCCTGCCCTGTCACTCTGGCCTTGCCCTGTCACTGCGGTTCTCAGCTTGGTTCCCAGCTTGGTTCCACCTAGTTCACTTGCATTCTTTCCTTTCTCTTTGCAGATAGGCCAGTTCCAGTAATGGTGACTGGTCTTTCCACATTCCTAACTTGATTCATGGCTCAGTTTCTCCATGTCTTTATAAAGAAAGCCTAAAGAATATTTTATATGTCTAAAAAGAATTCTATATACCCAGTATCTATAATTTTTCACTCTACAGATCCTTATATCTTTTCATAATTTTTATAATACTTATTTCTATTTCTAATGTTTCTATCCAAAAATAATCTCGTTGGTGTTTTATTGAGCTCTCTACATGTTCAGACATTAAGTTATTTAGTCAATATACCTGGAATATATATGAGTTTAAAGTGTCCTATATGTAATGTGCACATGCATGCACACAGACACACACACACAGACACACACACACACGCACACACACACGTACACACACATATATACAAACACACATACACATTGTGTGAATAAATTTCATTTCCTTATTAAAAATAAGCACTAAAAGTTAATATGGAACACAATGTTTTTAGATATGAGACCTGAGGCCTGAGCCAATGAAGCTAAAACTATATGACATAGTCCTCTGTATCCAATGTGAATGAGGTGTTAATTTGCTTCTAAACCTCTGTGATATCACCTTCCTCAGAGGACACACCTCCCAAAGCAGTTTAGGATGCTTCTAAACTCTGTACAGTGAGCAATTTTGGCTATGTTTTCTTCTAACACTCATAAATGCAGAATGCTGATGGCTAAGGATTGTTAGTGCTATTTCAAGTATGTGTTGGTCATTGGTACTTTGTCACTTAGAACTGTCTATTAACTTCATTTGCTCATTTATCAACTGAAACTTTTGACATTTAATATTTGGAACTTCTTATAGATCATATGTATTAATCTCTGGTTAGACATATAGCTAATAAAGATTGTCTCCCATTCTGTTGACTGTCCTGTTTTAGATTGATCTGTTTTTTGCTGAGCAGAAGGTTTTAATTTCATTCTATCATTTTGTCAATTCCCTGAGCTAGTGGAGCCCTTTGCAGAAAGTTTTTCATTATTCCTGTGTGAAGTGTTTTCCTTGTGGAAAATACTGTAATTTTAATGTATTATCCTACATTTACAGCTAATCTTTTGTCTAAATGAAAGTTTTGGACATATGATGCCAAAAGTACATCATAGTACATTTTTCAATTAAACAACAATGAAACTAGTAAGAAAACAAAAGTAAAATTCTAAAGAATAAATCAAGGTAAACTCAAGGATAGCATTTCAATGTGAAGAAAATATCACTGAAGTGATTATCCCAATTTCTTAGCTCTAACTGTATAGAATTATGTCACAATTAGTGAGTCACAACAAATTCTACCTCTTTACTTTGCATGTGTTAGAATAAAAAAAAGTTGAGTATGGAAATGTGTGAACCCGTGCTGGACTGTTTCTTTTCCTGAAAGATGAGGGATGGCTTATTGCTTGGAACTGGACAAGTGCTGAGGCTTGCAAGGCTGCTGGAGAAGGGACAACACGACACAGTTCCTGCCCATGAAGCATAGGCCTGCGTGATTGCTAACAGTCACTGTGGGCATAGAGGTTGTTTGTATAATGATGCACATAATTTATTTTATGTTCCTACTCCAGGAAAAGGTTCTCCCTGCCAAGGTTAATGACTCAATGACAGTCAGAGACACCAGGAGACTGGAAGGAGAGGTGTGTCTAATATCTTTAGCAAAAAATAGTATGGCCTTCAGGAGAGCCCTAAAGGCTGTTGGAAAGAACTGTAAAAAACATGAGTTTAAGAATGGGAGGGGAAGCCCCTGATCCTGTGAAGGCTTGATGCCCCAGCATAGGGGGATGCTAGAGTGGTAAGGCAGGAGTGGGTGAGTGGGTGGACGAGTACTCTCATAGAGGCAAAGGAGAAGAAGGAGAGTGGGGATGGGATGTGGGGTTTGTGGAGGGGTAACCAGGAAGGGGGATATCATTTGAAGAATAAAATGGTTAATAAAAAAATTTAAAGTGAAAAAATGCATACTTTCTTAACTATACAAGATAAAAGGATGCAATATAAATTATATGATGGGCTTCATGGACCTAAAAGAACACAGCTAGCTGCACTATCAGACAGCTTGTCAGAAAGCTATTAAAAAAGGAGATGAAATTTAGGAAGTGGTGACCTCAGGGCAAGATCCTACCCAATTAAAGACATTGTTTGTGCTTTTAAAAGCAGGAAGATTCTTGAGCTCAAAGTCAGCCTGGGACAGAGCTAGTTTAGACTCAGGCCTGGCAGGAAAAATGATCTCAGAGCCAAATACCACCCAGCTAGCATATTGTCTGTGCTTACAAAGGTGCACAGATCTCTGAAGTCATTTGTAATGTTAAAACAAAACAAAACAATGAACTTGCTGTTTTTTCCCTAAGAATCAAGGTCATAAAATGTTGATTCATGGGATAATCAAAAGGGAACCTGGAGTAAATGACTGAATTGATATGCAAATAAAAGATTGGGCTTTGGCCTGGAAGAAAGAGCTACCCAGAGAGACATGCTTGGAGAGCAAACACAGCTATTTTAAAATTTTTTATCAGGATTTCTGACTTTGGTAGGCAAACCCATGAGCTATCCAGAGAGCTTTTACAATGTTTTTCTAGCAATGAGAGGTGTCTCTAGTGGAGAGTTGTCTTGAGCAGAAAACAAGTCTATCAGCTTGCACCCACGATTAACTTCAAGTTGTTATTTCCCTCTTTCAAATATTCCTTCCTCAGAATCCCTCTCTAAACCAAGGCTGGTCTTTTACAGATAACCAGTTGTGGTTCATCCCTGGGGAAGAACAGTTCTCCGTCTCTCCTCAGTCCTCAGTTGCTTTGTTTAGGAAATCTCTGGGAGATTTCCCCCTTCCACAATAAAATGTCTATTGATGTCATTGTTCAAGTCTTGTTAGGCCAGACATAGAGTTTAAGTGTCTTGGCTCTAGCTTTCCTATCATTTCTAGAACACACAGAATCATAGTTGAGTTCCTAATTTCCTGGCTCTTATAATATTTCTGATGCATTTTCCATGATGTATGAGACTTAGGTTCAGGAGTTATGCTGTAAATGTATCAATCGAGGCTGGTCACCACATAGGTTTTATTCTGTGTATTTTCAATTTATTTGGAAATGCATATTGAGAGAGAGAAAATATAAAGAGGGTGTAATTGGTGACAGGGGCCAGTTGTGAATTGAATTGGGAGAGTAAAAACATAATCCAAATATGTCCATTGTAAAAATAAACAAAATCAATATACATTAAAACCTAATTAACTAATTAAAATATATGAAGCTAGTAATAGAGCATAGTTGGGGTTTTGCTGTTTTTTGTTTATTGTTATTTGCTTATTTTACATTGCATTTAAAAGATGAAGGAGGCCGGAACTGGGTGACAGCTAGAAATAATGGAAGGAGGCTTAAAAGACGCCTTATGAGCAGATTCAGTGTAAGGTGGAACTGTATTCGGTGGTTGTTTAAAACCTTCAGCAACTGCAAATATCAACAAAGCATGCTCCATATATACTGTCTTACTGGGAGACTGGGGTAAATGAGGACTAAATCAAAAGCAATGTTCAGTGTTTCTGATGCAGAACCAAAAGCTGACAAGCTGATTTGCACATATGTTTGAGACACAAGACAAGAAACTATAGTTATGCTAAGACTCTTGGGACGAGGATGTGTAAATCACTACCTCTGCCTTCTAAGTCTCACCGCAAGGTGTTGTAACCCACATGGAATGGTGAGCCAGACATAAATCCTCTCAAGTGACTCACTACATTAGGTAATGTGAATAATCCTGAAAACCATTCTTAAAACATTTTTTTGGTAATATGACACCTGATAAACTTCTAAAGAGAATTGTGAAGAGAAAGAGACATGATGTTCAGATTACTAACACAAATACAATCAACAACTTCGGATTCAAACAATTTCTAAAACTATAAAATACAAAATAATGAGAGAAGATAATTCTGTATTTTTCTTACAGACACTGACTAGACTCTATAATTTTTAGAAAAAAAATACAATGAAAATTATTTTCAAAACACAAATAATGAGCATTACCAGAATAAAAAGAACATGAACCCAGCAAAGACTAGGATAAACATAAGCTTTTAGTCTAGTCTAAGCTGAAGCATGTGTGAAAGATTTAAATCAAAAGATAATTTAAGGTGTTCTTAATTAAATGAAAACTTGTTGGAGTGAACAGAGTCTTTTATTGTATACAGCGTTATATTTAGTCCTTGGGAGGACACTGTCATGAAAGATAAGGAGGGTAGTTATTAAAGGACCCTGAAGATATCCTTCTTTCTATTATATTTTTCCTACAAAGAAGGTAGTTTGACTTCCACATTTTGTAAGATATTCTATTACCCTGAAGATATCCTTCTTTCTATTATTTTTTTTCCTACAAAGAAGGTAGTTTGGCTTCCACGTTTTGTAAGATATTCTATTCTGTCAGGAAAAAGACACCATTATTATTTTTTGATTCATACTTACAACTTACTGAAGTTTGAAAGTTTAACATTCTTCTACATGAACATTTAGTTCCATTTTCAGTATTTAGGAAGGAATAATCCAAGAAAGATATAGAATGAGAGAGAGAGGAAAAGAGAGGGAGAGAGAGAGAGAGAGAGAGAGAGACAGAGACAGAGACAGAAAGAGAGAGAGACAGAGACAGAGACAGAGAGACAGAGAGAGAGACAGAGAGAGAGACAGAGAGACAGAGAGAGAAATAAGAATATGGCAATAATAGAACTATGTGGATGCAGATGGCCTCCCAACATCTTTGCTTTCAGTATCAAGCCTTAATTTGACAATATGTCAAAAGAACATGAGTCTTAAGCAGAGTTATATGATATGATAATTGTCATATCATATAACATGGGGTCATATTTTCTTAAATTCCTGCCTTTCACACCAAGGGTGGACCTAAGGCACTTTGTGGTCCCGTTATGAGCAGCAATTCAGTCAGAGTAATGTTCCAAGCCATTGTAATAGTGATACAACTTAGCTCAATTAAAGTTAAACCTGTAGATTATGAACTGCACCAAAACTGTTGCATGGTGTCTTTTCGGTGCAGGATTCTCATTGCTTCTTTTCCATGCAACATTTTCTTAGTAAAGTTCTTCAATGTCTGATTCTAATTGTTTTACTTTTCTTATATTACTCCAATAGGATAATCCATTAAACAAATGGGAGGAAACAGCCTTAATGACATGTTGCACTTGTATTATGAACTTAATTCGATTAGCCAAATTAGCTCTTTTACATTCAAGTCTGCATGTATTTTCTTAAGAGTCAAAGGAAGAAATTACCAAGAGAATTGAGATTTCTGTAGTTTCTCTTTTCATAAAAAAGCAGAGGTCAATGAAACCACACAACATTACCAAATACAGAGTTCGCATACTAAGGCCAATCAGATGGCTTAGCTAGTAAAAAGCACTTATCTCATAATTGTTAAGAACTGATTCCAATCCCCAGCCCTAGGATGGAAGGGAAAAACCTGATCCCTGAAGTTGTCCTCTGACCTCCACATGTGCCCTGTGCACACATGAACTCAGTAGTCTCTCTAAGAAATTATACATGCAAATTCAATGTAATAACAAATTTTAAAATGCCAGTGAGGAAGATTCAGTTAAAGAGAATAGAAAAGAACGAAGAAAAAATTTAAAGAGAACATAGCCTTACAATTGATTTTTACTTTACTTAGAGAGGAGACAGACACCTCCATCTAAATTATCCAGCACATCCTGTTCTGCTTCCGGGCCCTCACTTTCTCAGAAATCACCAAGTCATGGTAAAACCTGAGATTCATAGTTTTATGCATAGTTTTGTGCAAGTGAAGGAAGAAAGCTTTGCTTCAGAGTAACACTCTTCTCAGGAAATTGTGAACATTGCCTCAAGGCAGCTTTAATTCAAATTACTAACAATGTCTGCTCCAAGAACACATCTCTCATTTCCTGGTCTGGGTTAATGTTGAAATTTTAACTCCGTGAAGAAAAGTGGCATGCCCGGTCTGCATGATTAACCATTTTAGTCTTGCAAAGCCCACTGTGCTCAGGAGTGAAGCTTACTAAAGCATGAAGATTATCGCTTATATTAAGGGTATTCTAAAACATTAAGCCTGACTGAAAACTTCATGTTATATATTTCATTAATTTAATATTTAGATGAAAATTGATTCTAGTGATATTTACTCAAGTTTTCTATCAAACAGAAAACTCTGAATATCTTTGAGGTACCAGTCCGGATTCAAAGCACTGGTTTCTCCTTCCCATCACTGGTTACAAAAGCAGATACTCTGTGCACAGTAATTTTTCCTTATAGAAACTATGTTCAATTCAATTAAAAATGGAAATTTACAAGCCTGAATAGTCATAGACCTTGTAAATAGGTAGCCTTGGCAGACAATACCAACTTAGATAAGGACAAGCGAGTCATAGGCAGAGTCATAGTGACTTGTCCCCTGAAACTTCACCCAACCGATACCCGGTTCTGAAAGATATCTGTATTCCCCCGAACACCCACACTCCAGTGTCATTCCCTTCCCCACATCCTGCCTGTGTTTATAACCCCTGTGTGAATGAATTACGATTTGAGAAAAAATAAATTATTAAAAAAATGTTTTTAATTGGTCAGAGAAACATTTTATCTTTATCCAGTAATGGGTAATAAATAATATTGAAATTTTGTGATAATACTTTATTAATTTGGCTAAAAATTCGAAAGTGAAAATGCCAGTTTGCTTTACAGATCATCAACTGGACTTAGAAATTCAGAATTAACTGAGTACACATCTTTATAAGCAATATTTACTTTCTCTTGTATAATTACCACTTACTGTGTTCACATATCATATTTCACAATTACATTTGCTTAACACAATGTAAAGTTTTATTAGTATGTTTTCTATTGCTATCATAAACTATCTGCATCTGGCTAACATAAAGAAAAGAAGTTTGCTTAGATGGCAGTGTTGGAAGATCAAAGACATGGAATCAGTATTGGGCCATGTAAGAAACCATGGAACCCTGGCAGGAACATTGGCCAGTAGGAAATGCCACAGACTGAAACAACCAGCAGGCGTGGGGTAGGGATGGGGCTTACTCTTTTATTATATACTCCTTTCCTGAAAACCAATAGGAGCAATACTACAATTACATTCTTTATAAATGCAGCACCCTTCATGACCTTGAACCTTCTACTCAGTCCTTCCTCTTAAAGCTGGTTTCATCTCAGTGTGACCGAGCTAGTGACAAGTTCCTAAAATGTAAATCTTTACACAATCAATGGTCAATATCCAACTCACAAGAACATCTTAAAACCATCACTTAATCTTAGCTAAAACATTTTATGAAAAGGTTATAATTTATTATGATTGTTTTTCCCATTATTTATAATACAATACAAAAGTATGTATGTATGTATGTACATATGTATGTACACACGTCTATCTATCATCTATCTACCTATCTATCTGTCTTTCTTTCTTTCTTTCCTTCTATCTTTCTATCTATCAATCATCTATGATCCATCATTTAGTTCTATTAGCAATGTTACAAAGTCTAGCAAAGCATAATATTAAATTCTTGCTACATTGGCTTGGAGTTATTTGTACATTTACAGTATGGATGACATATTCTAATAAATGTAACCTAGTAATTGTTCTTAAATCTTTGAATTCAGCTGGAATCCAAAAATCAACATACACACTGTGTAAGCTTTAACTCAATGTGTCTACTTGCTGCCCTTCTTACCCCAGCTCTGCTCTCTAAAGCTGACCTCTATGTGCAATGGGGTGGCCAGTTTTGCCTACTGCTTTCAGTAGAAGTCTGCTAACAGTAAGGCAGGCAGACCGAATATAAACAAGAAAAGTGCTTGTCTGTTGGGTTGTAGTGTGCATGGGTTGAATTGTGGGTTGTGGGTCTGATCCCCCACCCACCAAGGGGCTAGGACCAAGGCTTGGAGAGGCAGTGGCTTGGGAAGTTGACTGTGCTCTCTCCATGCCGGTTTTGGGTGGGGAGCATAGTCTGGGGTCTCACAGGAGCCGTAGCTCTTGACTAGGGGGTCCTTGGGCCAAAAGGCAGCAGGGAGCTGGTTCTCAGGCTCTTGGGCCCCCAGACAACTCTGGGGGGCAGTGGAATGGTTGAGAAGGAAGTGGGGGCATTTGGGCTAGATTTGCCCGCAGCTGAAGGGGAGAGGGGGAGAGATGAGCTCAGGTTGCATCCTTTGGGGATGAGAGTTTTCCTTGGATGGGTGGCTGGGTTGGATCCGTGGCTGGGAATGCAGAGAGGTCATCAGCGGGAGATTAGGTGGTGGCTCTGTGGATAGAGTCCTGTTCCACTGTTCTCTACTGCTCTCTACAGTGGATTTTGAGGAGAGAAACAGTTCATGGTCTTAAGATATTTATTGTCATGTTGAAAAGTAGATGAAAACAATAGTTCAGTTCCCTCAGGGAGGGCCTGAGGTTAAATACGTTTTGCAAGGAAGAGGGTCTGTCAAGAAATATTTAATTGGCTATGCCCCTCTGGCCTTTAGGTATATCATTAATATGGAGGTCGGTCTGTAATCATGCCCTCTACCTGTGGAGGGACTAGCGGAGGTTGTCCTACGTGACTGCAAGGCACAGATCTATGAAGGTCTGGGTCCTCGGGTCAGGAACCTGGAGTCTGGGAGCATGTTGAAACACATGCTGTCCCTTAGGGTCATCTGTGTCCCACCTTGGTTCCCTCAGGATCACCTGGGGTCTCCAGCAGTTTCCAGCCAGTGCTAGAGACCAAAAACCAGGCTGTCCTTTCAAGGTCACTTGTCTTTACAGGGAAATTTATGACTTAGTTATTTACATATGTATGCCCTGTGTACCTGTTACAGAAGCCTTCATCTCTCTAAATGACTTCCTATTTGTGTTTTTAGCATGCTTCTATAGAGTGTGAGAGGTAGCTCTCTGAGTATAAACACACCTATATTTACACACACACTGATTACAATTGGCTGTGTTGTGAACAGCACAAGCATATTACTTGTTTGATTTAAAGCTGAAAGCACTTAACAGAGCCTATGAGGGGACTCAGCAGGACTTCAGCTTAAAAGCTTGACCCCACTTCAGCATCGGTTTTACTGCATTTACAGGAACTATGCAATAGGACTCTGTGGGCCCCCACATTCTGGCATATGACAGTTCCCCTGTCTGTCCAGGAAGCAGTGGAGGGTCATTAGCTGTCTCGGATAAACATGTATCTTGATGTCCTTTCCCTTTTCCTTCAGCTCATAGTTTTGTTTAATTTTTATTGTGTGGAAGGATGTAGTCCTTTGTAGCACTAACAAAGCATACATGTTGTCAGCAGAATAGCTTACTGTGTGCATACTTGACAGCTGGAAGCCACGTGCTTTGCATCTGAGCCTGCACTGAAGGCAGTCTCAGCATTTGAGCTGAATTTGCTTTCAGAACTAAATGATGCCCATAAAGTTCAATTCATGCTACAAAGTTTTATTTTTTAAAATGAATTTTAGTTACATAATTAGCATATAAGCACAAGTACACAGTTCTTGATAAAGGATTAATTCTTTGCGGTTTTCTAATCCAATTCCAGTTTTATTCTTTGAGGGGTATAATATATATCAATTTAATGTGACATTTTGATACACATGTCGTATGCATATGTGTACTCGTAAAAATACATGGGATTGTGTTGAAGAATGTTTTAATGCTAATAAGTTAAAACTGCTTTTATCCCTGAGATGATTCTTAGCAATCTGGATAGGAGTTTCTGTTGATCTAGCTTTTTTCAACTAGAAGATCATTACAATCAAACTCTTTGAAGATTTTCTACCATTCCCTTGATAACAAGTATTTAGACATCTTCACTGGGCAGTGGTGGCACATGCCTTTAATCCCAGCATTTAATGGGACTCACCCTTGGGATTCAGAGGCAGGCGGATTACTGAGTTCAAGGTCAGCCTGGTCTACAGAGTGAGTTCCAGGACAGCCAGGGCTACACAGAGAAACTCTGTCTCAAAAAACAAATCAAACAAATAAAACAAAACAAATCAAAACAAACAATCAAAACAACCCAAGACATTTTCTCTTATTCGCCACTTTAAAACCTGCTCCGTGGATGCTCTGTCTTCCTCTCTGTGTAGCAGTAGTTGTAGATACTTACATCAGATAGATTAGTGAATTTCATATTATGAAAATAAGTGTAATACTTTCAAGTTGCTCTCAGGGAGGTGGTTTTTAATGTAATGTCTCCTAAGTTAATCCTTCAGTTATCCTATGTTCATCGGTGAAAGACAATATTTTGTTTTGTTTTATTCTTCTGCTCTGATGTCTGATAGTAATTCTAAGGATGTAAGGCTAGGATTGAGCTCCAGCTTTGGACTTTTTTTTTCCCCAGAGATTGGAAGGTACACAACTGAGACACTGCCTGGGAGACTAGCACTAACAGACTTCCTAGTACCTGCATCTCTCATCTGGGCAGTGAGCTGACATCAAAGCAGGTACTGGCAGGCATATCCTGCTCCTACCACCTCCTGCAAGGGAATCAAAGAGCCTCACTGCAGGTGCTTGCAGTGAAACCTCCCACATGCTCAGAAAGCAAGGAGAAAAGATCCTAGTTACACCATGTGGACTCTGAATCCTCTTTTATGGGCCCCTGCCATGCTGTTATTCACAAGTGGTGGAGCTTGGACTCTTTGGAGACTCCACCAGAGTGGAGGTTCTTGTCTCTTTGTCTGTCCATGGATTAACGTTCCTCACCCCGGAGTAATCTATCTCATTTTCCTCTTGAACACCCCAACCCAAAAACCTATAAAAGTGGGATAATTTTATATTAAAGTTGGTTGTGTTTTCTATTTACTGATTTTCCCAAACTAATTAATACCATTTTAATAAAATTTATTCCTTGCATTTAAATAATTTGAATATATGCCATCTATATTTTGCTATATAAGCATATATTTCACTTGTTTTGAAATTTATGAAGTTTATTTTTTGCCAAACCCATTTAATAATTGTTACTCATAGGGCTGGGGAGATGGCTTAGCAGGTGGGAGTACTTGCTGACCTTGTAAAAGACCTGAATTCAGTTCTCAATATGTAAGTCAAGTGCTCATAACTTCTCGTAATTACAGATCTGATAGCCTCTTCTAGTGTCTGTGGGCCCACACCCCAACACCCCAACACCCAGATTCATGTGGCACACACATATGCATACTTCTAAAAACAATAAGATAACAGTTTGTCCTTATGGAATTCTATCACACTTTAAGAAAACCCTTTGGTTTTTAAACACCTCGGTGTGATGTATTAATACAGAATATACATATGTATGCTGCTCTGCATGTTATCCCATTACAGATACTTTGCCTACTTTTTTTCCTACTTTTAACTCCATTAGCATGAACATCAGCCTGCTTCATATTGTAACATAAATTCTGCTGTTTTTTTTTCATTCCTTACTATCCTTTTTTATTCTTTCTCCTTTTGTTACCTGTTTTCTTACAGTTTTCTGAGTTTCTTTGAGATAATTATTTTAACTTCTCTGTTGGGCACATGTAAGTGTCCATTTCCTTCGGGCCCATTCCTGGAAAGCTATGTGACCTCTTTTTCTTGGTCCTTTGGCACTGTGTTTCTTGTTGCTTTTGTTTTTGCCTACACATTTGGAGGAGCATCATCTTTTTCACACAGGATGAGTCTCCATGTGACAAGCAGCCCTTAGGGATGGGAGGGATGTCTAGGGTGTCATGGCAGCTATCTATGTGGAAAGGATGCAATGGTATAATGTCAGTGCCATAATGCCCATTAGCTCAGGTCAGTCTTTGTGAAGATTGCTGGTCTCAGTTATGAGTATTTTCAAAAATGGCGAAATCATCTACAGTAAAATCATTGGGGTCTTCATACCTTCTTTCTTTTGAAAGCATTCATAATCATGTGGATTTGTTTCAGCACTATTCTCACATGCAGTTGCAAAGAGTAATGTAGAAGTATTTTGAGCACAGTATGCAAAGCTCCAAATTTGGGAAAATGTAGGCTCTGGGATCTGGAGAGCAGGAAGCACAGAACAGCCTGGTCATTAGGTAAAGGAGCTTCTAGGGAGTTGAGGTCTTAACTACAAACGGGAAGAAAACCACAGTGCTTAACTTACTCAGCCAACCTGTGACAGTGAGGGCTCTAGTGTCTGAGGCAAAGGTGTTCAGTCTATGATCTGTAGCATGGTTTGGAGTGTGAGCACTGGACAAGGTATTATACCTCAGGAATCCAGGAGTAGAATAGTTTTCTGTGGTAGTGCCACAAAAACAGTAAAAGACATCAACTCCACCAGAAGAGAGTGGATTTAAAGCTAGAGCCTGTGGTTTGGGGAATTATTGAGTGATCAGATCTATAGGCACCAAACAATGTAAGGGCAGCCTAGGCAGTTTCAGTGTTCTCTCACAACCGGGATAGGATTCAGGTACAATTGTAAAAACTACAAGGAATCATTTGGGAAAATAAAAAAGCGCAGCTAAATTATTTAAGTGCATGATTTTACTAAGTGGGAGAATGGTATCCAGTATGATAAAATGGAGCTGTTTCTCTTTGAAAGTATCAGATCAAGTGTTATCATTTTATTACTAGCTAATATCATTTGGCAGCCTCCTGGTTTGCTACATACATCTTTAATTTGCCTAATAACTAAAGTCTGGTTCTCTAATTGTTCCTTGATTGGGTCAATAAAGATGGCAGTAGCCAATCGCTGGGAAAAGAGAAAAAGGTGCATTTTCTGGGTCCCAGGAGGAAGAGTAGGGAATGAGAGATTTGGGAATTCAGACCAAACTGTGGAGCAGATAGGAGGCATCAGACATATAGGTCTTGTGGACCGATAGTCTGTAGCCTCCACAGGCTGGGGAGGCTAAGGAGGATGGGGCAGGATATTCTTTGCCCAGCAGTTGTGTTATCTGGCTGGTTTTAAAATACTAAGGCTATCTGGTATTTTCCATCCACAATCACTCAGGTGGGGAGAACAAAAGGCAGATCCACAAAGAGAGGCTGGTAGAGCTTTGGAGAACTAGCCATGGGAGCTGGGTGAGAGGCCATTGCTGGCACGGGGGAAGGAAGGAGCATGCCTTATAAAATTACACTCAACATTTTCCCATAATATACAGTGAAGATAGATGAAGACCAGTGGGTGGAATGGAGAAAAGCATAATGGAAATAATATAATAATGAAAAAATAATGTATGTTTAGTACTGATTTTAAACATCAAGATACAAATTTGTTCATATATCAATGCAAAAGTTTAATATTAGAGTAATTAACAGAGTATATTGATTGAAAATGAATAAATATCACTTTCCCCTCCACACTGCAATATAATGTATTGAAAAGAAAACATTTAACTGTATATTTATGTACTGGAATGTTATTTAACTACATGATGTACTTGAATCTAGGTATCTACAATAATTCGAGATGGTCTAAAAAAAAATAGTTCCAATCTATTGATCAGGCAGTATTAAGACAATCAGTTTTAATTAAGAAAAATATTTGACATCCTAAAATTCATTCTAACAAATCTCCAGAATTTTAGAAAATAAACAAAACAAAATAAAAAACAACAGGATTTTTTAAAATAGAAAATAAAGGGATATTTTATATTAAACTTCCACAAATTCTCAAAACTTTCTTATTCCTTCAAAATATCAAATACACTTGTTTTTGTAAACCATTGTAATAAAGAGAGTTATTGTGGCAGTCAGAGCTATTACAGATATTTTACCCTAGATATTTAAACTTTTTCTATGGGTTTCTTCTTTGGTAGTGATAAAAAGCACTCATTTCTCATTACAGTGTGCAAAGCTTTTATAAACATCCTAGACTATTGTTGGCCAGGGACCATTAGGATGCTGATAATGGTGGAAATGTAACTTTGATATTGAATTCCATTACTTAAGGCTTTGTTGCTCTCCCTCACATGCTGAATACAGAAACTTGTTAGTAAAATAATTACAAACATTTTCTTAAAGACATTTTATCTGTCCACATTTCAAAGAGGCTTGAGGATTAGAATCTGATTATACAATGCTAGTTCCTTTGGTTTTGCATTGGGTGCTAATCTTTAAAGCAACTTTCATTAAACCCACTGGAAGAATTTCTTTTCTGTTACAAATTCATTTTTATTTTGACTTGGTAATGAATGATCATAATCTTGATATGAACCTGAAGGAAACTACCTGAATGTACAGCTTAAGTATTTCACAAATTAGAACAAGAATAAGAATCCTACTCTAATATTGAATGGATCAGATTTAGCATAAGTCACTATTCATTTAAAGCATGTAATTATCTTTTTAATAAAGTATATTAGTCTGGTATTAACCAATTTCTAAAAACATGTTTTACAGTGCTCCTATATTGCTGTGTCAAATATTTTTATATGGCCAAATTAGCTAGAGGATTTGCTTTCATTATTTCCATATTCTATTTTTAGCTTTTCCCTGTCAAGTAAACTATATTACCTAAGCACGGCTTAACTTTCTAGATAGACCAGTGACTTGTTAAAATACTCTTCTACTTGAAAATTGATAGAAAAACAAAGCTAAAAAATGACAACAAAGGCAACCAACATTACTGGGCACTGATTTCTGTATTATAGAAAACTGCTATCCAGGATGCAGTGAGATAGGAGAAAGTAAAACTATAGTTAGCTACAAAAGTATGAACCTCATCTTGCCAGTGCCTGCTCATGGAGACAGGTCAGTTTCACACTTCCTGAGTCCAGCTCTTGTCCTAAAGTTTCATCCATTCAGACCATCACAGACTTTCACAGCCACAGGCCTAGGTGTAGTAGTTTGCATCATCTTCAGGAGGAGATGGAAATGAGGAGAGGCAGAGAGTTATGGAGTCATGGAACTACCATCACACCCTGAAGCCAGAGGAGGAGCTCACAAAACACAGTGGGAATTTTAATAACATATTTGTTAGTGTGTGTGTGTGTGTGTGTGTGTGTGTGTGTGTAGTTTTTAATTTGTTTTGTGTTTGACTCTTGGAAGACATGTTTCTTCTGCTATAGCTTTCTCTAGGTTTAGTTCTCAAGTATGGGCATATAATGCCTGGTTCATCATGTCAAGTATAGAACAATCAGCACCTGGGAAATAACTGTTATGTTTCCAAAGAAAGTGCTTCCTCAGTAAAGCCATGATCTCTGTAGGCTATAGGTCACTCTGTGATAGCCATGCATTGGGATTAGAATAACAGAGTCTAGCAAGTATATGGAAAACAAAGAAGAACAATAGTGGGTAAGTGATAGAGAGATGTTGTAGATTGATGGCAACAGATCATCAAATTGGGGCATTTATAAACGTTCATCAGTTATCAACTGGGAAAGTTTGATGGAGCAAACAGAAGAATTGTTAAACTGGGTGCTGACAAACACCTAACAGAAATTGATTGGGGAAGTCAACTCGAGTCAAATAGATTGAGAGTTTCCAGGCAAACCAAGTGTCCACTTCCATGAAGCTTCCAGTTAAAGGGCAAATAACAATAGACAGATGACTTAATCAAATTAAAGGCTTACAACATCGATCAGAGAAAGACTAGAAAATTGAGGCAGTCATTTGAAATCTCAGATGAGCTTGCATCATCTGGGGATAATTTCAGGATAGGAGAAAAATAGAGATGCTTCTTAAAAATTGTTTACTTTAGCCTTTGGGCTGGAGCAGACACAGAGTTGGTCTGCTCCTGTCCTGTGGAGAACTGAATCCTGAGTCATCTAGGAGCCACTGCATTCAGAGCAGCTGAAACTGAATCCTGAGTCATCGAGGACCCACTGCACTCAGAGCAGAAGGATTTCCAGATCCAAGAGGTGGCCTGAGTCCCAGGAGTTCTTTCACCGAGGAGATTAGGGGCATAAGACCACAGAGACCTCTGGACTCCGAGGAGCTCTGCAATAAGCAAGATAACTGGAAATACAGACTCCAGTCTTACACAGTGAGGGCAGGTGCCACTAGAGTTAACCAGATGGCGAAAGGCAAGTGCAGGAACATAAGCAACAGAAACCAAAGTTTCTTGGCATCATCAGTGCCCAGTTTTCCCAATATAGCAAGCTCTGAACACCCCATCACACCTGAAAAGCAGGATTCAGAATTAAAATCACTTCTCATGATGATGATAGAGGATTATAAGAAGGAATTAAGTAACTCCCTTAAAGAAATACAGGAGAGTACAAGTAAACAGATAGAAGCCCTTAAAGAGGAATCACAGATATCCCTTAAAGAAATGCAAGAAAACACAAAGAAGGAATTAAACAAAAACATTCAGGATCTGAAACTGGAAATAGAAACAATAAAGAAAGTTCAAAGGGAGACAACCATGGAGATAGAAAACCTAAGAAAGAGATCAGGAGTCACAGATGCAAGCATCACCAACCGAATACAGGAGATAGAAGAGAGAATCTCAAATGCAGAAGATATGGTGGAAAGTATTGACACAGTTGTCAAAGAAAATGAAAAACGCAAAAAACTCTTGACTCAAAACATCCAGGAAATCCAGGACACAATGAGAAGACCAAACCTAAGGATAATAGGTATAGATGAGAATGAAGATTCCCAACTTAAAGGGCCAGTAAATATCTTCAACAAAATTATTGAGGAAAACTTCCCTAACCTAAAGAACAAGATGCCCATAAACATACAAGAAGCCTACAGAACACCAAATAGACTAGACCAGAAAAGAAATACCTCCCGTCACATAATAATCAAAACATCAGATGCACAAAACAAAGAAAAAATACTAAAAGCAGTAAGGGAAAAAGGTCAAGTAACATATAAAGGCAGACCTATAAGAATTACACCAGACTTCTCACCAGAGACTATAAAAGCCAGAAGAGCCTGGACTGACATCATACAGACCCTAAGAGAACACAATTGCCAGCCCAGATTACTATACCCAGCAAAACTCTCAATCACTATAGATGGTGAAACCAAGATATTCCATGACAAAACCAAATTTGCACAATATCTTCCCACAAACCCAGCACTTCAAAGGATAATTGATGGGAAACGCCAACACAAGGAGGGAAACTACAACCTAGAAAAAGCAAGGAAGTAATCTTCCAACAACCCCAAAAGAAGATAAGTATACAAACATAACTTTACCTCTAATAACAAAAATAACAGGAAGCCACAATCATTTTTCCTTAATATCTCTTAACATCAATGGTCTCAATTCCCCAATAAAAAGACGCAGACTAGCAGACTGGATACACAAACAAGACCCAGAATTTTGCTGCATACAAGAAACGCACCTCAGTGACAAAGACAGACACTACCTCAGAATAAAAGGGTGGAAAACAATTTTCCAAGCCAATGGTCCCAAGAAACAAGCTGGAGTAGCCATTCTAATATCAAATAAAATCGACTTTAATCCAAAATTAATCAAAAAAGATAAGGAAGGACACTTCATACTCATCAAAGGAAAAATCTACCAAGGTGAACTCTCAATTCTGAACATCTATGCTCCAAATGCAAGGGCACCTACATACATAAAAAAAAACTTTACTAAAGCTCAAAACACACATTACACCTCACATAATAATAGTGGGGGATTTCAACACCCCACTCTCAGCAATGGACAGATCATGGAAACAGAAACTAAACCGAATCACTTTGACATTAACAGAAGTTATGAACCAAATGGACTTAACAGACATCTATAGAACATTTCATCCTAAAACAAAAGAATATACCTTTTTCTCAGCACCTCATGGTACCTTCTCCAAAATAGACCATATAATTGGTCACAAAGCAGGCCTCTACAGATACAAAAAGATTGAAATAATCCCTTGCATCTTATCAGATCACCAAGGAATAAGAGTGGTCTTTAATAATGACAAAACCAATGGAAAACCCATGTGCACATGGAAACTGAACAACTCTCTACTCAATGATGACTTGCTCAAGGAAGAAATAAAGAAAGAAATTAAAGACTTTTTAGAATTCAATGAAAATGAGGACACATCATACCAAAACTTGTGGGACTCCAAGAAGGCAGTGCTAAGAGGAAAACTCATAGCTTTAAGTGCCTACAAAAAGAAACTGGAAAGAGCACACACTAACAAGTTGACTGCAAAACTAAAAGCTCTAGAACAAAAAGAAGCAAATACACCCATGATGAGTAGAAGGCAGGAAATAATCAAACTCAGGGCTGAAATCAACCAAATAGAAACAGAAAGAACAATACAAAATATCAATAAAACCAGGAGTTGGTTCTTTGAGAAAATCAATAAGATAGATAAACCGTTAGCCAGATTAACCAGAGGGCACAGAGACAGTATCCAAATTAATAAAATCAGAACTGAAAAGGGAGACATAACAACAGAAACGGAAGAAATTAAAAAAGTCATCAGATCCTACTACAAAGGCCTATACTCAACAAAACTGGAAAACCTGGATGAAATGGACAATTTCCTAGACAGATACCAGGTATCAAAGTTAAATCAGGAGCAGATAAACCATCTAAATAGTCCCATAATCCCTCAGGAAATAGCAGCAGTCATTAAAAGTCTCCCCACTAAAAAAAGCCCAGGACCAGATGGTTTTAGTGCTGAATTCTATCAGACCTTCAAGGAAGAACTAATACCAATTTTCTTCAAACTATTCGACAAAATAGAGACAGAAGGAACACTACCCAATTCGTTCAATGAAGCTACAATTACACTCATACCCAAACCCCACAAGGACCCGACAAAGAAAGAGAACTTCAGACCAATCTCCCTTATGAACATCGATGCAAAAATACTCAATAAAATTCTAACAAACTGAATCCAAGACCACATCAAAACAATCATCCATCATGATCAAGTAGGTTTTATCCCAGGAATGCGGGGATGGTTCAATATTCGGAAATCCATCAATGTAATCCACTATATAAACAAACTTAAAGAAAAAAAACACATGATCATCTCACTAGATGCTGAGAAAACATTTGACAAAATTCAACATCCCTTCATGATAAAAGTCTTGGAAAGATCAGGAATTCAAGGCCCCTACCTAAACATAGTAAAAGCAATTTACAGCAAACCAGTAGCCAACATCAAGCTAAATGGAGAGAAACTTGAAGCAATCCCACTAAGATCAGGGACTAGACAAGGCTGCCCACTCTCCCCCTACCTATTCAATATAGTACTGGAAGTCTTAGCCAGAGCAATTAGACAACAAAAAGTAGTCAAAGGGATACAAATAGGAAAGGAAGAAGTCAAAATATCGCTATTTGCAGATGATATGATAGTATACTTAAGTGACCCCCAAACTTCCACCAGAGAACTCCTAAACCTGATAAACAACTTCAGCAAAGTGGCTGGTTATAAAATCAACTCAAACAAATCGGTAGCCTTCCTCTACATGAAAGATAAACAGACTGAAAAAGAAATTAGGGAAATGACATCCTTCACAATAGTTGCAAATAATATGAAATACCTTGGTGTGAATCTAACCAAGCAAGTGAAAGACCTGTATGACAAGAACTTCAAGTCTCTGAAGAAAGAAATTGAAGAAGATCTCAGAAGATGGAAAGATCTCCCATGCTCATGGATTGGCAGGATTAATATAATAAAAATGGCCATCTTGCCAAAAGCAATCTACAGATTCAATGCAATCCCCATTAAAATCCCAACTCAATTCTTCACAAAGTTAGAAAAGGAAATTCTCAAGTTCATTTGGAATAACAAAAAACCCAGGATAGTGAAAACTATTCTCAACAATAAAAGAACTTCTGGAGGAATCACCATCCCTGACCTCAAGCTGTACTACAGAGCAATAGTGATAAAAACTACCTGGTATTGGTACAGAGACAGGCAGCAAGGTCAATGGAATAGAATTGAAGACCCAGAAATGAACCCACACTCCTATGGTCACTTGATCTTTGACAAAGGAACTAAAACTGTCCAGTGGAAAAAGGACAGCATTTTCAAGAAATGGTGCTGGTTCAACTGGAGGACAACATGTAGAAGAATGAAAATTGATCCATTCTTATTCCCTTGTACAAAGCTCAAGTCTAAGTGGATAAAGGACCTCCACATAAAACCAGATACACTGAAACTAATAGAAGAGAAGGTGGGGAAGAGCCTCGAATACTTGGGCACAGGGGAAAAGTTCCTGAACAGAACTCCAATGGCATATGCTCTAAGATCGAGAATTGACAAATGGGACTTCATAAAATTGCAAAGTTTCTGTAAGGCAAAGGACACTGTCAATAGGACAAAACGACAACCAACAAATTGGAAAAAGATCTTTAACAATCCTTCATCTGATAGAGGGCTAATATCCAATATATACAAAGAACTCAAGAAATTAGACTCCAGACAACCAAATTACCCTATTAAAAGATGGGTATAGAGCTTAACAAAGAATTTTCAACGGAAGAAACTCGAATGGCCGAGAAGCACCTAAAGAAATGTTCAATGTCCTTAGTCATCAGGGAAATGCAAATCAAAACAACCCTGAGATTCCATCTCACACCAGTCAGAATGGCTAAGATTAAAAACTCAGGTGATAGTAGATGCTGGCGAGGGTGTGGAGAAAGAGGAACACTCCTCCATTGTTGGTGGGACTGCAAGATGTGCAACCACTTTGGAAATCAATCTGGCGGTTCCTCAGAAAACTGGACATAGCATTACCCGAGGATCCAGCTATACCTTTCCTAGGCATATACCCAGAAGATGCTCGAACATATAATAAGGACATATGCTCAACTATGTTCATAGCAGCTTTATTTATAATAGCCAGGAGCTGGAAAGAACCCAGATGTCCTTCAACTGAGGAATGGATTCAAAAAATGTGGTATATTTACACAATGGAGTATTACTCAGCTATTAAAAACAATGAATTCGAGAGGTTCCTAGGTAAATGGACGGAACTAGAAATTATCATCCTGAGTGAGGTAAGCCAATCACAAAAGAACACACATGGTATTCACTCACTGATTATTGGATATTAGCCCAGAACCTTGAAATGCCCAAGATGCAACTCACAGGCCACATGAAGCCCATAAAGAAGGAAGACCAAGTGGGGGTGATTCGGTCCTTCTTAGAAGGAGCAACAAAATACTCAAGGGAGCAAATATGGAGACAAAGCGAGGGACAAAAACTGAAGGAGGGGCTGTCTGAAGACCTTTCCACCTGAGTATCCATCCCATGTGCAGTCACCAAAGGTAGATGCTGATGTGGAAGTCAGGAAGTGCATGCTGATAAAAGCCTGATATGGATGTCTCCTCAGAGGTCTTCAAGAGTCTGACATATTCAGAGGCAGATGCTCACAACTAGCCATTGAACTGATCATGGGGTTCTCAATAGAGGAGTTAGCGTGAAGACTGAAGGAGCTGAAAGGGTTTGTGGCACCATGAGGAGAACAATAATACCAACCAACCACAGCTCCCAGGGTCTAAACCACCAGCCTGGGAGCACTTGTGGTGGGGGATCCAGGGCTTCAACTGAATATGTAAGAGTGGAGGGGCCTGCTGGGCATAGGTGGAAGAAGAGAACCTTGACCTCATGAATGCTGGATGCCCCAGGGGGTGGGAATTTTGAGGGTGGGGAGGTGGGAGTGGGGGGGAGTAGATAGAGGTTACATCCACAGAGAAGAAGGAGGAGGGGTGAGAGGATTGGGGTTCCAGGGTGGGTGGGGGATGGGGTAAGGGGACAACATAGGAAATGTAAATAAAACATCCAATAGAAACAAAATAAATAAATAAATAAATAAATAAAAATTGTTTACTTTAGCTGTTCTCCATGGTGCAATTATTTTCTACTCTTGGACTTTTGCTGTTAGATTCTTTCTCTGCCACAGAAATGGCAGACCATCCCAAGGAAAATGGTCTTGAAGAACACTTTGTGTTTATATGTCTAGGGTTTGAAGTGTGGAGATGATTCAAAGCCTGTCTTAGGGGCCAATTTCTTAATAAGATGCATTGCAAGGTGATGATTTACCAATACAATATACATTACAGACCTTTCATTGCTGATTTTGGTGCTGTGGGTTTTAGACTGGAATACTCAAGGTGACATATATATAGAAAGAAGCATTAGGGAGACAAGTCACCATGCTGCGCTGTGGGGCGGGGCTTGGAGTGTGGCTGTGTCTTGTCAGAGCTTGCTTCATTTTACTTGATTGGCTCCAAAGGGTGATTCAAAATGAAGCAGGAGCAAGAGGAATATATTTCTGCAATCAGTAACAAGGACTCATTAGGAGAGGACAGACTCGAATAAGCTAAGGTCAAATAAATTACTAGATATTTGAGCTTGCTAGAACAAGGGCAGGATAATATTAAACAAAAGTTATTGGGAGAATAAAATGTATATTGAGAGAATTCTCTGAAAATACCTTTTAAATTGCTGCTTACATATAGTGCTAAAAGTACAGAAGGATATACTTTAAAAAGTAGAAAATTGGATACTATATGCAACAATATGCATACTAATTATAGAAAGCTTCAACAATCTAGGGTAATATTAACCATGAAAGGCTTTTATTTTTGTATATGCAGTTTATGTCTTACACATTTTCTTAAAAATAAATCTATTTAAAATATGGGGCAATTGGATAATGGTTCAGACACTTGAAAAACTAACCACATCTTTTCTAATCCACAGTTGTGTATCCCAGTACGCTCTTATACTTCTACATTGTTCTCCATGCATGGGACTAAATTTGTCTTTACAGAAATCCTGTTCCCATTCATTTAACTATTCCTCATAATAGCATTTATTTTTAAGGCATTTATATGCTTCACAGGGCACTAGTGCACAACTGCTTATTTTTGTTTCACAACTTTGTGGAGACTATGTAAACTAGTAACCAAACCTACTGTTTTGTATTGAAGAAGCCAAACTAGGAGATAGAGAAGAGAAGAGGAGAGGAGTGGAGAGGACAGGGGAGGGGAGGGAGGGGGAGGGGAAGAAAGGGGAGGGGGGGGGGGGAGGGACAGAGAGAGAGAGAGAGAGAGAGAGAGAGAGAGAGAGAGAGAGAGAGAGAGAGAGAGAGAGAGAGAGAATGAATAATGACATGGACCTACTACTAGAGAAGCCTACATCACCACGTCTTTGGTGTCAAGGACAGTGTTTCACCACACTAAATAAATCTAACAATTTGTACCACTTTAACCTAATGCACATGAATTTGTTGAGAGACAAAACGTTTCTTATGATGCACAGAGCAGAGCGAGCAAGAGAGGGGAGTCTAAGGGCATGGCTTCATCTATGTCTAGTTCCCACTCCACAAATGTAAAGAACAATAGCTCACAGTTTGAAGCTACCATGGAACCCAGGGGAAGAGTTCTGCAGAGCACTTGATTATGGAATTGCTACATCCACCATGTGTGGAAGCATTCCTTCATGCATGCTTATCAGCACATGACCAGAAATCTGAAATTTGATTACTAAGCTCAAGTGGATAGGTGTGTGTGTGTTTGTCTGTCTGTCTATCTGTGTATATGTGTGTGTGATATTTTAAAGACCTGATCACGTTTGTAGCAGGTTATCAATTCCTGACTTACTTTCCTCCATAAGAAATAAATCTAGTGCATACAGCAATACATTGCAAGCACACACACACACACACACACACACACACACACACACACAGACATATGCACACACTTTAAGTGATTCTAAACCATAGTGGATAAATGCACATCCCATCATCCCATACACTATCTAACAAAAGCCCCTGTTTCAGACAAGGGACAATTTATTTTGCATTGTTGGTAAGTGTCCAAGGAACCTTCAAAACAATATAAATTCTTACTATTACCCATGGATGCCTTGAAAAGTCTAAAAGTTAAGATCTAAATATTGAAGACATCACAAACTTCAGATCTATAAATTGAAAGAATCAAGCTGGTAAAGATCCCAAAGCCACCGCCTTCCCTGAGGACTAGTTCTCACAGTATCAAAAGGTGTTGTGCAAGATGCTAAAGGAGAAAAGTAATCAATAGTCTCACCAAGATCTAAATCCTGCAAATCCTAATGACTAGCTCAATAATACATCCTCCTCAATAGTGCAGCAATAGCATTTTATATCTTTAAAGTAACAAGAACTGTCTAATAGGACTCAAGGTTTATACAATAGGAATTCATAATTAGTAGGGCAAACCTACACCTAGACAGATCATAGACTGTAGAGAAGAACCTACTATTTCCATTTCCAAAAACAATACATATTTCTAATAAATTATATAACCTTATCCTTATTCCTGTATATAATGCTAGCTTTCATCCTTTGCTTGATTTTACATCAGACAGAAGATTCTATAGAGATTCAAACTGGTTAAAATGCAAAAGGATTAGTTACCATTGGTGGCCCAACCTCAACACCTACATGATATCACTATATCTAACATTCTGAGAGCAACACATAAAAGAGGGACAAAAATTGTATGAACTAGAGAGCGAGGACACCTGTGTAAGATAGTATTTTCTATACATAAAAGGAATGATGCACACATGAAATCTCAGCAATATTTTATAAACTAGATATTAACAAGGAAAACCCCGGTCTACATACTACTGTGATGGTGAAAATCTTACAAAGTACCATCCTTAAACAGCTAACTATATGCAGCCAATGGCTTCAAAGGGAGGGAGAATCAGTTTTTTCCTGAGATGATCTTATAACAGGTTATTCAATACCAAAGTTGTCCACCCTAAATACATGAGCATTTGAGCAACAAAATTGTCTCAGTATGTTATGTATATGAACATAGAAAGTGGTTGGGAATTTGAGAAGTGCAAGACCTGGGAGAAGTTGATGTGGGGAGAGAATGGAGTGGAAAATGTAAATAGAATATAGTTATGCATAAGGTTCAAATGGAAATAAATATTAATTTACAAAAAAGAACACACAAGATAGCCATGATGGGGTTGTGGATAGAGAAGCTGGTAGTAGTTATGAGGAGGCAGTGGCTAGTGAATATTATAAAAATACATTTTATGGAATTCCCAAACACATAACAAAATAATATATTAAAAAATGATGGAAGGAAACACAATATCCTAGAACTCATTTATAATTTACATCAGATCCACTTGGTTTTTCTTGTGGTAACTGACTTGAAGGAAATCCTCTGCTTAAATGTACCACAGTTTTTCATCCCTTTGTTTAGTTTTGAAATTTGCACATTGGGAGAGTAGCCTAAATTCCCAATATTTTCTGTTCTATAATATCATATAAAGAATATCATTAAGTATATGATGCTTCTATGAGCACTTTTAGCAACAGATGAAGGACAGGTAAAGGCTTGTTGTATAGAAGCACCTGAATCATTATGTATATTCAAACAATGTTGGACAAAGAAATAGCATTAGGAGTAAATGTAAAATGTATTTATGTATAGTATAAAATGCAGATAATGTACCTATGTTATTTTTTCTAACTTGATTTTTATTTTTCTTAATGCAAATTGTTACAATGACTAAAAATACTCACTTATTCTCTTTTATATATTTCTAAAATTTTCATTTCTACTGTTTCTTCTTTCTTTGTACAGCTCGGCCAATCAGTATCTGTTTCTTCTAATGCACCCCTAGAAATTTCTTCCTTTCTAATGGTAAGTCAGGGTTTCTCTGCTTAGCTCTCTCTCTCCTGCAAATTGCTCTGTAGACCAGGCTGGTCTTGAACTAATAGAGATTCACCTGCATTTACCTCCCAAAGACTGGGATAAAAGGCCTGTGCCAGTATTGCCAAGCTCAGGAAATCACTTCTTGAAATAAGAAGGCAAATGCTTATTGAAATTCTTACTTCAACAATGTTATTGTCATATGTAACAATACATGTCTGTCTCTTTTCACTTTTTTTTATTGGTTATTTGATTTATTTCCCTTTCTATTGTCTTCTCCCTTCCCAGTTTTATCCCCACAAACCCCCTATCCAGTCTCTGTTTCCCCTGATTCTATGAGGGTGCTTTCCCACCCACCCACTCCCTCCTCAGCACCCAAGAATTCCCCTCTGTTGCCTCATCAAGCCTCCACAGGACAAAGGAACTTCTCTCCCATTGATGCCAGATAAGGCAATCATCTGGTACATATACAACTGGAGCCATGAGTTACTCTGTGTATACTCTTTGGTTGGTTTAGTTCCTGGGAGTTTTGGGGGATCTGATTGGTTGATGTCATTGTTCTTCTCATGGGATTGCAAACCCCTTCAGCTCCTCCAGTCCTTTCTCTAACTCCTCCATTAAGGACCCTGTGTCTGAGGATCCAATAGTTGGCTGTGAGCATCTGCCTTTGTATTTGTCAGGCTCTGGCAGAACCTCTCAGGAGACTGCTATATCACGCATCTGGTCAGCATGCACTTCTTGGCATCCAAAATAGAGTCTGTGCTTGATGACTGTATATGAGAAGGATCCCCAGGTGGGGCAGTCTCTGGATGGTCTTTCCTTCAGTCTCTGTTCTACACTTTGTCTTCGTATTTCCTCTCTTGAATATTTTGTTCCCATGCTAAGAAGGACTGAAGCATCCACACTTTGGTCTTCCTTCTTGAGCTTCATGTGGTCGGAGAATTGTATCTTGGGTATTCTGAGCTTTTGGTCTAATATCCACTTATCAGTCAGTACATACCATGTGTGTGTGTGTGGGAGCACCCTCATAGAAGCAGGGGGGGGATGGGGATGAGATAGGGGGTTTTAATGGTCATTACAAGAAATGAATATACCAAACAAAGAAACAAAAAGAAAAAAAAGGGTATTAGGGATATCTGGAACTTATAAGGCATAAGTTATAGTTACATGCAGTAAAACTGCTTAGAAATTGGAAAGGGAAAGAAGGCTCCCACTTGCATATCTAAGCTTCATCGTGACATCAATATAAGATAATAAGAAAAATCTAAGCTTTACTTAGGAAAACACTGTTTCCAGAGCAGTGAATGAATTTCTAGAAAGAATGAATAACCAGAAGTAGTAATGTTAGTTTACAAAATGCGGATTTGGCTACTCCAAAGAGGACCATACTCAAATTGTATTGAAATCCAAGATCTGAGAAGGCAGCATCATACTTTACAGAAGAATTGATGTGTGGAGCTCATTTTGAAAACTTCCCCACTAAAAAAGAAAAAAAATGACAAAACATTGTTTTATACATATAAACTAAATAACTAAATCTGACAATTAAAGTATGGATTCCCTATGTGCATTTTGAAGATTTTGGAAAAGGAACTGGATATAATACACAGAGAATAGGCTGGAAAAATGGGCTGTGAAAAATAAGAGCACTTGATACTCCTGCAGAAGATACAAGTTTGGTTGCCAGCATCCACATGGAGGTTCACAGGCACCAGTAACTCCAGCTCCAGGGCATCCAACACTCTCCTGACCCCAGCAAGCAGCAGACACACATATGGTGTCAGACATACATTCAGAGAAACATTTGCATTCATTATGTAATAAATAAATATTTAAAAGGCACAGGGACAGTAAAGTCTACAAACCTACAGTGACCCAAGTCTGAGCTATATAAAATATCTGAAGAAACTGAAGTATCTAAAAACTCTAAGCCAGGTTTCTTATTTGTCCAAGTGCTTTAGATACCAAAAGTAGAATTTATGTTAATTCTTCACAACCTGTTTTCAATAAATGATGAATGTAAAGTACTTCTGAACTTATCTGATGATATGCTCTCCCTCGATAAAATCTAAAATCTACGAAATGAGAGAGATGTACTAACATGTTTTTATAATATTTATGTACATCTCTTCAAAACAATACCAAAAAATAAACTTCAGTCATATAGAAAGAATTATGCATGTAAGCAAGTGTAATTAATCTTAAAAGTAGAAAATCAATTTAACATCTGAAAATTAATTTCTATATCAAGTGAATATGTGATGCTTTGAGCATGTCTTTCTTTTTTCTATATTTTTATACATGTTTATTGTGTAAAAGTACTGTTAGTACTTTTACATTTAGGATATTATAGATCCCAATCTATTGTTACTGGGGCTGGTTGATTTCAGGAGATAATATATAGATTGCCCAGTAACTTTTTTCATATATACAACAGCCAATTCATATTTCACAAACCTTTTCTTTCACTGGGCTTTCATGTATTTCTTTCTTAACTTCCTTAGCATCAAGACATGTCAACAAGAATGACAAGGAGAATCTCTATCCCACCAAGACTTCCAAGCTATTTAAACTTGCAAATTTTAATCAGACTTATATTTTCTTGTTTGTGTGCATGAGTGCATGCATGAGTGTGCGTTGTGTGTGTGTGTGCATGTGCGTGTGCCTGTGTGTGTGTTTGTGTATATGTGTTCGTACAATGAAACACATGTGGAAGTCAAAGAACAGCTTTATATAATCAGTTCTCTATTCCACCTTCATGTGTCCCAGGGATAAAACCCAAAACTAAAATTCAGCATCAATTTCCTTAAATGTCTGTATTTGCTGAGGTAATTTATTAGCTCTTGCCTATTATTTTAAGTGGAGAATAACGTGAAGTTTGTTTGATTTCTAAGAGAGAGAAATGACATGGAGTTGGGTAGATGGTAGGTGGGAAAGGTCTGTGAAGAGTTATGGGCGGTAAAACCATCATCAAAATATATCATATGGAAAAGATTTATTTAAAAGAAGAAGAAAGAAAGAAAAAGGAAAAGGAAAAGAAGTATAGAGAGGGAATTTTCTGGCTTCTTATACCTGCTAGTTCTTAATCCTGATGAATTCAAGTCTGTGCCTATGTGTTGCTGCTTGCCACATCCTTCTGGAAAACTGTAAGTAAATTTTTGCTATATGACAGCTGTTCCTTGCATGTCTTACTACAGACAGAACAAAACAACAATATTCAGCTACTCAAGGCAAACAAAAGCTAGATGATCACTCAGTAAACATAAAAGTATCATTTATAAAATCTAAATGTCTCTCATATAAGAACATGTAACAAATTAGAAACAAAAGGTCTGTTTTCAGCCTTATTAAGGTCACCTATGAAAAACATAGATCTAATGTGATACTTTATGTTGAAATATAAATGCTTTTTCTTTAGGATAAGAAAATGTGGAGGATGTCCACTATTTCCTTTTCTATTCAGCATGGTACAAGGGACTCTAGAAATGGCAACATTTGGGAAAAAGAATAAAAGATATTGAAATTATAAAATAAAAGTATATTTGCAGATGTCATAGCCTTCTATATCAAAAAGTCCAAGGAATAGAGAAATCAGTCATTAAACACAAAAAGTAAGTTCGCTAAATCTATAAAGTGAAAGATGAATCTACACAACACAGTTCTATATCTGTGCATGTGCATATTAATTTCCTATCACTTTTGTCACAAAGTAACACAAATTTAATATGAACTGTTACATTGGGTTGTGACATCCTTCTGTGTTGCCATGCTTTCCTAAAATGTGAAACCTTTGCTTCGACGCTCAGCATCACAAACTTCTACAACTATGAATATGACTATGATTATGACACTATTAGTATCACTACTACTAAATAATTACACTAAGATGTATAAGTCCCCTTTTACCTCTATAAATAAACAGTGTGATATGTTTCTTTATTGGTGGAATTACAAATGAAGCTTGAATTTCCTGCAAAAGTTTCCTTTCTTTGGGCTACCATGCTCCTTATATGCTATCACCTTCTGTGAATCATTTCAAATTCTGCTGCCATAATCTTTCTTCTTCTCTTGCTTCTGGGAACTTGGAGAAAATTGGAAGTGATTATTAATGGACTTACATTATGTTTTCTGAGGGATGGAAATGTTTTCAAATTGACTGGTGGTGATTGCAAAACTCTTGAATGCACTAAACTATGTTGAAGTGCATACTTAAACAGATGACTGGTATAACATGAATTATATCTCAGTAAAACTGTTCATAAAATAAGGAAATGAAAGGTTGGGATGTAGCAGAGTTGGGTGAATGCTTACAAGTATGCTGGATACTATGGTTTCAATCACTGGCACCACATAAATGTAGTGTGCTAACACAAACCTGTAATCCTCATTCTCGGGAGGTGAAGTCAAGAAGTTTACAGAACTCCTCAGCTATATATAAAGTTCAAGGGCAAAGCTAGACTGTATTATTAACTTTCATGAGAAAAACATATTCCTAAGTGGTATTATAGCATTTTGATTAAAAGTTATATTTATAATTCTATTAACCATACATATTTAAAAACTGGTAGTAACACAAGCTTACATACAACTTTATGCCATGTTTATAGATATTTAATTGATGTAGAATAAAAAGTCCTTATGAAAGGAACATGGATAAAATTTTCAAAGTTTCTATAAACATATTTACCTTAAAATTGTTAATTAACAATTTCCTATGGAAATGAACAAGTATTTGCATCATCTCATGTGTTACTGTGCTCAATGAAAGTATAAAGTATACAGAATGTTGTAAAAACTGGTCTATAATATTTGAAAAAACGTATAAAGTTAGCTTAGGTGTTAAAATTTTGGTTGTAGCTTTCTTTATCATTATTATTGTTATTATTATTATCATTATCATAATCATTTAATCTTACTAAGGTCTACAGCTGCACTCAAGTAGCTAGCTAGAGCAAAACTGTGATGCAAGTGTAATGTGAACAACAAGACAAATAAATTTACTTCTCTAATACCTAAGCATAATCTTTGATAGGGAGATACTTTAGGAAACTTGTACGGCAGTAAATTTAGAGCACAGTAAGATAAACATGCTTCCATGATACAGATCTCCACCCTGGTTGAATCTCGAAGCCATACAAGGTTTCTCTTAATACTAAGTCTAGAAGTGAGTTATTTGAGGTCTCCTGACTTTCATTGTCTGACTCTAGGCTGACAATGTCAGCCTGTCTGAAATGAGGAGCCCTGTGGGATCCCAAGAGCATCCTGCTTCCTTAGGGATGCCTATGGGTGCTGCCAGAACAACCAGCTTGGAACACTATACCACCACTCCCCTGACATTCAGGTCTGCCTGAGGTATAGACAGGAGAGTCAAGTCCTCATGAGGCACAGCCAGCAGAATCCAGCCCTTGACCTACATTGTGAAATGCATGGTTCCCCTTGCCTTCCAGATGAGTTCTACTGGCATTAGAATCATCCATCCAGCACTAGAGAAAATCTGATGCCTAAAGTACAGCGTTAGAAGCCAATCAACAAATCCAGGGAAATATGGCACCACCAGAACCTAGAAGTAGGATACTACAGCAAGCCCTGAATATTTTTAGCACACCTCAAATCACAAAGAAATCTTAAATCTAATCTTAAATCTAAATGTTAAATCCAATCTTATGAGTATGATAGAGGCCTTGAATGAGGAAATGAATAAATTCTGTAAAGAAATGAAGGAAAAATACATTCAGACAGGTAAAGTCCTTTAAAAAAAGAAACAAACAAAAAGAAATACAGAAAAATACAGCTAAACAGCTGAAGAATATGAGTAAAACTGACTAGAAGAAAAAAATAGAAATAGAAGCAATAAAGAAGACACAAACCAAGGCAATTATAGAGATGGAAAACTACAAAAGAGAACAGGATCTATAGACACAAGCATCACCAACAAAATGTAAGAGATGTAAGAGGGAATCTCAGGAATAGAAGATATGATGGAAGAAATCGACACATGGATCAAAGAAAATTCAAAATCTAAAAAGTTCATGAAACAAAAAATCCAGGAAAATTGGGACACTAGGAAAAGACCAAATCTAAGAATAGTAGGAATAGAAGGCCCATCTCAAAGGCCCAGAAAATATCTTTAACAAAATCATAAAAGAAAATTTATCTAATATAAAGGAAAAGATGCCTATAAACATATAAGAAGCTTACAGAACACTCAGTAGATTTGGCAAGAAAAGTAATTCTCTTGACACATAAAAATCAAAACAATAAATGTACAGAACAAAGGAAAAGTATTAAAAGCTGCAAGAGGGAAAGTCCAAGGAACATATAAAAGCAGACCTATCAGAATTATACCAGCTTCTCAACAGAATCTTTAAAAGCTCTAGAAGCATCTGGGAAGCTGTCTTGCAGACCCTAAGAGACCACAGATGACAGCCCAGGCTTTTATTCCAATCAACACCTTCAATTGCTACAGATGGGGAAACCAAGATATTCCTTGACAAAACCAATGTAAACAATATTGTTCCACCAATGAAGCCTTACAGAGGATACTAGAAGGAAAGCTTCAACCCAATGTGGCTAATTTTACTCAAGAAAAGAACAATCATTGGTCATTAATATCTCTCAACAATAGACTCAATTTCTCAGGAAAAAGACACAGGCTAACATAATTGCAGGATCTGTTATTCTGCTGTATACAAGAAACACAATTCAGCTTCAAAGATAGACTTAAGAGTCAACAGCTGGAAAAAGTTTTTGTAAGTAAGTGGGCCCAATAAACTAGGTGGAGCAAATATTATAGTATCTAGTAAAATGGACTTCCTACCAAAAATAATCAAAGGAGACAGCGAAGAACACTTCATCACAGGAATAATTGACAAAGGAATTCTCAATTCCCAACATCTATGCCCCAAATGCAAGGGTACCCACTATTAATATGTGGGGTATGATGTATGACTTAAGCATAAGTAATGCTTCTTTTACATATTAATAGTGGGTGACTTTGACTCCCCACTATTACCTATGAACAGGTCCTTAAGACAGAAACTAAATCAAGAAATAATGAAAATTACAGCAGTTTTAATTGAAATGGTCCTAACAAATATCTGTAGAACATTTCTTCCAAATACAAAAGAATATACCTTCTTTTTAGCATCTCATGGAACCTTCTCTTAAAGTAATCTTACAATATGCTACAAATCAAGAAGCAATAGATACAAGAATATTTAAATAACCCCTTACATCTTATCAGACCACCATGGATTAAAGCTTCAACAACAACAGATATAACAGAAAGTCTGGAAACTCATGGAAACTGAACAGCCTTCTACTGCATGACCACTGGGTCAAAGAAGAAATGAAGAAAAAATTTAAAGACTTTTTAGATTCAATGAAAATGAAGGTACCATATACTAAACTTGTAGAATACAATGAAAGAAGTGCTAAGAGAAAAGTTCATAGCACTAAGCACCTTCATGCAGTAACTGGTGAGATCTCATACTAGCAATTTAACATCATATATGAGAACTCTAGAACAAAAAGTATTGCTATTTGCAGATGATATGGTCATATACATAAGTGACCACAGAAATTCCACCAGAAGTATCCTACAGTTGATAAACACCTTCAACAAAGTGATTGGATACAACATAATTCAAAGAAATTAATAGCCATCCTTTTTACAATTGAAAAACAGGCTGCCAAGAAAGAAGTTAAGGAGAAGTTAAGGAGTTGTAGAAATAATATGAAATATCTTGGTGTAACTTGAATCAGCCAAGTGAAAGATGTATATGACAAGATATTCAATTGCCAAAGAAAGAAATTGAGGAAGATATCAGAAGACGGAAAGATCTTCCATGCTCATGGGTAGGTAGGATTAGTATAGTGGGAATAGTCATCTTACTAAAAGCAATTTACGTATTAAATCCAGTTTCCATGGAAATTCCAACAAAATTCTTTACAGCCTTTGATAGAGCAAAGGTCATCTTCATATGAAAATACAAAAAATTCCAGGATAGCAAAAACAATGCTGTGCAATAAGAGAATCTCTGGATGTACTACCACCCCTGACTTCAAGCTGTACTATAGAATGATAGTAATAAAAACTGCATGGTGTTGGTATAGAAATAGACTGGTTAATCAATAGAATAGAATAGAATCCAAGACCCCAAAATAAACTCACACACCTATGAACACTTGAATTTTGACTCAGAATCCAAAAACCAAACAATAGAAAAGGAAGACCATCTTCAAGAAATGATGCTGGCTTATCTGGCTATCTGCATGTAGAAAAATACAAATAGAACCATATTTTTCACTCTGCAAAAATCTCAAGTTCAAATGAATCAAAGACTTCAACAACAACAACAAATAAAAACATACACTGAATCTAAAAGACCAGAAAAACTGGGCAACAGTGGTAAACTCACTGGTACTGGAAACAACTTTCTGAACAGAATACCAATGGCTCAGGTACTAAGATCAATAATTAATAAACAGGACCTTATGAAACTGAAAATCTTCTGTAAATCCAAGAACACTATCAGTAGGACAAAACAACAGCTTATAAATTGGTAAAAGATTTTTACCTAAACTACATCTGACAGAAGGCTAATATCCAAAATATATTAGGAACTCAAGAAATTAGAGACCAACAACCCAAAAATTCCAATTAAAAATAGTGTATGGTGTTATACAGAGAGTTCTAAACAGGAATTTCTAATGGCCAAGGAAATGGTCACCATCCTTAGTTATCTGGGAAATGGATATCAAAAGGAATCTGTAATTCCACTTTACATCCATTGAAATGGCTAAGATCAAAAACACATGCTGCCAAGTATGTGGAAGCAAGGGGAACACTCCTTCATTGCTGGCATGAGTTGCATACTTGACAACCCCTCTGGAAATCAATTTAGCAGTTTCTCAGAATATTGGAAATAGTTCTACCTCAAGTCTTAGCTTTACTACTTCTGAACATATAGCTAAAAGATGCTCCACTATCCCACAAGAAGACTTGCTCAATTATGTTTATAGCAGCTCTATTCATTATAGCCTGAAACTGGGAACAACTAGATCTCCCTCAACTGAAAAATGGATAAAGAAAATGTGGTTCATTTTCTTTTTCTGGAATTTCAACTAAAATATCATGAAAATGATAATAGCTATTAGTATCATCACTCTAAAGTTAGTTTCGAAAAAGTTCCAAAATGCATAGAGAATATTTTAGGCCAAATCTTTTTTTTTCTTTTTTTTAATAATTTATTTTTTCTCAAATTGTAATTCACACAGGGGTTATAAACACAGAAAGGCAGGATGTGGGGAAGGGAATGACACTGGAGTGTGGGTGTTCAGGGGGAGTACAGATATCTTTCAGAACCAGGTATCGGCTGGGTGATGGTTCAGGGGACAAGTCACTATGACTCTGCCTATGACTCGCTTGTCCTTATCTAAGTTGGTATTGTCTGCCAAGGCAACTTATTTACAAGGTCTATGACTACTCAGGCTTGTAAATTTTCACAAAAGCTGCCTGTTTACATTAGCTTATAGCCATCTGTTTCAATGTTTTTCCACTGACACCCAAGACTTGGTATTAGTATACATGTATGACAGGCCTATTGCTGAGTTTAGGCCTATGGCTGATTTTAGGCCTTCAGTGTGTAAGCAGAGCTGCCCCTGATATCTCCTCCCTTCTCTAAGTATAGAAGGGCTGTGGCAATTCTAAACTTGCGAAGGCTGGGATAGAGGCCTGACCTCCAGTACTTGAAGGGGACCTTGTAATGACTCCAGTCCCCCTGTCGTTGTCCAGTGATGCATGAGAGCCATACCCATCCAGATGTCTTTTTCCTGGAGAGGGGATACTTTTGACATCAACCCCTATGGAGTCAGGCTTATCTCTCAGGGAACCCAGAGAGATATTTTTAACTATTATTTATATTCCCCTGCAGTGCTTAGCCTCACAGCCTAAGCATGAATTCAGTTCGCCAGTCAGAGGGGGTTCTGGGTGGCCCTTCTCTGCTTGGTCTAGGGGCAGAAATCTCCCTGTTTAGGTTTGGTGGAGATGAGTTTTGGAAATACCCTGTGTAAAGTAACAACCTCATCTTGAGTCTCGTGGTCCTCCATAGCTAACTTATGATAATGTATCTGAATAGGTTTTTTTACCAAATTCTTACAAAAATATCAACTTCTAATATTGCTTTAACACTGACCCTAACAAGCTCCCTATGTGAAGCAAAGTTTTGCTGTTTCTTGGATCACAAACTAACATCTATTAATAGCAAACTCCAGGCATTTTTATAATTGTAATTGTATGCCTTAACACATTTTTCATTTTACAAGTTACATATAAAATTTTTTTCCTTAGAGGACAGAATATTAGCAAGAGGTCAAATAGGGTCACCTAGGCTTTATTGCCTTTCACGAATATTTCAACTAGAAATTATTTAAAAAACAAGAATACTATGGTAAAAATGTGTTAAACTTTGTATTAGCTTTAGTTAATTGTGTACTTCACAAGACAGAACAAGAATATCAGATGGATATCATAAGAGAAAATTTAACCATCTTGTCATTTCATGTTCTTCAAGTCAGAGCAGGATTCACTGGGAACCATGAAGATCAGGTTCTTTGTTATCTCAACATACTTCTCAGTCTCTGTTTTACTGTAAAAGAAAATAGAAGAAAATACCATACTTAGACCAAACAGAATCAGAGTTAAAGAATACAAGGATATTTATCATACATATAGCAACCAACATGACTATCTTAATGATGACTCTGTTATTTATACCAATGTTGTCTGATCAGAGCCAATTTGGAAATGTGAATGCTACATTGTCAGAATAGAGACATATTCTATATGGAGAAGCCTCAGCTAGCCAGTTCAGAGACAGCCTTAAATCCTATTATGGAAACCATGTTCTGAGTTAAAAATGACAGTCAAAGCAAATTTTGACAAATGTCAAGGTTAATTGTCCTTACAGTTATAATTTTAAACAATGTTAACTCCAGTCTCAAATCCAGCCAAGGCCGTGCTAAGAGGCAAACATCAGTCCTGCATTTTCACTTAGCAGGTTTGATGTTTAATCCTGTAAACATCATATAATGGTATGAACTGGTAAAATGTTCTATTCGTGACGAAGCTAACCAAATCATTAATGTATGTGTACCTGACATTGGAGTTCCTGAAGATGTGAAAAAACATTAAAGAATGTAAGGGGAAGATATAATGCATATGATAGTAATGAGACTCCAGTACTCCAGTCTCAATGGTAGACTATCATCGAGATAGAAAATTCAAAAGAAACCTTAGTCCTGAACAATGAAGTACTGTAACTGCCGTTTCTTTTGTAACAGCCGTCAGGTTCTGCTACTTTGTAAAGGCCGGCCGGTTCTGCTGCTCCGGTCCGCAGGTCAGGGTCTAGCAAGAGAGAGAGTGGGGACGGAGGAAGGGGGAAAAAGGGGCGAGAGACGCAAAAGATAGATACAAGACAGAGTCCGGTGGAGTCTCTTCAAGTCTCTTCTTTATTCTCCTCTCTTCTTCTATATTCTCATCACTCCTTCCACCTTTCACCTTCTACCTTCTACCTCCCTCTTCTACCTCCTACTTCCTACTTTCTCAATAGAAAGGAAATCCTGGGTATTTATACTCTTTACCACGTGACTTGCCCTCGTGGACAAGCTCAACTGAAGCCACTATGTCATGTGCCTTGTAGCCATGAATACCAGGAGCACCTTGCAGCTGGGGGCACTAAACAGTGTAACAAGATGTTTATCAGAGTGCGCTCAGCTATTGCAGGCTGTTGAAACAAGTCTCTTGTCAGGGTATATGGCTCGAGATGGCTGTAAAGATGATAACCACTTTTGTCTAAGAGTCGGCTCCCAACATAGTACATTAAGTGCACTCAATATACCCAATCCAGAACATTGCAACAGTGACAGCATATGTGTTCCTTAGAGGTGCACATGGAACAATCTATAGGATAGGTTCATGCTGAAGGACAAACTTCTTTTCTCCAGAAAAAAAGATTGAGATCAGAGTAAATATAACTGTAAAAGATGGAGAATAATATAAAAATATTGTAGAAACCATCAGGTGACATAAATTAAGAAATTGTAGTTTAATACCCAGAAGCTACTACACTGGTATCGTGTCCTTCTATGTTCTAGTTTTGATAGACATCCAGACAACTTCATCATACCTTACCACACCTAGGAAGTCATTATGTAGCGGTATATAATGGTAAAGGGGTCAATTTATGCTGAAGCTAGACAAATAATTAATGCATGTATTCTTTTTGAAAATACACTTTGTGTTTTAGCATGAACAAGAAGTTGGCTAGGCAAACTGTCCTGTGTGTAGAGGGTATATGCAAACCACAGTCACCTTTACAAGTACACAGTCCAGGCTATTTCTTCATACATTAAAAGCATAGCAAAATACACAAAAGCCTTTCATTTAAATATAACTATCTAATGTTTTGAGATTAGTTGGCTTTGATTTGTGGTGTGTGTGTGTGTGTGTGTTTTGGGAGAATAATGAATGTTATTTATGAACAATGATCATTGATTAAATTGGTAGATGGAAAAATTATTGACTTTCTATTTCCAAGTAAGTATATATCCTTATCATTGTATGTCAGTTTCCTAGCAAGAAGGTATGTGGCATGAACATGCTTTTGCCTACAATTTTGTCCTCATTACTACCCAAATCTACTTCTTCAAAGCCTCACTATCCCTACTTCATACTATCAATTGTATCAGATATTTTTAAAAATATAACATATTACTTCAAATCTTAGTGGATTTATCAAGGAGACATGAATGAAACTACACATGCCCAAGCTATTTATGTGCTTCTTAGGCACTCTCTCATGGGAACATTAACACAGTAGCTATCTGAGGTCCTGGAAAAGCCTTTTGAGATACCTATGTAGCCTACCCCTCCAACTCTAAGCCAGGGTCCAGGAACAGTAAGATCTGAAAAACTGCATACTTTGTTTATAACCTGCTCTTTCCCCTTTAATAGCATAGTCATCTGAGGGTCTATGTCAGTGGCTTGCTCTCTCTACAGCAGCATTACTTTCTCCCACTTACTGAGAGCCTAATTCTGTAACCTAAATCCACGATTGAATGCCTGTCTGCCCACTTGTAACTCTCATCTTCCCTTTTCTCTTATATAGTATCAAGGGGACTGCAGGGAAAACATGTCTTCACTTGAAACCAGAAGCCTTGATTTTTGTTCATAACTAAAAGAGGACTACCTGTGTTACCTTAAGCACTGACTTCAGTCATCATCCAACCAAACCAAAACATGCCAGAGTTGGGCATTAGAAAGCATCTAAAATCCCATTCAACAAACCAGAAACAAATGATACCAGCAAGGACTTAAAACCACATGCCTATGTCCCATAGTAACCTAAACAACATGAAAAATCGAGAATATATCTCATCAAAAATGTATGAGGCCCACAGTAATGATTCCTAATTAGAGCAAATCAGATGGCTCTCAAGACAGTGAATTTAAAACAGTAACTTCAAATATATTCAAGGAACTCAAAAAAGAGTTAACACCAGAATGATGATCCAGAAATCAAACAAGCAACTGAGTGAAATAGAAAAATCCAGGAAATAAAAGTAAAATTTGTTAAAATATTTAAATAGGAATGAAGTCCCAAATCAATGTGAAATATTCCATAACCCTAACCTAAATTCAGTAGAACACTTGATGAATAAAACAGATTAAGTGGAAGAAGGAGCATTGGGGACTAAAGATGAGGAAAAAGATTTAGCTCACTCACGAAAATTATAAAATTAAAAGTGTTAAATTATAAAATTAAAAGGAACAGAAGGAATCTTCGGGATACCATGAAAAGACAAAAACTACAAAATATGTGCTGACACAGAAGACATGTTATTTAGCCTTTTGCAATGAGGGCTTTATTTATCTCCTATAGCCTCAGCTTCATCTGAAGCAAAGAAGAGAAGAGTGCAAAAAGTTGAGGATTATTGGATATTAGTTCAGAAGCTTGAAATACCCAAGATTCAATTCACAGACCACATGAAGCTCACCGAAGAAGGACAACCAAGCGGGGGCGCTTCGGTCCTTCTTAGAAGGAATGACAAAATACTCAAGGGAGCAAATATGAAGACAAAGTGTGGGACAGAAACTGAAGGAGGGGCCATCTGGAGACCATTACACCTGGGTATCCATCCCAAGTGCAATCACCAAAGGTAGAGATGCTGACGTGGATGACAGGAAGTGCATGCTGACAGGAGCCTGATATAGCTGTGTCCTTAGAAGTCTTCCAGAGTTTGACATATTCAGAGGCGGATGCTCACAGCTACTCATTGAACTGATCAAAGGGTTCCTAATGGAGGAGTTAGAGTGAAGACTGTAGGAGTTGAAAGGGTTTGTGGCCCCATGAGGAGAACAATACCAACCAACTAGAGCTCCCAGGGTCTAAACTACCAGCCTGGGAGCACTTAGGGAGGGATCCATGGTTCCAGCTGTATATGTAAGGAAGGAGGGCCCTGTTGGGCATAGGTGGGAAAGGAGATCTGTGGTCCCATGAAGGCTGGACACCATGTGTGGGGGAATTCGAGGGATAGGTAGGGACACATCCGCAGAGAAGCAGGAGGAGGGGCGATGGGATAGGAGGTTCCTGGGTGGGTGGGGGGAATGAAAAAAGGGGATAACATCTGAAATGTAAATAAAATATCCAATAAAAATACAAAAAAGAGAAATAAAAATTAAAATGTTTTACTGTGTCCAAGTATAGAGAATAAATTGGGGCAAATATTTGAGAAAACCACACATCTTCAGATGACTAGTATAAAAACAATTGAAATAATCCAACAAGTAAATGATAAAATATTATGATTAAAAAATGAGCATTCTAGTATGTAGGTTGCAGAAAAGTATACAACATCATACTGTAATGTCCAGTTTCATTGCCCTTTTGAGAAGTTTCAGATAACACTCTGAGGGATCCATCCATACACACCTCCTTGGCTGCTAGCATAGACTCTTAACAAAAGCTAAGGAGGGTTACAGGAAATGGAATTGATCATGAATCACTCTTAGGAAAATAGGAGTAGCAGAAACTAGAAAAGTTTGTAAACTCAAATCCACTTCTATTATGGAACAATACCCTTGAGTGAAAAGGAAAGGCTGAAGGATACACAGAGCTACTTCATGCACTATTTGCTTAGTGGAAAGTCTTCCAGTGGAGACATCCAGCTCTATAATATTCTGAAAATAACATATGTGTACATATACATATACATATATATATGGAGAGAAAAGATTGTTATTGCCAGGAACAGAGGAGGGATGTTGTGTAGCAATAAAAGCACAGCAGGAGAGATATTTGGATACTTGTGATGATAGGAATGTTCTGTATTTTGACTTTACTAAACATCACTAACCTGACTGTCATGGCTCCCATAATTTGGCAAGGTGTTACTTTTGTGAGCAAATAGGCCAAAGAATACCCACACTCCCTATGATTTCTAACATTTGCATGCAAATTTATAATTATCTCGAAATAAAATCTTAATCAAAACATCCTCTGTGTCTAATATATGTGTTCCTAAGATGAAATTTTCTTTATATGTTGCAACCCAAACACCAGATGGCAAAGAACTGCATGCCGAAGTTGGTATGAGATCTCAGCTGACTTCTCTTAAGCCAGGCATTGAATATTTCATAAGAGCATAAAGCAATAAAACTCATGATTATACATAATTTTATTTTGAAAAAATATAATTATTTTTAAAGCATAGTTTTATGGTAATGTACGGTTTTCCTTTTAATTTTTAATAAATTATAGAAAACATTCTTAAATGCATTCATTTTTAATGCAGCAATGATGGGAGAAGCCAAAGATGACAATGGTGTGAGAAAAACAGAGAGTTTAGGAACTGCCAAACCAAAGTTAGCTAAGTAGCATCCATTCAAAGAGTAGACTGAGACATGATGAGCCTCAGGCTTGAGAACTGAAGCACTGAATTCAAACCCAGTTACCCAGATATATCTACAAAGAAACAATAACATCCACCTCATCAGAATGTCATGAAAAAATTTAGCACATCATTTTCTGAGAAAAAACTGTAGACATCATAAATACCTCAATATTTAAGGAGTCTAAGCATGTAGTAGTCAAAGGACCTCACTCACCAGCAACAGATTTCCTTAGAACTGACACAGAAATGGATGTGACTCAAGGACAGATACCTCTGAAGAAGCCTTAAATATTGATCTTTTATTTATTTACTATGAAGAAAAAGGGCATGAACACTACCACTCTTTTATCTATAGAGACATTCATTTCTTCTGTCCCTGTCCCTTAAAGTATTTAAAACTACCTTTTCCTATGATTGTTATACTCAAATCTCTCCCTATAACAGTAAATTGATTTACTCCAAGTATATATTAGTTGTAGGTATTTTGGAATGTGATAAACTTTCTTCTTCTGTCATAAGCTGCCATTCCCAAAGTCAGAGACTGACTTTCAGAGATTGACAGAGACTGACAATCAGGAAACTTTCTGTTGGCCTATGTGTTGCTCATGTGCCTGCAGGGCTCCTGGCAGCTCTTCCACAGTGCAACTATCACTCTAGCGAGATAAACCTTGGTATCCTGCACTTCAGCAGCAATACTGTGCTACTTTTCCTCATTCTCATTGCCCCTGATCTGGGTACTGATCCTCACCCAGGATCAGTAGGGCTGAGTTTCACCTAGGCTCACATAAATCCCTTTATTCTTATTATACACAGAGAATTATATAGCTTCTTCTGATTATCCCTTCTTTATTTATCCTTTCACAAATACAATACTTAATGAGTACTAGCACCTAATATGCAAATGTTGTTTGACATTGTGGTTTTAAACACAATTTTATTTCTTTTTATTTTATTATTTTATTTTCATTAATTAATTTATTCACTTTACATCTTAATCACAGCCCTGATTCCCCTCTTCAGAGAAGGGGAAGCCCTCCATGAGTACCAACCTTTCCTGGAACATTAACTCACAGCAGGACTAAAGGCATCTTCTACTATTGATGCCAGAACAGCAGCCTAACTTGGGGAAGAGAAACCAAAGGCAGGCAACAGAGTCAAGGTCAGACTTTGTTCCAATTGTTAGGGGCCTCATATGAAAACTCAAGCTACAGATCTGCTACAAATGTGTAGGGGACCTATGTCCAGCCCATCCATATTCTTTTGTTGGTGGTCAGTCTCTGTTAGGTTGTAGGTCTTCCTGTGGTGTCCTTGACCCCTTAATCTCCCTGAATCCTTCCCTCCATTCATCTATAAGCCTCCTACAATTCTGTCTAATGTTTAGGTATAGGTCTCTGCATCTGTTTCCATCAGCTACTGGATAAAGCCTCTTCAATAACAGTTATCCTGGGCTTCTGTTTTTAAGCATAGCAGAGTATCATTAGTTGTGGCAGGGTTTGGCTTTCTCACATGAGGTGGGTCTCAAGTTGGCCAGTCATCAGTTCAATCTCTGTTCAGTCTTTATTTCTGCACATCTTGTAGGCAGGATAAACTGTGTGTGCAAGATTTTATGGGTGAGTTACTGCCCCAGTCCCTCATATGGAAGTACCACTACAAGAAGTGTCTACTTCAGTCTTCACATCATTAACTGCTAGGAGTCTCAGACACGTTCACCCCTATACTCTTTGGAGCTTCCCGAGTCTCAGGTCTCCAGCTCCTCCCAGAGATGTCTGCCCACCAATTTCCATTCTCACTCCCAGTCCTCTCCTGTCCTCTCTCTCCTCTCTCCACATTTGATCCTTACCACATTCCCCTCCACATTCTCTTTTCCACTCAGTTCCTTTTCTCCATCCACCTCTCTTGTCTAATTTATTTCCCCTTCTGAGTGAAATTCAAAAATTCTCCCTTGGGGCCTTCTTGTGCCATAGTTTCTTTGTGTCTGTGAATTCTACCATGGTTACCCTGTAACTTATGTCTAATATCCACTTATAACTGAGTACATACTACGTGTGTCTTTGTAGATCTGGGTTATCTTACTCAGGATTATATCATCTAGTTCCATTATTTGCCTGAAAATTTCATGATGTCTTTATTTTAATAGCTGAGTAGTATTCAATGTATAAATGTACTTGCATTTTCTTACCCAGTCTTTGGTTTAGGGATATCTAGGTTGTTTCCAGTTCTTGGCTATTATGAAGAAAGTGGCTACAAATATAATAGAGCAAGCATCCTTGAAGAATGATGGGGCATTTTTCAGGAATATGCCCAGGAGTAGCATAGCTGGGTCTTGGGGATAGAACTATTTCTTATTTATGATAAACTTCTAAAATTGATTTCCTGAGCTGTGTCAAAATTATACTTCCACCAGCAATAGAGGAGTGCTCTCTTGCTCAACATGCTTGCCAATAAGGGCTGTCACTTGAGTTTTTGATCTTAGCTATCCTGAAATGTAAATGGAATCTCAGAGTCATTTTGATTTGCATTCCCCTGATGACCAAGGAAGTTGAACATTTCAAATGCTTCTCAGTCAATAGAGATTCCTATGTTGAGAATTTTCTGTTTAGCTCTGTGCTCCATTTTTAAATTGAGTTATTTGGTTAAATTAAATGGAAGAAATTAAAAGCAACTCAGAATCATGGAGAAGACAAGGCTACCCACTCTGTACTTACTACTTGAAGTTCTAGCTAGAGCAATGAAACAAGGAGATAAAGGGAATATATATTACAAAAGAAGACTAACCATGGCTATTTCCTGAAGACATGATAGCATACATAAGTGACTCTCAAAATTCTACTAGAGAACTCTCCAGCTGAAAAATTTCTTCAGCAAATTAACTGAAAAAAAATCAGTAGTCCTCCTTTATACAAATGGTAAAAGGGCTGAAAAAGAAATTAGGGAAACAACAGCATTCACAATATTTACAAATAATATGAAATATCTTGGTGTAACTCTCACCAGGCAAGTAAAAGACCTGTATGGCATAAACTTCAAGTTTCTGAGAAGAGAAATTGAAGAAGATAACAGAAGATAGTGAGTTCTCCCATGTTCATAGACCGGAAAGATTAACATAGTATAAGTGGCCATTATACAAAAGCAGTATAAATACTTAATGCAACTTCATCAAAATTCTAACACAATTCTTTACATACCTTGAAAGAACAATTCTCAATTTCATCTGGAAAAAAACAAAACAAAACAGGATAATTAAGATAATCCTGTACTGTAAAAGAACTTCTAGGGGTAACACCATCACTGTTTTTAGATTGTACTAGAATACAACAGTAATAAAAATGACATGATACTTGCTTAGAAACAGACAGGTTGATGAATGGAATTAATCAAAGATACAAAAATAAACCCACACACCTATAGACTCTTGATATTTGACAAAGAAGCCAAAGCTATATAATGGAAAAATAAAACATGCTCTAGAATGGTGTTCATCTAATTGGATGTTCACATGTAGAATAATGCAAATAGATCCATATTTATCAATCTGCAGAAAACTTAAGTCCAAATGGGTCAAAGATTTCAACATAAAAGTTGGTACATTACATCTAATAGGGCATAAGGTGAGGAATTGCCTTGAACATATTGGCACAGGATACAACTTCCTGAACAGCATACCGATAGCTCAGGCATATGTACCTCAGTGTGTATTTTCTGAGCATCTTGCCTGAGACAGTTAAGATAAACATTTGAGTAGAACATCATGTAGAAGTGCACAGTAACTAATAATTAAGAATGAAATGTTCATTAATATTTTTCCCATGGGGAAATGTGGTAAACAATAGTTCCATGAAGGTATCAAAGCAAGTAGGAACAAATAACAAGGGACCCCTGTGCACCATGATTTTTCATAGAAGGTGTAACAAATATGTGAAGAAGACAGAAATCCTGCTTTTCAGATTCTACAGAAATTCTAAGACTATGGACAACAAAGTTGAGAAATAGGACCTGGTCCATAGTAAAGGCACCAAGAAACTTACAAGAGGTCAAATGATCAGATCTGTATTTGAATTTAAGTATTTTTCTATTTCTCAACTCTTTTATATTTAAATTTTATTTTACTTTGATGTTAATAGGAAAATAGGAAAAATAATTCCCAATTATTTATACCATCTGTATTTATGTGTTTTATCAATTTTACAGAAATTAAAATACCCACTTTAACTCTTTTTTTTTAGTTTTTTTTTATTTCTTTTTTTTTTTTGAACATGAAATGCTTTTTTATAGCATGTTTTACAAGGGGAGGGGGTAAGAGGGTCCAGGTGGTGGAAAAGTACAAAATCTTCTTGGCCTGTGCCTTGAAACATGTCATGGTCTATATGGTACACTGCCTTGAATTATGATCTACCTGCAGTTCTTCAGAAGATATGGTACACTGCTTGAGTTATGGTCTCCCTGCTATTCTTAAGAAGACATGGTACTCTGCTTTGAGTCTATCTGCAGTTGCTAAGCAGGATCTTGCAGTTGCCAAGCTTCAGAGGACATTGTGCAGGTGGGGAAAGGTAGGGGGTAAGGGTAAGGGCGAGGGTCCTGGCTTCTGGCATCTCCCCCTTCTCTGTTTAGTTAGAGAAGGCGTCTTATGTTCAATCCCAACTATGTGAGTTTTGAATTTGGATGTCTAATTATGGGGGGTCTTAGACAAGTTCACAACCCCAAAACACTGATGTGAGACGAGTCACATCGATGGTCGAAGGCTTTAGGCTGTCGACAATGGGCAATGTCAAGGGACTCTGATGTGGGTAAAAGGAGGGTGAGAGCCCTGTCTTAGGCCATGTAGGCTGCACCCACTCCCAGCACCACGCACTCCTTTTCGGCTGCATTGGGTGGGCCCCTGGGAAGTGGACCTACAATAATCCCGTCATTGGGCTAACTCACAGCCATCCTAGTCTCTTGTAAATGTTCAAGTTACCAACCATTTGTCAGTTTGGGGTGTAATATTGTCATAAAGGAAGGCTCCCCAATGTTAGTGGCCATATCAAGGGTGGCCTTGGTTTAGGAAAAAGCCAATTTTTGTTGTGGTGATCAAGAGGCCAAGCTCTCTAGCGAGAGAAATGAGGGCAAAGCCAGGCATACCAGGAACCCTTCTGGAGGGCGTGGAAGTCTAGGGGTTGACCGTAGGGGGAGGCAGGGGAGCTGACAGCTGTGTCAGTCTCCTGCAGAGTCACTTCTGGATCCTCTGCAATTTTCAGCTGATGGTAATGAACTTCAACTGCCTTCTTGATGGCAGCATCAACCTGGTTCCGTGGACGACAGGTCACAGGCGATGATCTCTGTCTTGCTCAATCTTGATGTCGTGCGCACATCCTCTCAATGAGGGTCCGTCCGGATGGGTCCGTGCCTCGAGCCCCACGTCTGGGTGCCACTTGACCCGACCGGCGGGTCCTGGTTATTCGTGGGGGCGAGGAGGACTGGAACCTGCTATTCTTCAGAAGATATGGTACACTGCTTGAGTTATGGTCTCCCTGCTATTCTTCAGATGATATGGTACACTGCTTTGAGTCTATCTGCAGTTGCCAAGCAGGATCTTGCAGTTGCCCAGCTTCAGGGGACCTTGTGCAGTTGGGAAAAGGTAGGGGGTGAGGGTAAGGGTGAGGCTCCTGGCTTCTGGTCCATCTGGGTTAGAACTTCTAATAGCAGGCATCACGGGTGATTCAATTTTACCTGGGATGCTGCGTGAGTTCAAGCTCCTGGGAGTCCCTGTTTTTCTTGGTTTTCTGCGGTTGGGTACGGAGCTGCTGCCTGCGACCTGCTCTAGGCTCGGTCCCAAACCGGAAGTGGCTCGGTCCCAAACTGGAAGTCCCACTTTAACTCTTAACTTGTCTAATGTCAATATATTTCAAACCTTATAATATTGTTCATCACTTTACTTTCTCATCATGTAATAGAAGTCTTTGCATTAGGACTATTTCAAGAAGTTTCTTTATGTTTTTTTTTCTACCAAGAAGACTTTTGAATAGTGTACTCTTATTGGTTAATAGCCTCAAGTCATAAGGAATTGCAATCACTAACCATAAAGGATGAATTAGCTCCAGCATGACCAGTTTGCTCTGCCTGTAGAAACAAAATATTCAGGAATCAGAAATAATCAAATTTCTCCGGGTCTAAACAGCTAACCTGAGAACATACATGGAGGGACCCATGGCTTGAGCTCTATAGTGGAGGATGGCCTTGTTGGGCATCAGTGGGAGAGGAAGGCCTTGGTCCCTTGAAGACTAGATGCCACAGTGAGGAGGAATTCAAGTGTGGAGAGGTAAGAATGGGTAGATGGGTGGCGGCACATCCTCATAGAAATAGAAGGAGGGATGTTGGGATAAAGGTTTCTGGCGGGGGGGATGGGGAAAGGGGATAACATCTGATATGTAGATAAATAAAGTATCCAATAATAACAACAACAACAACAACAAAAGAAGAACAAACAAAAAATAGATAATGGAACTGAATATCACAGTTGAGCATTTGAAAATTTTTGTCAGCAATTAAATATTACTCATATTATAGGAATTCCTTATAATTGTCAAGGACAAGGGACTATGGAAGGGGACCATGGAACTTTAAAACAATATCTTCATAAAATAAAAAAGGGGAGATATATCCCCATACATCACAAATTTATTAAATCAAGTTCTTTTAAAATATTTGGATGCCAAGGAACTTTGTGCTGAATGTCTATGACACACTACAACTAGGCATACTTATGCATAGGTGAAAGGCAAGAATCCAATTACTGGCATATGGCATGATCCCTATCAGGTATTTAATATGGGGAAGAGAGCATGTTTGTGTTTTATCTAAAGGATGTTAAAGGAGGATGGTGACTGCCAGAGAGATGGATGAGACATGATGATGCCAGAACAAAGAATGATGCTGAACTGTGAGTTTGCTGAGTGCCCTGACAGTGGTGACTTGGAAGCTGTATAGGATATATGTTCCCGACCCATCTTTGATTACCTATAACACTGATGAGACAAGATGCCTTGCCTCAAGTTTTTAGACCTTATTGAACAGAGATTCAAAAAGAGTAGATATAATGATGCTTGTATTTTTCTTAAATGTGACCAGCTATTTAGACTCAATCATGGACTGGTCTAGAAACCAATCCAATATTGGAAATAACAGTCTTCATTTGGAAGACAGGTTCTGGACATTTTCAAAGACATATTTGGGAGTTAGCTGTGTGTGCGTGTGTGTGTGTGTGTGTGTGTGTGTGTGTGTGTGTATTCCCTCTAAATGTGTTCAACCTTCACCCCAAGGAATGACTGGAATCATTGTGTCCTGATAATATGGCCACAGCCTGTTGGGTTCAATCTGTTTGCTTCTCTGCCTCATTTGCTTTCTTCTGATATAGAAACCCAGAGTATCACTAAGGTCCTCTGGGCCAAAACCCATTTCCCTCCCCACCCATGGCAGTTGGGCAAAGAATCATTCTTTTGTGAAAACAAATATCCTTTTTTAAAAGCGCATTTTATAGACAGAATGTCCACCAGTGTATCATAAAAACTTTGGTCTTCTTGATGTCTGTCACAAATTCCATGGATGGAATCTAGGTCCTTTGAACTTTGTTGGTGTTCTATATAAATCCACTTAACCCCAATTTTCTGCTCTCCTATTGATTCATTGCCATCCATCTTCCTCTGACATTTTCCTTCCAGATTTCGGTTTCCAGATAGAGATTCTCTCAAGATTTACCTACTGCCATTCACACACTCAGTTCTGTAGGAGAAAATAACTCTGCATCTATTTTTGACTTTGAGGCAAATTGACCAGTTCCTGAAGCTCTGGAGCTTCTCAATTCTTTTCACAATGGGAGGATCCGGAAGCTACCTATGTTTAACTGACTTTGTTACTCTACAGAGTCTTAATGAGCCCTTCCCTAACATGTTCATTTTTATCTTTTGCCTAAAGTTGAAGGATATAACAATTTCCCAATACTATACACACCAAAAGACACCTCATTCAGAGTTATCTACACCACTACAACAACTTTATGTGTCTGTAGATGGAACAGACAACCTGAAAAATCTAAGAAGTAACTGAAAAGTTAAAGCAAAAACAAGAGTATCCAGGCTTGATAGGGCAGAAATAAAAGCAGACACAAGGGATAAATTAAAGAAGCCCACAAAATAAAAACACTATCCTATCTCAGTTAAGGAAAATGGCATGGAAATCAATAGAAACAGTGGACATTAAGACCCAGTATAGCTTGTATCACCAGTTTTCTTCTGACCTGTATTGTTCCCATGTTGGGGATGTTTGTAAATAGGCAATGATGAGAAAGGTTAAATGAGCTGGAGGAGTACATAAAAGAGTGGGTTTCAAACTATTTGTTTATTCAACTGAGCATGTTGTCTAGGAACGTCAAAATTGAACATTCTTATTGGGATATAGCTATGGACACCATGGGGGGAGTAGTTTGGCCATATTTAAATGGATAATTGAATTAGTTTTGTGTGCTCTTACTTCACTGAATGCTGTCTCTGGAAATGAGACATTGTATGCCTGCTTTAGACCCAAGCCTGTTTATCTCAATGTTTCGTCCAAAGTTTCTGACCTGGAAAGGATGTTCTCTTGACTGTGTGACAGAAAGAAGGATAACAACAAAATATCATAGACTTAAAAAAAATCAACATGTACTTGAGAACAACAAAGAAGTAAACAATGTCCAAAAGAGGCTACTATTGTTTATACCATTAGATAAGCTGAGGACAGAGGCAACAAATGATGAGTTTCTTTGTTGCTGCTATTTTATGTGTAATTTAAGTTTATTTTATGAATAGAGATTTATATATAAATGTTAAATGGGCTAAATGTCATTATAAATATCTACATCTCTAGGTCCCTCATTCTTCCTACTTGGTTTTTGTTTCAAAAATTGTTCCCTCTAATGGGGCCATAGAATTTTTTAAAGTTCTGGCTAAAATATAAGCTTTCCTTCTCTCAAGTTCTGTTGGACCATATTGGGGGTGCTTTAAAATGTAAGCAAAACTCCAAACAAAAGTTTAATTTAATATTATGTTGCTACAGCACTCCAAGTATAGATTCTTGAATTATGGGTTAATCTTGCTAATAAAATCTCAGTTAATAGTGTATGTGTAATTCCATGTCTTTGCTTACTTTGCTAAAATTTAGCTATTTGGAAAAATTATGTCATTTAAAGAACCATATATACACACACACACACACACACACACACACACACACACAC
>NW_021604569.1:13497514-13537244 GCF_004785775.1 Grammomys surdaster
TAAAATATTGGAAAAATTATGTTTCCATTTTTCTATTGTCGGCTCCTTGCTGGCAGGTCCAGGTGAGAGGAGAGCATCCTGGTCCCACTGGATCTCTCTGGGACTGAGTAGGATGGTAAGTGTCGATGTCCCAATAGAAACATACCAGGCCAGGAGACTTGTCGAAGGCCCAAATCAGGGCCAAAATGGTGCCCAACACTCTATGAACTACATTTATGACTTAAAATTTATTTTGCTATTCAAGAGCTTCAATTCAAAATTGTAATTATGAAGGCTTAAAATCTTAATGGGGAAAATATAAAATCTTAATCTTATTAGAGTTACTAAATATTACAAATTATTAAAGATAATTGAGACATCCAATTTAATCACTAATCATCTTATCAATTATCAGATTATTTATTGTACTCAGAACTGTGTTTGTTGTAATGCTAAGTACAAAAGTAATCTGTTTACAGAAGTAAGCTTGAAAGGAAAATGCAATTTAAATCTCCCATTATATAGTCTTCTGCATATTTTATCAAAGTTAAGCCTAAGGCAAGTAACTCAAAATAAGTTTAAGGTATTTAAACTATATTTGATATAAAATAATTTTCAAAATCAGATGTATCTGAAAAGCAATGGTTATAAAAATAGATGCTTGAATCGAGTGGGTATACATTACTATATATTTGCATGGCAGAATATTTCTTTGCCCAAGTTGTACACTTTACTTTGGATAGGGCACAGACTAACCAGAATAAATTGCATGTTAGCCTTATTATAGGAAAAGGATGCATGTGAGAAGCTCTATAAGAGCTATCAGAAGTCTTCATCTCATGTCTCTGGCTGTATAGGCCTTACCAGTTATCACTGTGCAGGCCAAACCAAGGAAGCAATGAATGAATGAACCAATGAACTAACCAACCAACCAACCAACCAATGAAACAAACAAACAAACAAACAAACAAACAAACGAAACAGTGAAATAGCAGAAATAAAAAGAAAACCCTCCTCCATGTTTATAGAGAAGATTAAGATATCTTCATGTTTCAAATGACAGGGGTATGGATTCTTTGAAGATCTTAGAGTCTACACTCACAGCTCAAACAACAGAGAGACAAATACTAGGTACGCTGCCCTCAATGTCTCTCAAACTGACATATGAACATTCTGTGAATAGGGGAACCTTATATCTATACAACTTCAATAGTATGTGACCCACATACTAGTGCAATTGGTCATCATGCCTTTTTCCATGGGTTTTAATTCTTCCTCTTAACAAAAGTTTATTCCAGTGTTTATACCCACAAAAAACTATGTTCCATGATTAAAAAGTAGGTAACAGATAATCTGTCATATAAATTACAGTTTTGGGTAGTAATTATTCAGAATATCCAAGTAGTATTTTTGAAAATGTAGCTAGAAAATCTTATAAACTTTGACTCAATAGAATTCTATTTTTTTTATTAATTAACTTATTTATTTACTTTATTCATATCACAGCTTCTCCTCTTCTTCCTGTTCCTCCTTCACCTCTCCCCTTCCCTTGGTCAGCCCCTTCTCGCCTTTGCCTCAGAAAAAGAAAGGGCTACCATCAATATCAACCAGATTTAGAATATCAAGTTACAATAAGACTAGGCATATCTACCGTCAAGGCTAGACAAAGCAGCCCAGTTAGGGGAAAGGGAGCCAAAAGCAGGCAGTGTAGTCAGGGACAGCCCCTGCTCCTGTAATAGAAGGCCTACTGGAAGATCCACCTGCACAAGTGTTACAAATATGTAGAGAGGATAAGACCAACACATGTATGCTCTCTAGATGACCATTCATTCTTTATGAACCCATATGGATCCAGGTTAATTGATTCTATAGGTGTTTTTTTATTCATTTGTTTGTTTCTGGTGTCCTTTACCCTTTTGGGTCTATCAATCTTTTTTCCCCCTTCTCCACAGGATTCTCCAAGCTCCATTTAATGTTTGGCTATGGGTTTTGCATCAGGTTCGATCAACTGATGTGGAAGCTCCTCTGATGACAGTTTTGCTAGAATCCTTTCTGCAAGTATTGCAGTATACCAGTAATAGTATCTGGGCTGGGTACCCTCTCATGGCATAGATCTCAAGCTGGGACAGTTATATGTTGCCATTCTTCTCAGCTCTGGTCTGTTATCCATGTACATCTTGTAGGGGGGACAAATTGTAGATCTAAGGATTTGTGGCTGGGTTGGCATTGCAATCCCTTCATTGGAAGTCTTGCCTTGTTATAGGAGGTGGCCGTATCCCAAATTGCTAGGAGTCTTAGGTAGAGGAACCCTCAGATTTCTGGGAGTTGCCTTAGTCCTAGGGTGCTAGCTCCCCCCAGAGCTACTTCCCCATAACCCACTTGAATCTTCAAATATTCTTTTCCCCGTCCCCATAATTCACTCCTCCTTTCTCAGCCTCTTCTTTCCCACAATGTCTCACCCCATCTACCCTAATACTTTTTATTTCCCATTCTCAGTGAAATTTAAATGTCTGACCATAGACCTTCTGTATTATTTAACTGCTTTGTTTCTGTGCTTTGCAACATGTTTATCCTATACTTCATAACTAACATGTACTTATAAATGAGTACATACCATGCATATTGTTATGGGTCTGGGTTATATGACTTAGGATAATTTCTAGTTCCATCAATTAGCCTGAAAATTTCATAATGACATCATTTTTAATGGCTGAGTAATACTCCAGTGTATAAATGTAGCATTTATACATATTCATTCTTTGGGTGGGGAAACAATAGTTTCTGGGTAATGAAAAGCTGCTATGAACAGAGTTGAGCAAAGGTTTTTGTGGTATACTGGAACTTCTTTTGGAGATATGCACTGGAGTGATATTGCTGAGTCTTGAGATAGAACCAGTCCCAATTTTCTGAGAAATCACAAAACTGATTTCTAAAGTTGTATGCATTTGCAATCCCCACCAGCAATAGAAGAATATTCCCTTCTCCACATCCTTTTTAACATGAGATGTCACCTGAATTTTTTATCTTAGCCATTCTGATAGATGTAATTTGGAATCTCAGAGTTATTTTGCATTTCCCTGATGATTAAGGATACTGAAGATTTCTTGAAGTGCACCTTGGCCATTAGAGATTTCATTGAATTCTAGAAAGTCTTAAATTTCTTTCTGTATTTATTACTTGAGTGGTAAGTTGTTCAGATTCCATGGATTTATATGTTTCTATTATTGGTTTAGCTTTAATCCATGGCAATCTAATAAAGTATGGGGTGGGGGGTTATCTCAATTTTCTTGTGTCTGTTGAGATTTGCATTGAGGCATAAAATATGTTCAGTATTGGAGAAGGTTCCTTGAGGTGCTGAGAAGAAGGTATTTTTTTTTTTTTGGTATTCAGATGAAATATTCTATAGGTATATGTTACGTCTGTTTGAGTTGTATTGTCTGTTAGTTCACTGTTTGCTCTGCTTAGTTTCTGTCTATATGACCTGTCTACTGGTAAGAATGAAGAACTGAAATTTCCCATGTTAATGTTTGAGGCTCAATATGAGATTCATGATGTAATAATGTTTCTTTTACAAATGTGGATGACCTTGCATTTGAGGCATAGATAGTCATACTCTATGATCTCATTTGATTTTTCTTCTGATTAGTATGAAGAACCCGTCATTTTTTTGGAAGTCTATTTTGTTAGATATTAGCATGAGTAGTCAAGCTTCATGGACATTTGCTCAGAAAACCTTTTTCCATTCCTTTACTCTGAGGTAATATTTATCTCTGATATTGAGACTTGTTTCGTGTAGGCAGCAGAATAATGGATCATGTTTTTACATCCATTTTGGTAGTATGTGTCCTTTTGTTGAGGAATTGAGATTATTGATGTTGAGAGATATTAAAAATCAATTGTTAATTCCTGTTATTTTGCTGTTGTTTGTGGTGGTAGTTGTGTGTGTGTGTGTGTGTGTGTGTGTGTGTGTGTTTGCTGGTGAGAAATTATTTATTTGCTGTGTTCTCTAGGATGTAATTAACCTCATTGTATTGGAATTTTTCTTCTAGTATCTTCTGTATAAATGGACTTGTGGATAGATGTTGTTTTAATTTTTTTCATGGAATATCTCATTTTCTCCATTATTGTGATTGAAATAGCTGGGTATTGTGTCTGAGCTGGCATATATTTTCTGCTAGAGACTGATATACCTATGCCTAGGCTCTTCTGACTATTAGCATCTCTTTTGAGAAGCTAGGTGTAATTCTTTCAGGTCTGCTGTTGTATGTTACTTGGCCTTTTTACCTTGATCCTTTCAATATTATTTCATTGTTCGGTACATTTGGCATTTTGATTATTAGATGGTGAGAAGATTTTCTGTGTTGCTCCAATCTATTTGGTGTTCTGTAAGCTTCTTGTACATTTATAAGCATCTCTATTTTTAGGCTAGGGAAATTATCTTCTATGACTATGTTGTATTTTCTTGTCCTTGGAGCCAAAAATTTTCTTCTTCTATTCCTATTTTTCTTAGGTTTGTTCTTTTTATAGTGTCCCAAATATACTGGATGTTTGGTGTCATAAACTATAGATTTAACGTTTTCTTTCACCAATGTATCAAGTTTTTCTATATTATCTTCAATTCCTGAGATTCTTTCTTCAATACCTTAATTTCTGTTGGTGATGTCTGTAGTTTCTGTTTTCTTACCTAGTTTTTCCATCTCCAGAATTTCATCTGAGTTTAAATTATTGCTTCTGTTTGTATTCTCATGTCTTGAACTGTTTTATTCGTTTCCTTCCCTCTGTTGGTTGTGTTTTCATGTATTTTTATGAGGGATTTATTCATTTCCTCTTTAAAGGTCCCTATCATCTTAATTAGATTGAATTTAAGGTCATTTTCTTGTGCTTCAGCTGTAATAGGATATTCATAGCTTGCACTGTAGGAAAGTTGGGCTCTGCTGGTACCATATTTCCCTGTCTACTGTTGATCATGTTCTTAAGCTTGTCTTCAGACATCTGTGATCTGCAGCTATTATGGGTTTAGATGCTTATTTATCTGTGTTGGATGGGTGTTGTGAGGATGTTTTTCCCCTTTGTTTCCGTTTCCTTTCTGTCTTCTAGCATGGATGGCCTGTGGTTCTGGTGACCACTAAGTCTTTAGTCCAGTAGGATGTCTCCTCTGGGTTTTTTGTTTGTTTCTTTTGACTTAGGTGGCCTCTGGTGTTTTGGATGCTAATTTTGCCCTAGCATCCCTAGTACCAGGGTCTATGGTATCATAGTGACCTTCAGTAAAGCAGGCAGAATTGTGGACAAGGAAATGTCATGGAGGGGGCAAAGTTTAGTTTGCATGTGTTGGGTATTCCTTAGAGGAACTTAGCAGGCAAGGGCCTGGGGGTGGGAATCATGGTTCTTACCTGGCTGTCCCTGGTGTCAGCATGCCTCTAGGAGGATTTTATTTCTCTTTTAAACTGGAGATTAGAAGCATAATCTAACCAACTTCTTTTACAAAGTTTCCAGTTGCTCATTCCTTATGCAGGAAACCTATTAACAAACTGCTTTTTCAGTTACCTTATTTTCCTTTTTTAAAAAATTTTTTAATTAGATATTTTATTTACATTTTGAATGTTGGCCCCATTCCTGATTTCCCCTCAAAAAATCCCATATCGCATTACCCCTCCTCCTGCTTCTATGAGGGTGGTTCCCACCCATCCAAACACTCACACTTTCCCATCCTGGCATTCCCCTACACTTGGGCATCCAGTCTTCATAGGACCAAGGGCCTTGCCTCCCATTGATGTGACAAGATCATCCTCTGCTGCTATGCAGCTGGAGCCATATGTCGCTCCATGTGTACTCTTTCATTGGAGGTTTAGTCCCTGGGAGCTCTGGAGGGTCTGGTTGGTTTATATTGTTCCTCACACAAGACTGCAAACTCCTTCAGCTCCTTCAGTCCTTTCTCTAGCTCCACCATTGGAGACCCCGTGCTCAGTCCAATAGTAGGCTGCGAGTATCCACCTCTGTATTTGTCAGACACTGCCATAACCTCTCAGGAGACAGTTATATCAGACTCTTGTCAGCAAGGACTCTTGGCATCCACAATACTCTCTGGGTTTGTAACTGTATATGGGATTGATCCCCAGGTGGGGCAGACTCTGGATGGCCTTTCTTTCAGTCTCTGCTCCACAGTCTGTCTCTGTATCTCCTCCTGTGAATATTTTGTTCCCTTTTCTAAGAAGGACTGAATCATTCACACTTTGGCATTACTTCTTCTTGAGCTTCATGTGGTATGTGAATTGTATCTTGAGTATTCTGAGCTTTTGGGCTAATATCCACTTATCAGAGATACATACCATGTGTGTTCTTTTGTGATTGGGTTACTTCACTCAGGATGATATTTTTTAGTTCCATCAATTTACCTAAGAATTTCATGAATTCATTGTTTTTAATAGCTTAGTAGTACTCATTGTGTAAATGCACCACATTTTCTGTATTCATTCCTCTGTTGAAGGACATCTGTTATTTTCCAGCTTCTGGTTGTTATAGAACTGCTATGAACATAGTGGAACATGAAGCCTTGTTATATGTTGAAACAACTTTTGGGTTTATGCCCAGGATTCATATACCTGGGTCTATAGGTAATACTATGCCCAATTTTCTGAGCAACCACTAGATTGACTTCAAGAGTGGCTGTTCTAGCTTACAATCCTACCAACAATAGAGGAGTGTTCCTCTTTCTTGACATCCTGGCCAGCATCTGCTGTCACTTGAGTTTTTGATCTTAGCCATTCTGACTGGTGTGAGGTGGAATCTCAGGGTTGTTTGATTTGTATTTCCCTGATGATTACGGATGTTGAACATTTCTTTAGGTGCTTCTCAGCTATTTAAAATTCCTCAGTTGAGAATTCTTTGTTTAGCTTTGTATCCCATTTTTAATAGAGTTATTTAGTTCTCTAGAGTCTCACTTCTTGAGTTTTTTGAATATACTGGATTTTAGTCTTCTACTGGATGTAGGGTTGGTAAAGATCTTTTCCCAATCTTTTGGTTGCTGTTTTGTCCTTTGATAGTACCCTTTGCCTTACAGAATCTTTGCAGTTTTATGAGGTCCCATTTGTCAATTCTTGATCTTAGAACATAAGCCATTGTTGTTCTCTTCAGGAAATATTCCCCTGTGCCCATGTGCTTGAGGCTTTTTCCTACTTTCTTTTATTAGTTTCAATGCATCTGGTTTTGTGTGGAGGTCCTTGATACACTTGGACTTGAGGTTTTTCTTAGGGGATAAGAATGGATCAATTTGCATTTTTCTACATGCTGACCACCAATTGAACGAGCACCATTTGTTGAAAATGCTATATTTTTTCATCTGGATGGTTTTAGCTCTTTTGTCAAAGGTCAAGAGACCATAGGTATGTGGGTTCATTTCTGGTTCTTCAATTCTGCTCCATTCATCTTCCTGCCTGCCTCTGTACAAATACCATGCAGTTTTTAACCATTATTTCTCTGTAATACAACTTGAGGTCAGGTATGGTGATTTCCCCAGAATTTCTTTTATTATTGAGAGTAATTTTTGCTATTCTGGGTTTTTTGTTATTCCAGATGAATTTTCAAATTGTTCTTTCTCACTCTATGAAGAATTGAGTTAGAATTTTGATGGGGATTGCATTGAATCTGTAGATTGCTTTTGGCAAGTAGGCCATTTCTTTCTTTTCTTTCTTTCTTTTTTAACTATAGTATTCCTGCTGTTTCATGAGCATGGGAGATCTTTCCATCTTCTGAGATCTTCGATTTCTTTCTTCAGATACTTGAAGTTCTTGTCATACAGATCGTTCATTTGCTTGGTTAGAGTCACACCAAGGTATATTATTTGTGACTATTGTGAAGTGTATCATCTCCCTAATTTATCTGCCTGTTTATCCTTCAAGTAGAGGAAGTCTGTCGATTTGTCTGAGTTACTTTTATATCCAGCCACTTTGCTGAAGTTGTTTGTCAGGTTTAGGAGTTCTTTGGTAGAAGGTTTGGGGTCACTGAAGTATCACTGAAGTACTATCATATCATCTGCAAATAGTGAGATTTTGACTTCTTCCTTTCCTATTTGTATCCCTTTGACTTCTTTTTATTGTCTAATTGTTCTGGCTAAGACTTCAAGTACTATATTGAATAGGTAGGGAGAGAGAGTGGGTAGCCTTGTCTAGTCCCTGATTTTAGTGGGATTTCTTCAAGTTTCTCTCCATTTAGTTTGATGTTGCCTACTGGTTTGCTGTATGTGTTCTTACTACATTTAGGTACAGGCCTTGAATTCTTGATCTTTCCAAGACTTTCATCATGAAGAGGCATTGAATTTTGTCAAATGCTTTCTCAACATCTAATGAGATGATCATTTGTTTTTTTTTTCTTTGAGTTTGTTTGTATAGTGGATTACATTGATAGATTTCTGTATATTGAACCATCCCCGAATCCCTGGGCTGAAGACTTCAAGAACATGATGGATGATCATTTAGATGTTGTCTTGGATTCATTTTGTGAGAATTCTATCGAGTATTTTTTCATTGATATTTAAAGGGGAAATTGGTATGAAGTTCTCTTTCTTTGTTGAGTCTTTATGTTGTTTAGGTTTAAGTGTAGTTTTAGCTTCATAAAATGAATTCAGTAGTGTTCATTCTATTTCTATTTTATGGAATATTTTGAGGAGTATTGGTATTAGATCTTCCTTGAAGGTCTGATAGAATTCAGCACTAAAACCACCTGGTCCTGGGCTTTTTTTTTATTGGGAGATGTTTAATGACTGCTTCTACTTCGTTAGGGGTTATGGGACTGTTTAGGTAGTTTATCTGATCCTGATTTAACTTTGGTTCCTGGTATCTGTCCAGAAAATTGTCCATTTCATCCAGATTTTCCAGTTTGGTTGAGTATAGGCTTTTGTAGTAGGATCTGATAATTTTTGGATTTCTTCAGTTTCTGTTATTATGTCTTCCTTTTCATTTCTTATTTTATTAATTTGGATACTGTATCCATGCCCTCTGGTTATTCAGGCTAAGGGTTTATCTATCTCGTTGATTTTCTCAAAGAACCAACTCCTGGTTCTGTTGATACTTTATATAGTTCTTTTTGTTTCTACTTGGTTGATTTCAGACTCGAGTTTGATTATTTCCTGGCTTCTACTCCTCTAGGGTGTATTTGCTTCTATTTGTTCTAGAGCTTTCAGGTGTGCTCTAAAGCTGTTAGTGTATGCTCTCTTCAGTTTCTTTTTGGGGGCACTCAGAGATATGAGTTTTCCTCTTAGCACTGTTTTCTTTCATTGCATTCCATAAGTTTGGTTATATTGTGCCTTCATTTTCATTGAATTCTAAAAAGTCTTTAATTTCTTTCTTAATTTCTTCTTTGACCAAGGAATAGATCATTGAGTAGATCATTGTTCAGCTTCCATGTATATGTGGGTTTTCTATTGTTTGTTTTTAAACAAATAATTCATTTTTTCTTTTTTAATTAGATATTTCCTTTATTTACATTTCAATGTTATCCCCTTTCCAGGTTTACCCCAGGAAAACCCCATCCCATTCCTTTTCACCTGCTTCTATGAGGGTGTTCCACCACCGAGCCACCCACTCCCACCTCCCACCCTCGAAGTCCTCTACACTGGAGCATCGAGCCTTCATAGGATCAAGGACCTCTCTTCCCATTGATGCCCAACAAGGCTGTCCTCTGTTATATATGCAGCTGGACCCATGGTTCCTTCTATATGTATTCTTTTGTTGTGTGGTTTAGTCCCTGGGAGCCCAGGAGGTGGTGGGGTCTGATTGGTTGATATTGTTATTCTTCCTATGAGGTTTCAAATCCCTTCATCTCCTTCAGTCCTTTCTTTTATCTCCTCCATTGGGACCCTATGTTCAGTCCAATGCTTGGTTGTGAGCATCCTCCTCTATATTTGTCAGGCTCTGGCAGAGCCTATCAGGAGACAGCTCTATCAGGCTACTGTCTGCATGCACTTCTTGGGCATCCACAATACTGTCTGGGTTTGGTGACTGTATACGGGATGGATCCTCAGGTGGGGCAGTCTCTTGATGGTCTTTCCTATTAAGACCAAACTTATCCTGTGGTAATTTGATAGGATGCATTAGATTGTTTCAGTCTTCTTTTATCTGGTGAGGCCTGTTTTGTGAACAATTATATGGTCAATTTTCAAGAAGGTATCATGAGGCTCTGAGAAGATGTTCTACAGAAACCTGTTAAATCCATTTGGTTCATAACTTCTGTTAGTTTTGTTGTGTTTCTGTTCAGTTTCTGTTTCCATGATCTGTCCATTGATGACATTAGAGTGTTGAAGTCGACCACTATTATTTGTGAGGTGCAGTGTGTACTTTCAGCTTTAGTAAAGTTTCTTTTATAAATGTGGGTGCCCGTGCGTTTGGAGCATAGACATTCAGAATTGAGAGCTCATCTTGGTGGATTTTTCCTTTGATGATCTTTTTATTGGGGAATTGAGCCCATTGATGTTACGAGATATCAAGGACCAGTGATTGATGCCTACTGTTATTTTTGTTGTTAGACATGAAATTATGTTTGTGTGGCTATCCTGTTTTCGGTTTGTTGAAAAAAGATTACTTTCTTGCTTTTCTTGAATGTAGTTTTCCTCCTTGAATTGGAGTTACTCATCTATTATCCTTTGTAGGACTGGATTTGTGGAAAGATATTGTGTTAATTTGGTTTTGTCATGGAATATCTTGGTTTCTCCATCTATAGTGATTGAGAGTTTTGCTAGATATAGTAGTCTGCACTGGCATTTGTGTTCTCTTAGGGTCTGTATTATACCTGCCCAGGAACTTCTGTGTTTTAGAATGTCTCGTGAGAAGGCTGGTATAATTCTGATAGTCTGCCTTTACATGTTACTGGACCTTTTTCTCTTACTACGTTTAATATTCTTTGTTTTGTGCATTTGGTGTTTTGATTATTTAGTGACTGGAAGAATTTCTTTTCTGGTCCAATCTATTTGGGGATCTATAGACTTCTTGTATGTTCATAGGCATTTCTTTCTTTAGGTTAGAGAAGTTTTCTTCTGTAATTTTGTTGAAGATATTTACTGGCCCTTTAAGTTGGGAATTTTCATTCTATTCTATAGCTATTATCTTTAGGTATTGTGTTATTGATTTCCTGGATGTTTTGGGTTAGGAGTTTTTTGCATTTTGCATTTTCTTTGACTGTTGTGTCAATGCTTTCTTTGGTATCTTCTCCACCTGAAATTCTCTCTTGTATCCCTTGTATTCTGTTGATGATGCTTGCATCTATGACTCCTGATCTCTTTCCTAGGTTTTCTATCTCCAGGGTAGTCTACCTTTGTGGTTTCTTTATTGTTTCTACTTCCATTTTTGTGTGCTGGATGGTTTTGTTCCATTCCTTCTCCTGTTATTTGTGTTTTTCTTAAATTCTTTAAGGGATTTTGTGTTTCTTTTTTAATGACTTCTACTTGTTTACCTGTGTTTTCCTGTATTTTTTTAAGGGAGTTATTTATGTCATTCTTAATGTCTTCTATCATCATCATGAGGTGTGATTTTTAAATCTGATTCTTGATTTTACAGTGTATTGGGGTATCTGGGATTTGCAGTGGTGGGAGAACTGGGTTCTGATGATGGCAAGTAGCTTTGGTTTCTGTTACTTAGATTCCTGCTCTTACCTCTACTAGACATCTTGTTATCTCTTGCTATTTCTAACTGGAACTTCTTCCTCCTGTGAGCTTGTAAGCCTGTGATCTTAGGTGTGTCAGCACTCCTGTAAGACCAGCTCCCTCCTGGGTGGGGTTTGGGTGTTGAGGGCTATGGGATAGCCTTTGCTTCTGGGTGCTGATGGAGACCAAAAGGATCCTGTTCCCAGCTGCTCGACTGTTCCTGTGCCCTGTGTGCTCCTGTCCAGTCCCACTTTGTACAGTTATTGGAACGAAAGTGGCAATCTTACCTCTGAGCTTAAGAGTGAGAGCATTCCTGGGAGATCGACCCTTTCCTGGTGGTATTTGTGTGTGGAAGGCTTGGAACAGCCTTAGCTCCCAGGTACAGATGGAGACAGGAAGCTACCTTATCTTTCTACAGAACTCTGATATATGGTCTCTTCAGTTTTCCAAATGTATTTAATCTTGCTAAAGAAAACTTATGCTAACTTTGTCTCTTAACCTCCCCGCCCCCCAAGGTTGTACAATTATTACCTCCTGACTTTTGTTATGGAATTTTGCCATCTGTTAAGTTTTACTGTGGCCTGTGGTTGTACCCTCGTGGAAAGTATTTTACCTCCAGTTGCCCTTTTCACATTATACATTTTGTCAATTTATAAAGAAATCTGCACTTTAAACCATAAAAGCAGTTTGGGAAATCTCTGAAGTGGGGCTCCAACTACATCTAACTTATCCACCCCACCTTTTTTTTTTTTTTTTTGCCTCTTTGGGCATGTTTTCAGACCAGAGCTAAGATAGCTGGAATAAAGCTGTTTTAACATAAATTAACCTCTCCATTTCACTAGATGTCAAAAACCTGAGAGAAATTTAAGATGAACTTAACTCCCTAACAACCAACTCTATTAATTGACTGTTGCAGAATTCTATGACTAGATCTGATCACTGCTAAGGATGGGGTTTGTGAACTAACTACTCCACCGAGTATGCTGCTTCTGCATAAATAAATTGTAACTACTTTGCGATGGATACAAAAGACAGGGACTAACCAAAAATTCAACAATGAGACTCCTTCTATGTCCTAGCTTTTAGTTCCCTACTAGTCTGACTCCTCCCATTCTTTTCCTTCTTATTATCCTCATATTCATATTTTACCCTGTCTTTTAATAAGTAAGCTCCCCTTTGTATTCAAAAGAAAAGTATCCATATAAGGCTTCTCAATGGCTCTCATTCTACAACACCCACTTAGACAAATGTGATAAGGCTCCAACAGGTACTAAGTAGCCAATTCAGTCAGATTAAGAAAGATCTGAACTTGGTACAAGAAAGCATTATCATTCTACAGAATCAAACAGATTCCCTAGCTGCAGTGATCTTCCAAAATCACTGGGGACTGTACTTAATGACTGTGGAAATAGAAGGCTTCTATGCCTTCTTTGATGAAGAATGCCATTTTATGCAAACCAATTCAAGTTAGTACATGGAATTGCTAAGTAATAACTAACAAGAATAAAACAGAGAAACAGGTGACAATACTTTCTTGAAGGATACCTGTCCCCTTGGCAGACCTACTCATTATGATTGTCCTAACTTTAATTTTTGTCCTTGCCTTTTGAACTGTCTCACCAAGTTCCTCCAACAAAGACTACAAGAATTTGCCACCCAGAAGGTCACTGAGCTCCTCATGTCTCAAAACTAATAGCCTCTATCCAACCTGAAATATGTTTTATAGGCCTGATTTCATCTCTTTAATTCCATTTATCCTTTCCCTTACATGATTATAGGTCAGAACAATCCCGTAATAGCTGAATGAGATTTTTGTAAAATATAGCAGACACATGTTCAGACATTGTAACATTATTCACTCAACTAACACCAATAATAACTATTGAATAACTATTTCCCAACCCTGTGTTGCTCTTCAAATTTGTGTGCAAACATTATAAACATTAGACTTTACAGAGGACTCAATCAGGTTCTTTCATGCTTACCATACAACAATCTGGATCACCAGCACTCATGTAAAACAACGGGCATACTGGTGGATCCCTGCAATTCTAGTACTGTAGAGACAAAGGGGGTTCCTTAGAGCTTCATGGCCAGCAAGTCTTTCTAAGTTGTTGATCTTCTGGTTGAATGAAAAAACACTGACTCAAACAAACAAAGGAGAATGGTTGAAGATACTCAAAAATGACTTCTGATCCCGACATGAGTGCACATACATATGTACTTACATATGACTACACACAAATGCATATACCACAAAGAGAGGAAAATAACATTTAAAATAGTTATTTAAAAATATATATACCTCACCAAATACTTTGAAAGTAAGATATAATTATACAATTTCTCACCCCTTTCTTCCCTAATACTTCCTATGTAACCTTTCTTGCACTCTCTAAAATATATCACCTCTTTTTATTTAATTGTTGTATATCTATTCATAAATTCATAAATACAATCTGCTCAGCACACATAATACTAATTATATGCATATGATTTCAAAGGTTGACTACTGGCATTGAGTAAGTGGTTGAGGTCTCTTCCCTGAAAAAGTCTATTTCTACTGCCAGATTTGTTGTTGTTGTTGTTAAAGATCATTGGTATTTTGCCTGCATACCTATCTGTGTGAGGGTGTCAGATATTCTGGAACTAGAATTACAGACAATTGTGAGCTGCCATGTAGGTGTTGGAAAGAACAAGCAGTGCTCTTAGTTGTTACGCTATTTCTCTAGTCCAGTTGACAGTATTCTTTAGTTGCCTAAAACACATTGTTTGGGACCCCATTAGATTTTTAACTGCTGTGTCAGCACATGTATTGCAATTGTCCTTTTATTCAAGTTTTCTTTAGGTGATCAAGTTGACTAGACTTCATGGTTATGGCTTTCCTGTCATTCAGTGGGGGAAAAAAGGTCACTGCAGACTTTTACTCCACTTGCTTTTACAAACTTTCTACCCCATCTTCTACAATTATAACTAAGCCTTGGGTGCTAGGGTTATGTTGTATTGATTCAGATGGGGTTGAGCATCACTTGCTCTTTAGTTACTATGACTGTAAAGGTATACTATAACTAAAGAAGTTTTAGAGGGCTAGTCCATGATTATCATGGTTGATAGTTGGAAAAAGACAGGAATATAACTAGAGCTGGACCTGAGAGCTTTACATTCGGATCTCTAGGGAAGGGAGAGAGAGAGAGAGAGAGAGAGAGAGAGAGAGAGAGAGAGAGAGAGAGAGAGAGAGAGAGAGAGGAGACTGGATTTCCTATGGACTTTTGAAACATCAAAGCTCATCCCTGATGACATATGTTATCCAACAAAGTTACACCCACTTCAGCAAGGCCACATTCCCTAAACCTTCTTAAAGAGTTCTACTCCATGGAGACTCAGCATTTAAATATAGCCTATGGGGCCATTTTCATTCAGACCATCATATAAGAGATAAGAGAATTCAATCTGTCCTTATCTCATACCCAAACAGAGAAGTTACATGAAGAAGGAGGTTTCATCCATGGTAAGAGTGCTTGACAAATATTCTCCTGTACAGTTGTTGTTGTTGTTGTTGTTAAGGATGAACATGGGAGGTAACTGTTTCTAGACTATGAAGTTCCCCACTACCTTTTCTTCATCAGTATAATTTTAGCCTAGTGTTTAAGGCATAATAAGTGGCCTATCATAACTTATAATGTTTTTATTGTATTAAACAATTGATCCAGAAAATTATTCTATGCTAGCTTGGAATGGTAAATGATGTTGAAGTTTTCATACTTCCAAGTTCACAAATCCAAACTAAACAGTGTTGGATAAGCATAGATCAATGGGAAAATATTCAAAGTTGACCAAGATTACCAACAGAGTGAAAGACCATCCAGTGGCAGGAAAATTGGAAAGTAACAGACAACATCCTTCTATTTTTATAAAACTCTATAGAATTTACCAAAAAACTCTTAGATTTAATAAACACAGGAATGTTGTACTATAAAAAATCAACATGGAAAAAAGTATCATTTATATCACTTGAAATCTTGCTGAAAAAATAAATTAAGAAAAACATTTTTTTTTACAGCACTTCCCCTTTAAAGTGTCTAGTAACAAACCATAACGTGAACTCGGTTGTCAAGAAGATAAACTTGGGACAAATGATTGCCTATTAACAAATCATGGTGGCAAAACTGATAATCCACATGCAGAAGAATGAATTAAACCCTATATCACCTACCATGTAAAAAATAAACTCAAAAGTTTGTCAAAGATATTATTATTATTAGCATATAGCTACTTTTTCAATTAATTTTTACAATCAATTAATTTTGTTAATTTATTTTTCTCTTTCAATTAAGATTTTTTTACTTCACAGATATTTTAAAATGAAAATTTTTAGACAGAGAATCATGCGAGGTGTCAAATATTCTACTTCTAAATATGACAATATACAGGAACATCAGAATATTTTTGTTATTTTAAGTTAAATAGAAGGAAACCTCATATGAAAATTTCAATTAATTAAAGTTAAAGTTACTCTTGCCACCTAGTCAGCACAAGCCATATATCATGTTTGAAACTCTCCAGTCATCTTATTCTTCAGATTCCCTAGAAAGCTTGAGAAAGTTTGAAAGGCTTTGGAGAATGAGGGGAAAAAAAGAAAAAAAGAAGTCTGTTTTTTGAGAAACAGAAAATTGAACTCTCTCAGCTTTGAGTGTAGTTACTTCAAAAAATACTGCCAAACAGAATATTCTGTTTGATAAGTCTTTGCTTACATAGTCTTTGGCAATCTAGAGATCCTCCTGGTATTTGATCAAAGTGAAATACCTCGCTGGAGGACCTGCTGGCTGCTGCAGGTCACTGTACACAGAGCAGCCTGCAGGAAGTCTGGGCGGAGGAGCTACTATGCATGCGTCTTTGTAGCCTAATTGAAAACAGTGAATTCAGGCTTGAGTAAACATATTTTTGTCTTAAATACTAACAAAACAAACTTATGTGACCAACACTTAAGTTGATCTATCAAATTATGGGCCTCTTCAAAACTGGAAATGTAGAAACAGAAGGCTTGTTAAAATGCAGCAAAGACTGTTGGTGGTCACCAAGCATCTGTACATGTCCCACATCCAAATCAGCACAGTATTCCTCATATTCAAGACACCAGACAAAACACCTAATCTGACCTTCTGAAAAATGGAAATAGTCAAAACCCCAATCAGGACTGTAGTATAAAACCCCTTTCATGCAGGGAACACAGTCACCTTTTTTTTGCTAGTTTGTAATGAATTCATCCTGTTTCCATATTCCTGCTACAGCTGTCTGGAGTTATAAACTAGGTTCCCCGTCTTGCTCAGGGCAACAGTTGTTTTCAGATGAGATGTTTTCCAATTCATTAACAGCCAAGAAAAGCCAATTAGGTTATGTAATAAGATAAACCGTAGTTGTATCTTTTCAGTACACCAAGCTATGGCATAGAAATAAAGCATGTTATGATTTCAAGTGATTACATAAACAAAACATAAATGTATATACATATAATAGTTATGATTTGGTGAGAGGTACTTCAGTTTGCTGTGAATGTTTTACACTTGAAAATAAAATCAGATTATTAAAATTAATCTAAAAAATTTCACTAAATATCTTGTAAATGAAGTTCTTTTCCTTAATGAATGAAACATTGCCCTTTTGAAATTTCATTGTATAATATGACAGTTGTTTGACAACAACAACAGAAGCAACCATGACTATGTTATTATCATATGATGCTAAAGATGGGCATCTGTGTCTTACCCCCCAGGTACAGTTTCTGTTTGTTTGTTTGTTTGTGTTCTTTACCATGACCTATATGTGTTTTAATACAAAATGGTTCTTGATTCCACAGCTAAAGCTATTTCAGTTTTCAGGAAAGGATAATATTTTACAATTTTAAAGAACGTACCATAGAAATATTGCAGAGAATGACATATGGTGCTAGACATTTTACATAATCAGCCCCAAGATAGGATAAACTAGTCATGTGTAACCAGCAGATGTGTGCTTACAACAAACATACTTTGCAAGCCTCTGCCTTCCACAAGATGCTCAGGGATTAGATATTTGCAGACATTGGCTTGAATTTGTTACAGCACTCAGGGTGACAATAATGGAAGACAGAATGTTTTTAAAGTACTTAATCTCTGCAAAATGTCAGACTGTACCTTTTCACATGTTTAGCAGGAACATTCCTACTGTGTACAATACTTAAGTGTTAAAACAGAATGAGGAAGGAATAAGATTCAAGCCTAAATCTCCCTGTCACGATCATCGTCCTCTTTGACCTTAATTTAGTCACAGTGAAAATCTGACAGATACTGGAAATAAGCAATTGCTTGACATATTGGGAACATTTTAACTTGACAGAATTGAACAGCAACAAAATAATATTTTCTTTAATAATGTGAGTTGTCAGTGAACACAGTTTGACACTGACCCCTGTGCATTCATTGTTCACTCAGGACGGTTTGGGGCAGTGCTGATTTCTGGCAGCAGTTTTAGTTTTATAAGCCAACTACTCAGACTTGGATAATAAAACTGGCATGTTTGCAGTCGAAACAGATAAGCTTGATGTCATGACTGCCACAGTAGGCAAGACTTTGCTTGGTCGTGCAACTTCAAAGCTGAAATGAGTCTCCAGGATGGTCAATCCTAGTAAATGCACCTAAACAACCATTTCCCCTGGCCAGCTGTTCCTTGTGGATCCCATAGACATTCACAATTACCCAGAGAAGGCAGTCACATTCTCTGTCTAAAAGAAAGTTTATTTCAAGGAAGAATGGTGTATAAGTTCCATAATGAATGTCTAGTCATGATGAAAATGAAGAATTGTTTGACACTGACAAAAAAGTTTTCTGAATAGAAAAAGAAAGAAAGGAAGGAAAGAGTGAGGGAGGGGAGAGGAAGGAAGGGAGGAAGGAAGGAAGGAAGGAAGGAAGGAAGGAAGGAAGGAAGGAAGGAAGATAGACCCTAATTTCTTGCTGAGGAACTGGGAAAGAAATAAATTTAGGCAAATTTTTTTCTCATTTTAATGAAGAAGTATAATCAGTTACTAAATGAGAAAGAACTAAAGACGAATACTTCTATGTATCTTAAATAACTTACAGCTCCTTGTGTAAGTCTACACAACTGGGCAACTACAGTTTTCATCAGTGGTTCTCATGTTTTTATCATGTTCTAAATTACGGAAGACTTTTCATATGAGCACACAAAGGTTGATAACATTCAATGAATAGAATCATCTTTATACTTCTTACTTTGGACAAAATCAGAACATTTCATAGATCTACCAGCTGTCATAACTATTGAAAACAGTGGAATACTTCATCATACAAAGTGAATGAAAATACTAAATCCTTTGGGATATCTACATTCTTGTCTCACTCAAGTTACCAGTGAAATTGAACAACATATGATTGTGTTCTTAAGATTTGGAAGTAGCCTAAAATACATAGCATTGACTAAAGTGATTGGCATGACTTATTTTATCCCAATGATAACTCATGAAGAGAAGAAATTCAAACAGTAAATAGACATTCTTGAAAGCAGATTGATCTTAAAGGATGGTGTGCCAAAGGAAACACAAAACTAGTTAGGCCACTAAGTATTTAAAAATAATGATAACAAGTCAATTATAATAACAGATAACCACATCTGGTAAGGTACATTTTAAAGGAAAATACTTTTTTTAAAGTATCAAAAAGAAGCCAAATATATTGTAGTTGGAAGAATTCACTCCCACAGCAGTCATGTGGCATGTTGCAGGGTGAGGCTAAGTACACAGCAATGACAATTTTCATGAAAACATTCCTGAAAGTTGTTCAGATACATTTACATTTTCCCAGTAAGATCCCAGGCATAGAGGCAGAGCTGTCTGGTGAATTCTAAAGGTAAGACATTAAGTTAATTTATAAAATTCCTTAGGGCCATAAAATTATCAAATATATGTACAAGGGACTTCACAGCACTGATTGGGAAATATGAGTCATCAATTTTTATGTATTACTAATAGTCTTAAGCTTTTCTTATTTTGCTTTTCCAAAGCTTTTGCAGCAAAGAAAATGGGCAATGACAAAAATCCCCACAATCTTCCATAAGGAAGTCCTATCATAGACACATGAGTACATTTGTGATTTAGAGAATTCTAGTATGCTCAGGAAGCTTGATAACTGGAATCACTAGAAATACATCAACTTTAGGGCCATGGTTCTGGTCAAATGATACTGTATAACTCATGCAGCTAACATGATTTTCATTTTATATGTTTTATTTCTCCATTATTTTATATGTGTCTTAAGAAAATAACTGGAATTCTGAACAAAGTTTGAATCTATGAATATATTTCAAAGCTTTTTTAAATGCATAGTAATGTAAAACTTCCTAATTGTCTCACACTTAAGTCTTGTTAATATATTATGAGACATCAGCAGGATACAACATATGTAAAAGAAATATCCACTTTCTTTTTTTTATTGGATGTTTTATTTACATTTCATATGTTGTCCCCTTACCCCATCGCCCACCCACCCAGGAACCCCCTATCTCCTCACCCCTCCTTTTTCTTCTCTGCGGATGTAACCCCTACCTACCCCCCCCCACTCCCACCTCCCCAGCCTCAAAATTCCCACCCCCTGGGACTTTCTTATAGTATATTACTGATAAAAAGCATACTCACATATTCCAAAAAAGATAAGTGTTATGAAGAAAATGAGGTTCCCAAAATGATTCAGTGGGTAAAAGGGCTTGCCACTATAACCAAGGATCAGAATTTTATCTCCAGTAGCCACACATTTAAAAGAGAAAATGGTCTTGAACATTTTTATCTAGCATCCACGAGGATGCATAGTACTCATGATTACAGGAACACATGAGTGCCTATGGGGTTGTAGAGAGGACTGAGAAGTTAAGAGCTACTCTTTTAGAAGACCCAAATTTCACCGCATGTATCCCTAATGTGCATTCTAAGCATTTATAATTACAATTTTAGGGTATTTAATGCCTTCCTCTGACCTCTGCTGATGCCAGGAACTCATCCTGTGCACATACATACATGCAGGCAAAACAACCACACACAAATATTAATAAAAAAAAGTGTAAAAGAGGAGGGATGGTTGTACAAATGTATTTCAGGAGGGAACAGCATGAAATCACAACTTTCAGTAAATAGTGACTTTTTTTGTATTTTTAAGTAATTTATAATATTTTAAATGAAACTATTTTTGTTCCTCTCCAAACATTTAGGAAACTGCTACTAATGTATTAAAACACATGCCATAATTAAATTTAAAACAACAACATGTGATTATATGTTTCTGAACAATATAATCAAATTTTTTTACATAACCTCATGTAAGAATAGATTAAAAGTATATTATGTAGAATAATAATGTATTATTTATATTTTCCAATATTCCATATATATCTGTTATAAGATATAAAATAAAGCTCATAAGAATGCTGTCCTAAATATTGCACCAACAAAAAAAATCCTGTGCCAATAGACCACCTTGTTATTAAAGTTTATGTAACAATTCATTGCAACAATGCTTACGAAAATGGGAAATCAATATTATAAAACTACATAAAATATACCGATCATCATTCATTTATTAATTAATTTAAAAGATATAGTTCTTTTGCTCTCTACTAATTCAATGTTAATATAATTCAGCAATTCCATGTATTTGTATATAATTTGGAATGGTATATTGCAGGTTTTTCTTTATTGCTTTAGGTCATATGTGTCATCAATGTATTAATTTATCTTTAGGAGATTTTTTGTTAAGAAATCATTTCCTAAACACTTGGTATGTCTTTCTCTAATAATCAATTGCTACACAATTTTAAGGGTTCCATCATTTTACTATTTTGGGGAGTATATGTAGGAACACAGTATGTCATTCATCATGCTAACTACTGAAAGCAAATCTCAACGAGATGTGAACAATTCCTTAACATGCTAAGAAGGAAATTGAAAAGAATTTAACTCTCTTAACTGTTTGCATTCTCTGAAGCACTGCAAGGAATTATTATTTACCTTCTAGAGCCTTAGGAAGACCATGGTGGACTTGTACACCTGAGCATAATGTTTTATAGGACATAGAAACATATTAGGACGTATTTGACTAACAGTGTTTTAGTTTAGAACAGTAATTGATAAAGTTAAATAATGACATAATGAAATGCTTGCATATAATAATAATAAACTGTGGAATTTATACAGACACTTCAGAGGAATTAAACAAAATGAAATTCTAAAATTTTGTAATCAGAACAACATTTTGAGAATTGTAACTTTGAATGTGTTTTAGCCTAAAGTAAGCTAGCTATTCAGATATTCTGTTGGCTTCTCATCATTAAAAAGTCATCACTCAAGTTCACATATATGATTATTCCTCTGTTTTCTTTGGTACATACATATTGCCAGCAAAAGACAAAATTAAAATTATTAATATAAAACATTGTTATTTCAAGGTGTTACCTTTAGATCTGGTGACTTACATTGCAGCCTTATACAATTGAACAGGAAAACAAAGGGGCATTAAATGAAAGAGAAGTAGGGTGTCTATTAACTTCACTAATGACTAAATGTTGCTTTATTGTACCTTATGGAGAATTGCATAACAAAATTATATTCTAGCCATTTTCTTGTATTTAGTAGCTGAATCTTATTTGGTATAAAATATATATTTTTTATGATTTTTCCTGAGGAAACTAGTTATCAGATCAGGGGGATACTTCGTTTCAATTCACAAAGTAGAACAAACTACAGATGGACTTTATTAACTTGAAAGAAGTAGTTTCTAATGTAAGAGAACAATTGAATTGTGAAAGTTTATTGTATAGTTAAATTCTTACATGTTTTATTTTTATCTTCCATTATTTTTTAGTATACACACACACACACACACACACCCCACAATGCTAAAGAATAAACCAAACTAAGAAAATTAAAGTTATCTACAATGAAAACTTTAACAAACTGAAGTTAGAAATTGAAGAAGACATCTGGATACAGAAATATCTCAGATTTTCATTCATTGAAAATTTAATGTTGCTAAAAAGGGCTGTTCCATCCAAAGTCATCCAAAGATAATAGGACAATCTCAAAGCACCAAGACACTTTTCCAAACACACACACACACACACACACACACACACACACACACACACACACCCCTACCTAATAATAGGAGAAGCAATCTTAAAGAAGAAGAATTGTGCCAGGTTATCACCACACTTGATTTTAAGTTATACTACAGATCCATTGTAGTACACAAACACTATGTACTAGCAAAAAACATACAGAAGAATGAAATAAAATAGGACTCCTAGATGTAACTCTATTCACCTACAGCTACTTGATTATTGAAAAATTGATAAAAATTATAAATTGGGGAAAAAAAGATAATATGCTCATCAAGTACTGCTTAGAAACTTGTCTTTTACCATGCAGAAAAATAAAACTAGATCTATCCTCCTTACCTTGCATGGAAACCCAACTGCAAATGAGTTGGGAACATTAATATGCCACCTGATGCCCCGATTCTGTTGGAAGTAAAAGTTGTCAGGAGCCCTCTAGGAAAGTGTTCAATATTATTAATCATCAGATAAGTATAGAATAAAACTACTTTTTGATTCTATGTAATCAGAGTCATGATGACTGTCAAATAAAAGTTAGAAGACAGAAAATGCTGGTGTGGATATGGGGAGAAAAATCCACATATACAGACTTTTTTTTTGTCTTTTTTCTTTTTTTTTTTAAATTGGATATTTTATTTATTTATATTTCAGATGTCATCCCCTTTCCTCATTTTCCCTTCCTAGAACCTCCTATCCCATCCACCCTCCTCATTGTTGCTTTTATACCATTTTAATTGATGTATGTATTAAGATCAGTTCTAGGTGAGGGTCTAGCAATACAATAGATGCAAATAGTCAAGGAACAAGCAAGACAATAAACACAAATAGTCAAAGAACAAGCAAAGCATTAAACACAATTTTATGAACACTCCCATGATCACTGTTTCTCTACTTTTTTTGGGGGGGGTTGGCTCTTTTTGAGACAGAGTTTCTCTGTGTAGCCCTGGCTGTCCTGGAACTCCCTCTGTGTACCAGGCTACCCTCAAACTCTCGAACTCAGAAATCCGCCTGCCTCTGCCTCCCAAGTGCTGGGATTAAAGGCGTGCGTCACTACAGTCTGGCTATGATCACTGTTTCTAAGGACTTATCAGGATGACCAAAATATCTGAACCAATTTCTCTGTCCTAGTCAAAAGTCATTTTCAGGTCTCAAGCCCACTTACTTGTTATAGCCTAAAATTTAGATTCCTATCTGAAATTACTTCTTGGTTCTAGCCTAATATTTAGATGCCTGTCTGAGATCACTTCTTTGTTCTAGCATAAATTCAGATTCCTTTGTGAAGCCTACTTCCTTGTCCTTTGCCAATGACATATTCCTCCCAAGCAGCCCATTTTCTTGTCCTTGGTACATGTCAGATTCTTGTCAAGCAACTCCAATGGCTCTCCGCCTCTCCCCCTTTTTTATTTTATTAACAAGACTGAGCATGTCTTAGGTCATTCTGACAAGAACGCCTTCCTTATATGTCATGGAACATGCATTATCAAAGGCAATGCACTTCTGTCTTAGGTTGGAAAGGCTCTGGGCAGAATCTTACCTGTCCTTGGCTTGTCAGCCTATTAATTTAATAACTCTGTCTAGGGGGTTTATTTTCAGGTTCAATTCATGTACTTTGGCTGCCAACATGTTGATGTTGTTAAAGACAAGCTTTAACAAGATGGGCAGGAATAAAAGTATTTCCAGGATAAAAAGGGCTATCATGGTTAAGCTATATGAAAGTGTGAACTGGTGAAACATTTTTGGATATTGCCCTGGAGGTATCACATGAGGGGCTAACAAAAGGCTTTACCAAAATGAACTGGACACAAATATGTTAACTGAAAGCATATGATCTTACAATCCAAACAAAAACATTATAAAAATATATAGTAGAATGTTTGTGTTAGGAAAGAATAGAAAACAAATATAGGGAGAAAATGGTTTAACATGCAATGGGTACAGAGACTTGGGGGAAAGGAATGATTCAAGGTGGGTAATCAAAACAAAAGATTTATGAAGAAGCCTTTAATTTCAGTAGTCTGTAAGCTAATTAAAATATTCCTTAAGGTAGCTTGAGCAGAGGTATCCCATGTTAGGAATAAGATTGCTCCTAGAAGGTAGGTTAGTAAATGAAAATCTCAATAATAGATGTGAATCACCCCTCTAGAATTTATTGGTTGAAATAGGATAAGTTTTACATGATAGAATACAGGTCATTGCCATTGCTCTTGGTTACCCACAATAATTATATGGTAAGAATCTTACTTCTTCAAACATCACACACTTTGGTTATAAACCACAGTAAAATCCATGACGAATAATCAATCTCTTGCCTCCACCACCACATTCTTTACTGATTAGATTTCATGGTGCTGCAAAAGTGAATGCTGGCTACTGGTGAAGAAAAGCCAGTCTTGCATAGTTCTGGATTCTGCATACTGACCTGATAGATAAAGTGTGCCCACTTTTTTTGGGGGATGGGGGGAAGCTCAATCAACTGCTTGATTGGTTTTGAAGCCTGCTCAGTAAGACAGAATACATACCTATACTGTAAAGATTGTCAAAACCTGTGGAAAAAAACCTCATAGACTCATGTTTTTCTAAGTGACTGCGTTGTAAAATTGCCTTTCTGAAATTTATTTTTATATCCATAGGCATGTGCTATTTATAACTGTTTAAAAATTTTCTTATTGCAATGAGTTAATGCAGAGACTCACTGCTTCTCAAAGTACCGATAAAAAGCAACTTTATACATTTAGCCTTAGACAGAGTATCCATATTAAAGCATTCATCCTCTTACAATACTCAGGGGATATGAAGGAAGATACATGGAAAAAGTTTAAGAGTCAAAAGATGGGAAGAAGTACTTTCTTCTAGACAACACAAGGCTAATCTCACATTAACTCACAGAAACTGTAGTGGTCTGCACAAGACCTGTATAATATAAAACAAGTTAAAACTTCCAGCATGGAGAAATGAGTGGCTCCCAAACTCCTACCACTAGTTCAGAAACTATGGGTTATAGATTAGTTCTAGGGTAGGGAGTTATGTTTTGGTAGTTTCCCCATGTCACAGTGGATGGCTCAATTTCCATGAACATATGAACAGCCTTAATTAGACTCAGTAGTTAAAGGTAGATAAGTCAACAAGTAAATGGTAAATAAATATGTTCAGAGTGTGAATTTTGGAAGGAGCTGGAATTGGCCACCTCAGGGCAAATTATATGTGGGAAGTTAAAGATGAATATGATCAATACATATTGAGTACGTATACAAAATACTTCAAGATAGTAAAAGAAGCTATGGGCTTATTGGCTAAGAACACATATCACTCTTTGAAAGGACCTGAGGTTGGTTTTAAACACAGATTTAAACTCATCCAGTACTGTCTGTACCTTCTATTCTAGGGAACCTGACATATTCTTTTGTCCTCTAAGGGAAGCTGCACTCATGTGCACATACTAAAATAAATAGACATACACCAATACAGATACATACACACACACACACATACACACATGCACACACAAACACACACACACACATATGCAAGCACACACAAACATACACACACAGACTGAGAGATAAAAGATACAAATCACTTAAAAAATTAACTTATTCGCTTTTATAGATATATGCCTCATTTGTTATATTTTTATTATAATGCCACATTTTAAAAATATTTAGTGTAATTTAATTTTTACTTTGTGCCACAATTTTAGGAACTTTGGGAGTTTACTTTCCAGGCCAACTACAGTTTTGAATCATAATTTTGTACATCAAAGGAAAATACTGTGAGCTATTGACTACAAAGTAGATGTTTGTCAAAAATAATTTAGTATATTATTTATACATCAGAACCCTAAGATCTCTTTATTTTCTTCAATATAGTAATGGTTTCAGAATAGTAATCAGAAAACTTTATAAGCAGTTATTTTAGAAAGGAAAAGGGAGGGAGGTTATTGCTTCTTATTCTTTTTTTTAAAATAATTTATTCTTTCTCAAATCATAATTCATTCACACAGGGGTTATAAACACAGAAAGGCAGGATGTGGGGAAGGGAATAACAATGGAGTGTGGGTGTTCAGGGGGAATACAGATATCTTCAGAACTGGGTATCGGCTGGGTGAAGGTTCAGGGGACAAGTCAATATGACTCTGCCTATGACTCATTTGTCCTTATCTAAGTTGGTATTGTCTGCCAAGGATACCTATTTACAAGGTCTATGACTATTCAGGCTTGTAAATTTCCACAAAGGCTGCCTGTTGACATTAGCTTATAGCCATCTGTTTCAATGTTTTTCCACTGAGACCCAAGACTTGGTGTTAGTATACATGTATGACAGGCCTATTGCTGATTTTAGGCCTATGACTGATTTTAGGCCTTCAGTCTGTAAGCAGGGCTGCCCCTGATAACTCCTCCCTTCTCTAAGTATAGAAGGGCTGTGGCAATTCTAATCTTGTGAAGGCAGGGATAGAGGCCTGACCTCCAGTACTTGAAGAAGACCTTGTAATGGCTCCAGTCCCCTGTCGCTGTTCAGTGAGGCATGAGGGGCATACCTGTCCTCATGTCTTTTTCCTAGAGAGGGGATGCTTTTGACATCAACCCCTATGCAGTCAGGCTTGTCCCTCAGGGAACCCAGATAGATATTTTTATCTTTTATTTATATTCCCTTGAAGTGCTTAGCCTCATAGCCTAAGCAAGAATTCAGATCGCCTGTCAGAGGGGGTTCTGGGTGGCCCCTCTCTGCTTGGTCTAGAGGCAGAAGTCCCCCCTTTTAGGTTGGATGGAGATGGGTTTTGGAAACACCCTGTATAAAGTAACAACCTCATCTTGAGTCTTGTGGTCCTCCATAGCTAACTTATGATAATGTATCTGAATAGGTTTTGCTACCAAATTATATATCTATTGTATCACAGAGTTAGTCTGCCTATTTGAGGGCCAGGGACCAGCAGAAAAAAGCAAAAAGAACCCAAATAATGGTCCCAAGATGGGAGGAAATAGGGTTGACAACCTTGGAGAGGCTGAAGACCAATTCTTGTACCAGCATTCATCTGTCTCTTTCTCTCTCTGATTTTTCTTAGGGCATTCACTGACCTATTTTATGCTCTGTTTAGCCCTCCTTGTCTTGTCTATGTAAAGGCAACCTTCTTCTTTAAGGCCTGCACACAATCAAGAACTGTATACACCCTTTTCTATTGTAATAGAGTAAATCAAGTCCAATAAGGATCTTTGCGATTTTAGGAGGTCTCTTCAGACAGCGAAATGAGGGATTTCTTCAGATTAGTGATGTCAAGCTCTAGCTATTTGATGTTCTTGTCAGTGGCCCTTCAAAGGTCTGAGTAGTATAAGTTCAGAGGCCAGCATCTGGATTAGAACTTCTAACAGCAGACATCACGGGTGATTCATTTTTACCTGGAAAGGAAAAAGATGGGAATTCTCAGGGAGATTTCTCTTCCCTGGATGTAAATTGTTATTCATCGTATTTATGGTTGGGCCTGGCTTTGTGGGGGTATCTATTTTTTTCATTAATCTTTTTGCTAGCCAGTTAGTTGTGCCTTCTGTGGTATCAGACAGGCATATAAACCCGCGGCCCTATAAGGGAACTGAGTCTGGGCCATTCCCTTTAAGGGTAAGAGGGTCCTTCCCCAAATCTGTGGCAAAGTTTTGTTGGTCTCGGTGGTGCCAGAGGTAGTCAACAGCAGATTTGCCAAGGGGTTTCAGCTTTAGAGAGATAAAAGTGAACAAGGCATGATGGAGAGTATTTCAGGGGGACTCCTTCTGAGAGGGTACTGTTCCCCCTCTTTTGTTTTTAAAGCCAATTTTTCAGAGTTCTTGTAAAATCAGGCAGAAGCGCCAACAGTCACTCCTTCCACACTCAGAGAGTCCTGAAGACTCTATCCTCTTTATATATTCTTATTTAAGGATATACAAATCTATATTAATAATCTTTTGTCAAAGGACTGTTCTAGCACCGCCGACAACTAATCAGACTATCTAATATATCGATTAGTAATAGCTTCTACTCTTCCTAAGATTACCTCTCTTTTGTCAATTAATTGCTGAGGAAAATTAGGATTTACCTCTCTCTTGAGAATATTGAACAGAGACTTAAATTCTTTTGTGGAGAGCTTAAAATAGGATCTTAGCCAATTAGCAACTTCTAGAAACTTTTGAAAATAATTTAAAATAAGTAAACTCCCTCCCTCCACCCTTTTTTAGACCCTTTATCTTTGTGTGTGTGTGTGTGTGTTTTGGATATTATACATATTTACCTTTCAATGGTATCTCCTCTTCCATTCTCCCATTCTCCCCCCCAAACCCCTTATCCCATACCCCCTCCTCCTAATTTTGTGAGGGTGTGCTCCAAACATCCTCCCAGTTCCATCTCCCTGCTCTCCAATTCCCAAACAGTAGGGGATCCAAACTTTCGGGGACTATGGCCCTCCACTTCCACTGAAGTCTGACAAGGTCACCGACTATTCCCTATACAGGTGCATGAGTCCCTCCCTTTGTGCTCTCTGGCTGGCAGTTTAGACTTTGGGAGCTCTCGTTGAAACTTTTGATACTCTTTCTAGAAAGGACCAAAACATCCACACTTTGGTCTTCCTTCTTCTATGTGAGTTTCATGAGGTCTATACGTTGTTTCTTAGAAATTGTGAGCTTTTGGGCTAATATCCACTTATTAGTGAGTGCATACCGTGTATGTTCTTTTGAGATTGGGTTACCTAATTCAAGATGATATTTTCCAGCTCCATCCATTTGCCTAAGAATTTCATGAACTCATTGTTTTTAATAGCTGAGTAGTACTCCATTGTATAAATATACCACATTTTCTGCATCCATTCCTCTGTTGAAGGGCATCTGGGTTCTTTCCAACTTCTGGGTATTATAAATAAGGCTGCTATGAACATGCTATGTGTCCCTGTTGTATATTGAAACGTCTTTTGGGTATATGCCCAGGAGTGGTATAGCTGGGTCCTCAGGTAACACTATGTTCAATTTTCTGAGATACCTCCAGACTGCTTTCCATAGTGGTTGTACCAGATTACCATCCCACCAACAGTGGAGGAGTGTCATTTCCATAATTTCTTTCTCAGCCAGTTTATCTTTTGAGTAGAGGAAGGCTACAGATTTACTTGAGTTAATTTTATATCCAGCCACTTTGCTAAAGTTGTTTATCAGGTTTAGGAGTTCTCTGGTGGAAGTTTTGGGGTCACTTAAGTATACTATCATATCATCTGCAAATAGTGAGATTTTGACTTCTTCCTTCCCAATTTGTATCCCTTTGACCTCCCTGTGTTGCCTAATTGCTCTGGCTAGGACTTCCAATACTATATTAAGTAAGTAGGGGGAGAGTGGGCAGCCTTGCCTAGTCCCTGATTTTAGTGGGATTGCTTAAAGTTTCTCTCTATTTAGTTTGATGCTGGCTACTGGTTTGCTGTATATTGCTTTTACTATGTTTAGGTATGGACCTTGAATTCCTGATCTTTCCAAGACTTATCATGTAGTGTTGTTGAATTTTGTCAAATGCTTTCTCAGTATCTAGAGAGATGATCATGTGGTTTTTTTCTTTGAGTTTGTTTATATAGTGGATTACATTGATGGATTTCCGTATATTGAACCAACCCTGCATTCCTGGGATAAAGTCTACTTGATCGTGTGGATAATTGTTTTGATGTGTTCTTGGACTTGGTTCGCTAGATTTTTATTGAGTAATTTTGCATCAATGTTCATAAGGGAGATTGGTCTGAAGTTCTTCTTTGTTGGGTCTTTGTGTGGTTTAGATATGAGCATAATTGTGGCTTCATAGAATGAATTGGGTAGTGTACCTGCTGTTTCTATTTTGTGGAATAGTTTTAAGAGAATTGGAATTAGGTCTTTCTTGAAGGTCTGATAGAATTCTGCACAAAACTATCTGGTCCTGAACTTTTCTTTGTGGGGAGACTTTGATGACTGCTTCTATTTCTTTTGGGGTTATGGGACTGTTTAGATGGTTTATCTGGTCCTGATTTAACATTGGTAACTAGTATTTGTCTAGAAAATTGTCCATTTCATCCAAATTTTCCAATTTTGTTGAGTATAGGCTTTTGTAGTAGGATCTGATGATTTTTTTAATTTCCTCAGTTTCTGTTGTTATGTCACACTTTTCAGTTCTGATTTTATTAATTTGGATACTGTCTCTTTGCCCTCTTCTTAGTCTAGCTAAGGGTTTATCTATCTTATTGATTTTCTCAAAGAAACAGCTCCAGGTTTTATTGATTCTTTGGATAGTTCTTTTTGTTTCTATTTGGTTGATTTCAGCCTTGAGTTTGATTATTTCCTGTCATCTACTCCTCTTGGGTGTATTATCTTCTTTTTCTTCTAGGTCTTTCAGGTGCGTTGTCAAGCTGCTATGTATGCTCCCTCCAGTTTCTTTTTGTAGGCACTTAGAGCTATGAATTTTCCTATTAGCACTGCTTTCATTGTATCCCATAGATTTTGGTATGATGTGTCATCATTTTCATTAAATTCTAAAAAGTTTTTAATTTCTTTCTTTATTTCTTCCCTTATCAGATTATCAAGGAGTAGGATGTTGTTCAGCTTCCATGTGAATGTGGGCTTTCCATTGTCTTTGTCTTTTTTGAAGACCAGCCTTAGAATGCATGGGATTATTTCAATTTCTTTTTATATATGTTGAGGCCTGTCTTGTGCCCAATTATATGGTCTACTTTGGAGAAGGTACCATGAGGTGCTGAGAAAAAGATATATTCTTTTGCTTCAGGGTGAAATGTTCTATAGATATTTGTTAAGTCCATTTGTTTCATAACTTCTGTTAGTTTCACTGTATCTGTATTTAGTTTCTGTTTCCATGATCTATCCATTGCTGAGAGTGGGGTGTTAAAGTCTCCCACTATTATTGTGTGAGGTGTAATGTGTGCTTTGAGCTTTAGTAAGGTTTCTTTTATGAAAGTGGGTGCTCTTGTATTTGGCACATAGATATTCAGAATTGAGAGTTCATGTTGGTTGACTTTTCCTTTGACAAGTATGAAATGTCCTTCCTCATCCTTTTTGATGGCTTTAAATTGAAAGTCGATTTTATTTGATATTAGAATGGCTACTCCTGCTTGTTTCTTAGGGCCATTTGCTTGAAGAATTGTTTTCCAACCTTTTACTCTAAGGTAGTGTTTGTCTTTGTCGCTGAGGTGGGTTTCCTGTAAACAGCAAAAAGCTGGGTCCTGTTTGCGTATCCAGTCCATTAACCTATGCCTTCTTATTGGGGAATTGAATCCATTGATGTTAAGAGATATTAAGGAGAGGGTGTTGTTGCTTCCTGTCATTTTTGCTAATAGTGGAGACATCGTTTGTTTGGTTATCTTCTTTAGGGTTTGATGGAAAAGGATTATTTTCTTGCTCTTTCTAGGGTATGATTGCCCTCCTTGTGTTGGAGCTTTCCTGCTATTATCCTTTGTAGTGCTTGATTTGTGGGAAGATATTGTGCAAACTCGGTTTTGTCATGGAATATCTTGGTTTCTCCATCTATGATAATTGAGAGTTTTGCTGGGTATAGTAGCCTGGGCTGGTATTTATGTTCTCTTATGGTCTGTATGATATTTGTCCAGGATCTTCTGGCTTTTATAGTCTCTGGTGAGAAGTCAGGTGTAATTCTGATAGGTTTGCCTTTATATGTTACTTGGCCTTTTTCCCTTACTGCTTTTAAAATTCTTTCTTTGTTTTGTGCATTTTGTGTCTAGATTATTATGTGACAGGAGGTGTTTCTTATTTGATCTAGTCTGTTTGGTGTTCTGTAGGCTCCTTGTATGATTATGGGCATCTCATTCCTTAGGTTAGGGAAGTTTTCTTCTATAATTTTGTTGAAGATATTCATTGGCCCTTTAAGTTGAGAATCTTCACTCTCTTCTATACCTATTATCCTTAGGATTGGTCTTCTCATTGAGTCCTGGATTTCCTGGATGTTTTGTGTTAAGAACTTTTTGCATTTTGCATTTTCTTTGACAGTTGTGTCAATATTTTCTAAGGTATCTTCTGCACCTGAGATTCTTTCTTCGATCTCTTGTATTCTGTTGGTGATGCTTGTGTCTATGACTCCTAATTTCTTTCTTAGGTTTTTTATCTCCAGGGTAGTCTCCCTTTGAGATTTCTTTATTGTTTCTACTTCCATTTTTATGTCCTGGATAGTTTTGTTCAATTCCTTCATCTGTTTGTTTGTGTTTTCTTGTAATTCTTTAAAGGATTTTTGTGTTTCTTTAAGCACTTCATCCTGTTTACCTGTGTTCTCCTCAAGTGTTTTGATAGTGTTATTTATTTCCTTCTTATAGTCCTCTATCATCATCATTAGAAGTGATTTTAGATCTGGTTCTTGCTTTCCTGATGATACAGGGAGTTTAGGACTTTCTAATGTGGGAGAACTAGGTTCTGATGATGGCAAGTACCTTGGGTTGCTGATGTTTATGTTCTTGTGCTTGCCTTTCGCCATCTGTATCATCTTTGTGCTATCTGTGCTGTCTCTGACTGGAGCCTGTCTTTCCTATTATCTAGGTTGTGTCAGAACTGTTTGGGATGGGTTTTGCTGCTGGGGTTAGAGCTGATGCTGAAGATCTGTTCAGTGCTCAGGTGGAAACCAGAAGGGACCCGGGCTCTGGGCCAGGAGTGAATTCTTGGGTCCCAGTGGGTCCCGGTTGCTCTCTGTTTGGGGGCAAGTATTGCCACCTCCTAGCCTAAGATACTGCTTGGGATAGAGCTCCTGAGAGCCTTGCTTCCTCTGGGTTCTGTGAGATTGGGTGCTGAGCTGCCTTCCGGGATCTGCGAGTGCTCGGGCCCAGACCAGATGGAGCTTGCACTCCAGGCCAGGAGTGAATTCCTGGGTCCCAGTGGGTCCCGGTTGCTCCCTGTTTGGGGTAAGTGTTGCTTTTTCCTTACCTGGGATGCTGCCTGAGTTAAAGCTCCTAGGAGTCCCTCTTTCTCTCGGTTTTCTGGAGTTGGATACAGAGCTGCTGCCTGTGACCTGCTTTATGCTCGGGCCCAGACTGGAAGTCTGTTTCTTATTCTTAAAGAGTAACATCCCAGAGATTTGAGAACAATGAAAACTGTATTGGGTGGTTGGCTGGTTGGTGTATCATTATATGTTATAACTATAAAATGCATGATTATAGGCAGTTTGTTTTTTTTTAATAAAAAATAAAAAGGAGACTAAGTAAGGAGAGTGGGTATATGAAAATGACTAAAATCCATTGCATATATCTGTGAAACAATCAGACAATAAATCTAAAACAGTATGTAATAGCATTTAGATTTGATTTTCAGAGAACTGTCCTTAGAGGAAAAGGTAGGGATAAGTTTTAATGTTCTCTCTCTCACTGTTACTTTTGTTCATTACTGTATATAATATAAGCATATCTCTGTAAAGTAAAATATATATTTTTTAATGTTTCTATGGTTTTTAATGGATATTTTCTTTATTTACACTCCATTTGTTATCCTCTTCCCCAGTTTCCCTGCCCCCAGAAATATCCTAACCCATCACCTATTTTCGTGCTTTTATGAGGATATTCTTCCATCCACACACTCCTGCTACCCTGTCCTGGCGTTCCTCTACACAGCCTACACAGGACAAAGGGGCTCTCCTCCCACTGATGCCCAACAAGGCCACCTCCTCTACATATACACATCTTTCCACCATGTGTACTCTTTGGTTGGTGGTTTAGTGCCTGGGAGCTCTGAGGGGTCTGGTTATTTGATATTATTGTTCTTCCTATGAGGTTGAAAACCCCTTCAGGTCCTTTAGTCCTTTTTCTAACTCCTCCATTGAGATTCCACCTCTCAGCAGTCAGAATGGCTAAGATCAAAAACTCTGGTGACAGCAGATGATGGAAAGAATGTCAAGAAAGAGGAACACTCCTCTATTGTTGGTAGGATTGCAAGCTGGTTAAACTACTCTGGAAATCAGTCTGGAGGTTCCTCAGAAAATTGGACACAGTACTACCTTAGGACCCAGCTATACCACTCCTATTCATATACTCAAAAGATGATACAACATGTAACAAGGATACATGCTACACTATGTTCATAGCAGCCTTATTTATAATAGCCAGAAGCAGGAAAGAACCCAGATGTCCTTCAAGAGAGGATGAATACAAAAAATGTGGTACATTTACACAAGAAGTACTAATCAGCTTTTAAAAACAATGAATTCATGAAATTCTTAGGTAAATGGATGGAACTAGAAAATATCCTGAGTAACAAAAGAACACACATGGTATGCACCCACTGGTAAGTGGATATTAGCCCAAAAGCTCAGAATACCCAAGATATAATTCATAAACCACATGAAGCTCAAGAAGAAGAAAGATCAAAGTGTGAATGCTTCAGTCCTCCTTAGAAGGGGGAATAAACACTAAAGTGTAATTATTTAAGTTCTCACTCCCACAGTCTTAGTGTTGAAAATTTTAGGTAGCAGAAGCCAACATTTACTGCTCATGACACTTAAGGATAACAGATTCACACTTTCATTTCACAATTGAGTACAACTTGGAAGAAATGAGTGCCTAAACGTTAAATATTATATGTTTGGTATTGGTTAACTTCATTCCTGGAATAGCTCCACCTGGGAATATCTCAGAGCCTTATGGTTTCCTTTGATATAATGACCATAATCCTACTTCTTGATTATGCAGTAAAATGGTTTTACAGAGCTATATTTCAGCTTTGTTGGATGTGATATATTAGGACTAGTATTTATAGATTAAATAATTTGTAGAACAGCACATACATTTTTATCTACTGAGAACAACATGTACAATGAACAGAAAGATACTTAGATTTTTAGAAAGAAGGAGTAAATGGGGATGAATAGTTGTGAAAAAGTGGAACAGTGATGGAGTTACAGGAGTAGTGATGCTCGGAAGATGCTGGCTTGGGAAGGATGGCCATTTATAGGACCACATGCTGTCTGCCTCATGGGTAGCAATTTAGGAGAACTTTGCTACTGCTATCAAATTTTGGTCATCATTAGTTATGTAGAAAGAATTGTTTCAGGAGTAAGAGTGAAATCCTATTTGTGATTGATTCAGAATATAAAATAAGGACCTAGATGCTGACTGACATTTTAATGCATAAAATCTTTCACAGTTTTTTGATGGCTCATTTCTGTGATGGGAAATATTTTTGTAGACTACATTATTAAGGTAAGCATATATTGCCATGAACTTTTAATACACATGTGCATGTTTACAGATATATGCATGTGTTCATGTGGTAGGGCACATGTGACAATGCAGGTATATTACATGTATGACATACAGTCGGAAACCAAGAGATAATCTCAGGTGTCAAAATTTTTGTATAATTTTTTAAGTAGAAAAGATGGCATTGTTAGGCATGGTAAAAACATGTCAGTCATCCCAGTATTTAGAGGCAAAAGTAGGCCTTCTGAATCCCCCACATTATGTAAGAAGGTGGTATAATTGGTTTTAATCCCTATATGGTGTTGGGAGAAGCAGACACAGTAATATCCTGGAGCTTGGAGGTCATTTCATCTAGCTAAATCAGTGACCTTCAGTTTCCACCACAGACTTTGTATCAAAAAAATAGAGTGTAGTTGGGTGGGGAGATGCCTTAACCTTCAGGAACACTGGCTGCATTTTCATAAGTTCAAGTTTTGGTCACAATATCCACATAATGGCTTATCCCCATCTGTAACTCGAGCTCAAAGTGATCCAATACTTTCATTTTCTCTCAATGACACACATGTACACATGAGTTATACAGATTTACATATAGGCAAAATATCCATGTACAAAAAGTGATAAATTATTTTTAAATATAAAAATAAGACAGACATTTGAAGAACGCCCCCTAATGTGGAACTCTGGCCTCCATGCTTCATATGCAATGCAGACAAACACACACAGAGACAAACACAAAGAAACAGACAGGCAGACAGACAGACAGACAGCAGCAGCAGCATCAAGAACCCACACATAAAATAAACACACAAAACGTTTTTATAAATTCTACCTATATTCATTTAAATAAATCATGATACCATGCTGGGTAATCATGAAAATTCATTTCACTGGTCCTTCTTTGTGACTGTCTAGTCTGTTCATACATCAGTTTATATTTTTGCTAGTGCTTTCCTCTCTGTTTGTTTCCTGGTCAGATAGTGAGTGCACATATCAGCTAATAGTTTTACTTGATATTTTGTGGTTCTACAAAAATATTGAACTCTGTCCTTAAAAACCTAATAAAAATAAATTTACTGTTAGAAATTTAAATTTATTAACCCCAAACAGATCTTCAACATACCCTGTAAGTATGCTAATCGTTTTCATATTTCTTACTCTTCAACCCTACTCTAATTGCTTTCTCATACTCTATTAATAACAACTTAATTAATAAACAGAAGTTGAGCCTACTGGTGGATTTTTTTGTAATTACACCTTAAAGACTCCTTCAAGGTCTCTTTCTTTTTCTAACAAAAATGAGTACATTCATCAAATAAAAGACAATGGTTGGATAACATTTATATTCAGTAAAATAACTGTTATTAATCACTTATCCAGTATTTAGTATTTTTAAATTAAATTAGTATCAACTGTACTTAAGTTCAAAAGAATTTCCATATATTAAAAATGATATTCTCTGCCTTTTACTCACATCCATAAAACATTTCCTGTATCCTTTTTGTACTATTTTAAGATTCTCTTTTAAATCACTAGAATTCCTTGATGCTCAGTTATAGTCTCTCTTCCCTTTGGTTTCTATATTGCTGCAGGCAAATTAATTTATATCCAAAACTTCAATCACTACTAAACACTGGTGGTTCCTAGACCTAATCACAATTTTTTCTAGGGCACCTATTTATTACAGATGATCATATTGACCATGTAGTACCCTAACTCAAATCTTGCTACTGATTTTTCTAGTTTGCAACAGCTAAGAATGAGTAACCAATGAATGAATGTGTAAATAATTAGAAGACTATGCACATGCAACACTTACCTATTTGCTTTTCAAAATGTTCCATACACTACTATACTTTAATCTGCTTCCTAAAAATTAGCACTATGAGTCTGAATCTATCACTTGACCTTCTGCCTTTCAACACAATGTTCTGTAAGTGAATGACATTATTACTCATTCATGGTTTTATATAAATCTAAAGGTTAACATTTAGGCCTATAAACTTCACTCAGTGGATTCCTTCATTCAAACTACCATCACATTTTATATCCCAAATAATTCTGTTCTATCTGGTGATATTTGTTTCAATGTCACCATCATGTCATTATCTTAGTTCCAAATTTGCTATTTTCATCTGGGCCACACATTACACTTTTTTTTTCTTCTCACAGTCTATGTCAACTCTCACTCCTGTATCTTCTCTTTTTATAAGTGCTGAATCATATTTCCTCAAGGAATAGTTGATAATGTAACAATTTTACTTTTCACTAGGTCCAAATTATCATAAAGCTAAGAAGAAGACATCTGTACAGAGTTCTTCATGTCTCTGCACACATCAAGTGTCCAGCCTTACCCACATCCTCTATTCCCTCCTTTCTTATGACAGCTACAGCAGCTTCCTTTCCATAGCTGTAGTAAAACTACTCCAAACATGGGCAGTTTCTAAGGTGATTCTCTATAGATGGAAACTTTTTAAGCAATAGCCTTCTTTACTTGTTATTTCAAGTAGTATTTGATATTACTCCCAAGAAACAATTCTTTGGAGAAATCTTTCTTAACACTGCTTGGATCAGTTACCATTTTGAAATTTTATCCTAGAATATTTTTCAATGTAAAGATTTTCTAAAATGCCTTTTTATTTCTATGGGCAAGTTTTTCTGATTATTTGCTTATCATTTTTCTCAAGCTTGATATTATGCCTGGTAGCTATGAAATAAATGGAAATTAACATGATATCAATGAATAAAGGTTTATTACAGGAAACTAATGAAATGATATATTAACTAAGTAGTTAGGTATGTATAATGAGCTAAGGACAGTAAGTATTAATTCTATTTGAGTAAATAAATCCTATGAAAATAAACACAGGGAGGATAAGATAATTTCCATAGGGTAAACTACCCAAAGGGCATGGCTTTTTGGATGGTGTTCTAAATATAATCCTTGAAGGAGACATAGAAAAAGTGATGTATCAAAGAGATTCAATTGTGTGGGAGCACACATAGCTACACTCAAGTGTTCTGCAAAAGAAATATGACAATCAATATTAAAAATGTACACTGCTACAAATTATACATTACTAGATTTATAAGTATGCAAGACTCACTGATGTAGATTGTTTGTTATATGATATCCCTGAAAATAGTTCACTGTGCGCTCCTATCAAGCATTCATCTGGACCTCAATTTATATTAAACTTATTGATGAACTATTAAGGATCAATTTAGGCTAATGAATAATGTTAAACACCAATGTAGAAAGAAATTTAGATGGTGCTCTCTCTGCTCTTTCTAGAAATTTTATTGCCTCTGTGGCAAAGCTTGACTGCAGCTGCAAAGAAGAAAAAAAATCACTTTATTCAATGAATAATTTTGTACTGAGAGTTTTTAAATAATGGAGCATTTCAAGAAACTTACCCCATGAGGTTGAGTTGTTCTTGTTCCCTAGATACCATTCTTCTTCTAAAAAGAAATGATTTCATCTTTTGAGCCTTGAATTATTAAAATTTCTACATTTTGTATCTTAAATTCACTGAAGAATTTCTCTCCTTCCTGCCCTTGTGTATTAATGATCATATATTGGATGAAGAAATAGTCCCAGTTGATTTTTATGCACTTTAAGTTTGAATTTGTTATTTTGCTCTTTTTTTGTAGTTATATATTCATATGTACTGATTTTACCATGATATAGTAAAATAATAGTAGCCTGAAGATGATGAAATACCCAAATTTTCCATACATATGACCATTTAAAATTAATATATTATGTAAGTTACTCATACGTTCCGTAGTAATCACTTTCTGTGAAAAATAAT